>NC_090446.1:1125485152-1125788182 GCF_031143425.1 Pleurodeles waltl | reverse complement strand
AGAACTTCTTGGCTGCAGAGCCTCTAGAAGAATATTTAGTTTAGTGGTGCTAAGTCTTCAGCGTCATAGATGGGAATTCTACTGATGTCAATAATGACTCCAGTGTGGATGGTGCGATTCCTGGCATCTTTGACAAAGTCCAACGGTGGCAGTCTTCGACGTGAAGTGGTGGGTGATCTTTCACACCGATCTTTCAGTGTGTGGGTGTTTGGCATTTCTACAAAGTTGATAGAGTAGGTGTTGAACCAGCCTTCGACTAGGGAACTAGTGATCTTATAGAGGGTTTTGAAGGATATTTTGAACAGCAGTGAACCCCTTACTTATGTAAACACAGTGTTATACACAGGGCCCTGGCTGTTTGTCCTGAGCCCAGAGGAAGTTTGTAATAATGAGGGCTGTGTATTGATGAGCTTGGGGAAACAGTTATTATTAAAGTGTATTTGGGTGTAGTGAGTTTTGCCACTGGATGCTGTGGAGGTAACAGAGAGCCAGGTAAGAGCACAGGGTAGCCTCCTCTCCCTACAGAGAGGCACCCCCCCCCCATACCCTGTTCCTACTTTCACACTACATGCTAGACGGTTGGAGAAGGGCTTGATCTTCCCACCACAATGGCAAAATGAGGCACCTACCTAATCCTGTAAAAACAGCGCTCTGTATTGAGAAGCAGGGAGTAACTGGTCTGGTCCTGAACCAACGGGTGATCCGTGGGACTATTCAACTATCTACTAACCTGCATGGACCACCAATACTGCCCCCCAGACTGTTATGCAAAATCAGCTGCCTGGTCACTTCTTCACCCAGAACTTTATGCTCTAAATCCATAAATCCTTAGCCATAATCTATGCTATGCTGTCTCCAGCCAGACTACAAATAAGCCACGGAGGCGAGGTGCACTTTTTCAGCACTCCTCCTATGCTCTGGGAATAGACTGACTGTCTCATCCAAAAAGGAGAGTGCTCTATGGCCACCACTCACAAGCCCAATAGGAGGTTTCCCAGGAAAAAAGTGAATAGGCGGACAAGGATAGCCTCTTCTCGTTCCCAAGCCCGCAGGAACGCCAAAAACTAGTGGTGGTGGTTAACAGTATAACTGGATCTCCCCCATCAACTGCCCCCTCCCCACCCAAACCCCCCGTCCCCACCCTCAATGAGCTTGGGGAAGACACCGAGGGGGGACTCTCACCACGCTTCAATCTCCTCCCGCAGCTCTGGGAACTCTATGCCTTTGGCTACCCCAGGCACTTCGGAAAAAAATCATTTACCAGAACAGACACTGTCACTGTAGAACTATGCCACTGATCTGTATTTGTACCTGAATACCATACCTGAACTGTTGCTAACATATCGCTGGGGCAAGACTGGCATCAGTTATCCTTGTTCCCTGTGAGGTAGCGTGGCATGAGGCAGGGCGGCGCTGTAGCTGGTGCATGCCACCTCACTCGGCCTCCGCTAGGGGGGTCGTACTGCGAGTCCACCTTGGGGTGCCCTTCCAAAAAAGAAGCAAAGTATTTTGACCCTAACGGGAGATACATAGTAGTTTTGGGACGATTAGGGTACCGAGACCTGACGCGATAGCAGGAATACATGCTCCTAACTGACTCCAGAGAGGATTTTTGGCAGACCTGTCCAGTATTCTAGAACCGTACACAAGTATAAAAAAAATAAATTAAAAAAACAGGGGTGGGTGGGAGAATGATCATAACTGTATTGCAGATCCGGCCCTTGAGAGGTCCCACCCGCCGCTTGCGGATTCGCCAGTCTACCAAATTGCTTGGATATTCTTGTGATGGCAGGGGGTTGGGGTTGGGATTGGTGGATTCTTGAAGGGGTGCACAAACCCGAAGCTCCCCTCCCACCCCCCTCATCCCCCGCTGGCTTGGCTCACCAACCACACGGCCAGAGGCTCCATCATTCTAGAGGTGGACTCAGAACTGGATAAACGCCTCTACACACTGGGGGACAAACAGTAGATTTGAGGAATAATAAACATCACTATACATCCCTACCTCCTCAACCGACTTCTTAGACCCTGTGATGCTTCGGACAGTTACACCAGAAGACATTGAGACACTTGGAGTTCATATTACGCTTCAGGAAGTAAGGGCAGTAGTTAAGGCTATGGCACTGGGCAAAGTCCCAGTGACAGATAGCCTGCCGGTCGAGTTTTATGCAGCCTATATCGAATACCTGGCATCAAAACTGGTTGAACTATATGCTGTGGCACAGGAAATGAGGTGGTTGCCCAACACCACTATCAAGCAAGGCCTTGCTGATCGCATTGTTTAACCGGGACGCCCCCCTCAAGATGTAAGGGCATACCGCCCTTTGTTCCTGCTCAATATAGACTATAAAATTCTGAGTAGAAAACTACCTACCAGTCTCCTCCCCTTGATGCCTGAACTGATCCATGTGGATCAGGCCGCATTCATTCCAGGGCACAGCACAGAGCACAACATTCGTAAGCTCCTTGCAATTCTCAATACAGAGACAATAGATAAGCACAGGGCGTTCATTGTGGGAATATACATCGAAAAAACATTCAATAGTCTTTGCTGGGACTTCCTTTGACAAGTACTGGCGAAAATGGGTGTAGGTCCTGGCTTTATCCAGTGGAGCAAAGACTCCTATACTCAACCCCAACTGCCAAAGTCCGAAGTGGAAAGTGTATTACAGAGGCTTATAAGGTAGGACAGGGAACTCAGGAAGGCTGACCACTTTCCCTACTATTATTTTGGAAATGCTGTTGAGCCTCTGGCTAATTGTGCATGATCTGGTATGGCATATCAGGGACTAGATGTAAAGGGAATCTCGCACTACTCCGCCCTGTATGCCGATTACATGCTTCTGTTTCTGCATGATGCAGATGACGACTACCATGCGCAATTGCCCTTTTAGAGCGCTTTAGAAGAACCTCTGACTTGTGCAACAATCAGCAGAAATCTCACCACTTCCAGCTTAGTTGGATGGCACCGACACCTCGTGACCTGCGGGGACTTACTTGGGAAGGGACACATCTAAAATACCTAGGGGTCTGAGCATACCATTATCCTGTTGACCTACTGGAGGGGCTGCCGTTCGGGGTTCCGCACTAATGTAGATTTCTGGAAGATCTTGCCATTATCAGTTGCAGGAGGAATTGCAGTAGCAAAGATGGTAGCGCTCCTCCAATTGTTGCATTTCTTCTCTAGGTCGTCTATTATTCTCTGACGGGCCTTAAGGGAATTAAAACTCACTGCAGATCGAACTTATACGAGGGACAGGCAGACAGAGATTAGCACTGACCAAGCTACAACGTTAGATGGTGGAGGGGGGAATGGCGACCCCAGAATTTGAGGTTTACTACCTGGCAGCCCAACTCCAGTGGTTTACCCAGTGGATTTATTTGCAACAGCACCCTGGGGACAACGCAATGGGGACACTATTGAATCTCCAAGTACTATACCAGATCCTCTTGACTCCCAGGTGACCGCTGCCGGAGGATACCACAAACCTGCAAGTTGTCAAACACTCCTGACAATGGGCCCTTCAGCGCACCCATGTCAACATGCCGTCCGCTCCAGACTTTCCACTGCATGGACTGGAGCATAAGGCTCAGGGAGAAGCACTGAGGAGCCTATCAGAGTGATGTGCCATGGGGTGAACCGAGTTGGAGACCTCTACAGAGATGGGGAGTTATTAACATATGATGACTGCTTGACCACTTCTAATGTATTGAGGGGTAACTTTTTAATACATCGGGTGGTGGTCGCTACTGTGGGTAACCACTGGGGTACAGGCACGGAGGAGACCCCACATCTCCAGCAGTCGTGGCTAGCTGCCCTTTGAAGGGGCAGGTGGCGTGCACATTGGGGGTGGGGGGAAGAGAACAAAAAAAAGAAGAAAAAAAACACTCACATACCTGTTCTCCCTCCGCACCACTCCTCTTTTCCTCGTCACTGCAGGAACAGGCCCCCAGTCTGCCCTGAAGCCAATCCTTACGCTGCTCAGAGCAACATTAGGATTGGTTGGTAGAGCCCAGCTAGGGTGCTCCCAGGCAGACAGAGCCTGTGCAGCTCTTTCCAGCTTGGCAATACAGTACCAGGCTGGAGAGAGAACAGTGCGCATGTGTGTTTGGCTGGCCAAACATACATGTGCACTGAAGGGAGTCTGTCATCGCCAATGGCCACGCCCTTTTAACATATGAAACAATAATAAACAGTTTTATTGTTTCGTTGTTAAAGGCTTGCAGCTGCTGCGGCTCGCATGGGGGCGACGTTCCTCCACCATAGCGGAGGAGCCATCGCTGATCACCAGTGTTGCCAAGCACTATGCACCACATCAGGCAGTTTCAAGGCAGTAACTTCCTTATACCGAGCCTGGTGGCATGACATTACTACACCTTTGGTAGAGCTGCGTGAAAAATGGAAGAGGGCATTGCACACCCAATTACTGAAGCGGACTAGGTCAAAATTCTTATGGGTACATAAACGGTGTCCAGAAATGCCAGGTTTAAATTTGTTAGCTTTTACTTCCTGCACAGGACTTCTCGCCCCCGGTAAACTCATCCGACTCTTCTGAGCTACTGAAGCAGCCTGCCCAAGGTGTGGTGAACATGGGACAGATGTTATACATGGTGTGGTCTTGTCCCCTGCTGGTTGACAACTGGAGGCAAGTGGTGCCACTAGGCTTAAGATCACCACCAGGTTTGTAGACTTAGCTCTGGTTTTGGGAAAGCAGGAGATTACTATGCATTGGAAAGCGGCTATGGGCCCTAGATTGACAAAGTGGAGGGAGGAACTCATCCAGTGGGCAGGATTTGAGAGTGCAGTGTTACTCCAAGAAGTGAAAAGTGGTCATGGTTCAACATACTGGGCCCAAGCTAGGGACCACTAAGTCGATTGTCTCAAAAAACGGAATTGGACACCCCTTCTCGTTCACCAGTGCGAGATGTATCTGACAAGGGACAGCCATAACGACCTCTCCTTTTCACATAATATAGGGCCGGGTGCAACCGGACTGAGTATACCCATCTGATTACGCTAGGATGTGACTGGCACATTGTTATGAAATATTGGGGCAGGGGCATAAAAGTGCAGTGACGTGATGGGAGGTGTGGTCTTTATTGTTCGTATTTGGATAGGTCTTTATAAAATTCATATGCTTTGCATTGCTTTGATAAAATTGAAGTTGTCTACCGCACTTGGTAGTTGCATTACTTCCTATGCACCTGTAACAGTGCCTCACTGCACTGTTGAACCCGTCAGGGCTGTGTTTGTACTGTTTGAAAAACACAATAAAAATGTGTTTTTAAAAAAGGTGTAAGAAAATAAGCAGATGCCAATTATCCCAACACTCATTTGAACCCACCCCAGTCACATAATTCAACCGGCCTAACAGCACCTACTGTGTCTCCTCTGAGCAGGAGGACAGTCTCTGACTGGGTAAGGTGATTAAAAGCTATACGAATTACAGAAAAATACAATCTTGCCTCCTTTGATCCAATTAGGGACCGAATGGAGTAAAAGACCCCACCAGGTAAACTTAACTAAATTCTCCAACCATAATGATTGAGATTATTTGCATGCTGGTGGAAGTGTAATGAAGAATGTACAATTGTGCACCAAGTCCTTATTTGAGCTCCTACTGCAACGTCAACAAAACAGTAATACTGCCATGATCAACTGTTACAGACAGTCAATAAACACCATGATGTGTATATTATGGAACTACAAAAAAAAAACAAAAAAAAAAAAGTACGCTGAATTCTATGTAGAAACTTAGTAAAGAAACCCGACATATATCAAGGAGTAAGTACATTTTTCAAATAATTAAACGTACAACATACTAGTAACTTTTTGCTCCACAGAATACAAACAACTATGGATACATTCTGTAATACAAAATCTAGTCACATAGAGAAGGAACATTACGAAAATATATGCCATAAAACAAGTACCTTACTGTGATAGGATTTGTATTACCTTGGTGATAAGTAAATCCACCCCTGAAATCTATGTGCGCAGAACTTGACGTGTGCAGTCTGTTTTGTTGCTCGTTATCTAATGAAAAGTGCCAATTCGTATCTGTTGCATTGTCCTATGTTGCCACTAAAAACTTGGTTGCAATTTGAACTCCACTGTTACACCAGTTTCTATTGTGCTTCAATATTTGAAACACTATGAACATTACAAAATAAAAAAAAATAAAAAAACTGGATTTTTGAGGTCTACCACTTGCTTAAAACCTAAAACACAGAGCTTGGTGATACAAGGCACGTTCTGTTACTGTTGATTTGAAAACACCTTCTATGGCTTGATTTTGCTAGATGAGACGGGAAGAACACTATTGTGTAGTTCCATGCTACATTTAAGAGTTCAAAGTTAAGGTACATTTTTGGATCGTCCTTCAAAATAATGTCCATCCCTTTTAGGTTATGGGGTTTGTAGGGTTTTTGGGGGTTTGCCCATACATTGCTTTCTAATTATGTATATCTTAGTCACTTGAGCTACTCTACAAACAACCTGCTAATGGTCTGCAGCCCCTTTCATTGTTTGTAAGACAACCAGAGCCAATATTTTTGTAAGTCAATCTAAGAGGGGTTCAACAAATGTATACGTGGACACTGATGATGATTTGTTTGTAAGAATGGAAATGTGTACCTCCCAAAATTCTCCCTAACCAGGGTGTGAAGTAGGGGTGCCTATTAGGTTCCTCAGGTTTCTACCTCTATATGACATCACTGCAGAAGGTACGCTCATTGCCACAAAAATTGAGACAATCATATAGGGCTTTTAATTCTATGGATGGCCACATTCAGCCTGACCATACTGCAGTGAAGCTGCATTACCTGTTGGAAGCCAGTGCCAATTTAAAATTCCCCCCCAAAAACATATCGTAAATACCACTAAAATACAAAGTTATTTTTGGGACGGAAAAAAATCTGAATAAAGCGCTTTAGGAAGGGTCATGACATATCTACCAAGGAAAATAGGATTATTTATGGGTAAGGTTAGCAGAGTCTTTATGAAGTAAACGTCACTTATCCCAACTGAAAACATAAGTATTGGTTTAATCTAATGCAGTGGCCAGATTGCGTAAATACGTGTCCAGTCCCTCAACATTCGAATGCTAAAAGAAACAGAAGCAAAACTTTGCCCCATACTAACATACGGCTCGGTAATGTACCATTATAAAACTTGATAAACGTGTTAGCTTTCTCAGTCAATCTAACTGGCTTTAAGCAGACTAAATCAATTTCACAAGCCCCCATTAGTGCTGAATTTGATCTAGTAAAACTGTCATTGTCTCCTGAATTTTTATTTTAAAAAATATTTTTAAAGTAAAGAGAGAAAGTTGTTGCACTCTGAAAGGCCTTATTTACAAAGAAGTAGGGCAGAAACGCTAGGGCCACCTATCTAGATCCTCTCCTGACTAGCTATAGTTTCAGCTAGCCTGGAATGATCAGTCTATGATCGATGAAGTAGTACAACAGTTGACTTTAGTGGAATGAAAATAATATATATATATATATATAAAAAATCACACAAAAAAAAAAAAAAAAAAAAGAAGGTTACAGGGACGTTCTAGTTGGACTCACATGTTAAATGTACGAAACCATAAAAATTCAGTTATAGTTAGAGTTACCTCAAGTAACTATAACTTGGGCCCTAAGGTAACTATAACTCGTGCCCTTGCCATGACCAGGTATGTGATCAATAATTTTACTGCAGATATTACAGTGACTTTATCAATGATGTTATCAAAGATGTCATGAGTGCTGTAATTTGTTGGGGTAATTAGCAGGGCATGCCGAGCCCAAGATGGCTGACAACACTGCAACAACTTCTGGTGTTGAATTGTTATCAGCCAATTAGATCTCTACACAAGATCGGGAGGGGGTCGCGAATCCTTCATGTCCTAAATATACAATTGTTTTCCCCTCAATTTCTTAAAAAATATTGAACGGATTTACATCAAAACACCAAAAAGTTCACTTTCTGGACCAGGACGTACCTTCCTGCTAAATTTGGTGTAATTTGCGTTCAGTAGTTTTTGTGCTATTGCTGTTCAAAACCTAGGAAAAATGAATAGGGAAAACTTGTCTTGGGATCCCTCCTTTTTCTCGGCCCCTTTGGATGGATCACTTGGAAACTTTCCAGGCAGCAGCTGACCGAACTGGCAAGTTTTCTGGGAAGGTTTCATGAAGGTTCGTCAAGCGACGCCAAAGATATAGTAGGCAAGTAAAAAAAAAAAATAAAAAAAAATGCTTTTTATATACCAACTAGGTCCTAACTAGGAATACCTAGTATACTTCTAAGGAAGCTATAAATTTGCACCCTCACCATGCACTGCTAATTACACCAGATATTACAGCACTCATGACTACATCTAGTACATCATTAAATATATAAATGAAACATTAGCAGTCAAAGTATTTTAGAAAAAACTTTGCATGGCTGGGGGCGCGAGTTATAGTTACCTTGGGGCGCGAGTTATAGTTACTTGAAGTAATATACTATAACTGCTGAATTTCTATGGTTTTGTGCGAGTAAATTCAGAACACAACTATAACGTCCCTGGAACCCTTGGTTTTTAAACTAGCATCTGTTTTAGGCTTAACTAATCATCTGTGTTTTTAGTAATTTATTTTGTTTCATTAACTGGATGTCAGTCTTCCTGCTACCCATTAGTTATGATGATTCAGAATGTGTTATGTTTTATTCCATTGTTCCTGTAGCTTAACAGTTTAATATGTGCTCATCCTATTTTGCTTCTTCTACATTTATTTCTCTTGACAGGTCTGGATTGTGACTTGAAAGACCTTTAAGATACAGACTACAATTTGAATTAAGTGCTTGCACACAACCTCACCTGTCTTGGGAAACCATGTCTCACACAGCAGAAGCTCTCCAGGGCCCCAGTCAAAACCAAGACGCCGCCTCTTGGAGTTTACTCCAGGAATCAACTGCAGAAAAAGAGTGGTACGTGGGTTAAGTAGTCAGAGACCTCCGGTTTACTCAAGCGGAGTAAAGTCGCTATGGAGAATGACAACAGTTCCTAGCAGCAGAGTCTGTAGAGTGGGTCATTATGTCGTATGGCACTATCGGAATTTGCATTCTGATTCGGTCTTGGTTATAAGTGAGATGAAGTGAAGTGAAGGTGATTGTGTGTGGCAATAAGGGCCATGTACAAGGCTTAGAGGTTGGTGACCAGGATCAAGCTTTGAGCCCCTGTCTGGGAAGGACTTGGTTATGGGACAGTCAAGCAAAGAGTGCAATATTACAAAAGTATGGCGAGAGGGATAGTTATGATAGCAAAGTCTAAAACAACGGTTTGTTATTGAACTGTGTCTGTGAACAGAGGTTAGTCATATGTTTTTGTGAAGAGATGGTTATGAAATCAGAGCCCAGAAATAAGGTGCGGATCCATGGGCGGTGCCTGAGCAGATTGGTTGGTGCGGTGGAAACCAAAAACATGGGCCTAAAGTGTGTTCATATGGAAACTGGTTACAGGAAATAGTGTCGGCAAGGGTAAGGGCAGGTGATGGTATCTGGAGAGAGGGTGCCTGGAAATAGGAGGTTAAAGGGAGCAGTGTATAATCCAACAGGTGTGTGTGTGGGAGGGGGTGGGGGGCATGGGAGGGGCTGAGGTTGAGAAAATATGCAAGTCCAAAACCAGATTATGCACAGTTACCGAAATAACGTATACGTGATAACTCGAATGAAAGTAAGGCACTGGAAAGAAAAACATTCCTCAAACCCAGTCCAGACCCTTTCCACGCATTTCAAGAAAGGCAGGCTGCCTCTTTTACTGATAAGTAAGTGTTTGACCCAAAGAAATGCAGAGACGGCCCTTCTCAGATTAAGACACTCAATCTTGTATTTTTAACTCTAAATGGGGTGTAGACTGACATATTGTCAAGTTTTCGTGAACTTGTACATAAATACACCTCAAAAGCAATGACCTGCCAGCCAACTTGTTTGCACACTGTTCGACGCTGGGGACAATCGTTGCCTTGCAACTACTTGGCAATAAAGATGGTTCCTGACAGAGCTGCTGTTCAGTGAAATTCTTTGACTGACTGGTGCTGAGCATTGGGATGGCTATGCTGGCACGGGCAAGGCTGCAACAGTAACTCTCCTTCCCACATCGGAGGTGCCACGATAAACAAAAAGAAGATTGTTTTAAGCCTCTATATCGGGAATTCGGGGTAGGCTGTCATGCTCTATTTGATATTGGTATGAGCTAAGCACCACTCAAACAAGAAAAAGGCAGGTTTAGCAGGTGCACATGGACTATTAGGGACATTTCAATAATGCTTATTACTAAAGGGGTGTGGTATAGAGGGGCAGTAATGGAAGGAAGAGATTCCACTCACACTCCTGTGTAAGTTAAATAGTTGAAGTTTAATTGTTGGATCCACGACAGACAGACACCCTCACAGGTCCAGAGCCAACCTCCAAATGCCTTCACACTAGGCTCCAGAACCCGAGGGCACCGATGTCACATGGAACTTAGAATACATAAATACTAAAGCTCTAAAGCAGAAAACAATAAGGAGCCATACAGAGAATGCGTTTAACACAACTAAGTACACAGGTAAGCAATAGATACAAAGTAGTCACATATAACAAGGGGATGGTGAGAATTTTACGTTTTGACTGTCTTCCGTGTGATGGGTATGAATGGAGGGTATAATCGCGGACCACGTTTCAGCCTTAAATCGAGACCAAGAGCACATTGGTTTAAAAATAATAATAATAATAATAATCTTGTGGAATATCATGAGTTCATGGAGTGCACTGCATTTTTCCTCCTGTTTCTGTATTGTCCTTTTTAGGATCGAGCACACATCCCTGTTGCAATATCTCTTTGGGCTTTTAACCACGCCCATGTCACACCTATCAGTTTGTTTGGCTTGTGAGCTTGCCTTTTAGAATCCGCTTGCTTTCATTAGTGAAAGGCATGCATACGTCATGCCTTTTCCGGTGTTTATCCCACCTACACAGCACTGGTAAACTACTGAAAACATACGAGGCCCCATGTTTTCAGGCTGGTTTCTGCACTACTTTATCTTTTTATTTACCGCGAAGCGCAATCACGCTTTTTTTTCTTTCAATTTAAGTGGCAAGAAAAGTCCAGTTAGGAGTTTATAACGCTAATAGCTCCAACTTGAGCAAAAGCAAGACCCATTTCATTGCAAATGCTTGTTTTCTTTTCCTTCTTCAATGAAATATTACTGAGTTGAGTCTAAAGTTATCCCTAGTGTTACAGGTCTTTAGTAGTGAGTGAACAGCATGGAAAAAAAATAAAGCACTACCCACCCTTTCATCCCTCTAAATGAGTTTTGCTGTGTGCATCCATGCAGTGTGAATTAGTATATATACACAAACGTGTGACATTTCCAGAATTCAGTGTGCATGAGTGACATTCCATTGCCAAATGTGTGAAACTGAGTCACAAATTAACATGAGTAAAGCAAGCTATGAATATGTAAAAAGATCAATATCACAAATTCAGAGCAGTCATGTATTCACTTTGCCAGTGCACAACATTTCCATGTTCTTATTGTGCCTCGAATGCCTTTTTTGTGACACTGACTGTCAATTTATCATGAGTCAAACATGTAGAAAGAGCCTTAAAATAGCTGCCACTTCCCTTAAGTGCTGAAACAAAGTACAGAATAGGCAAGGATGAGATGGAGTACACACACCCCTTCAATGCGGCTCTCAATCCTAAATCACAAGTTGGGTGGAAAAACGTGGATTCTTTGGGTCACAGTTGTGTGTAGGCATAAAGTCCCCACATTCACTCACTTTAAAGCCCAGTACTCTCCATTCACTGTCTCTCTTTCCCAATCTTATATTATCCCACAGCTTCATTACCCTCACTCTTTGATCCCTCTTCTCACTCGTCTTTACTCCCATTTTCCTTCATTGCTCCCTCATCTTTCGGCATCTGCTGTCTTTTCCTCCTTCCTCTGTTAGCTTTCCTCTCTCTCCCTCCCTGCCAATATCACCCTTTCCTTTTGTGTACATATCCTCCCCTTTCACCTCCACCTTTGTCTCGGTGTCCTCCCATCTCACCCTACTGCATTCGTTGCTTCCTTCCCTCTAGCTCTTCCCCCTCCTTATTGAGCCCCGAGTGCTTTCCTCAACCTTGTCACTTCATCTGTCTGCTTTTCCCACTCATTCCTCTTTGTGGCTTTCATCCCTACTCACCACTTTTCTCCCTGCTTTTTTTCTCTCTCTGTTTTACTCTCCCTGTGACTGCTGATGTATTTGTAACACGAAATTGTGAGAAGAGGACTTGGCGTTATGGTCAGGGATGCCAACTTCGCTATGGTTCCCCCAGATCCTGAGTCCCGCCGGTGGCTCAAAATACTGAGATTCTGGTCAAATCGGGTAATTTCCCGGTCCCTAAAAGAGAAGAAAAAACGAATCTGCCCTTGTGGTAGGAAGTATTATAATGTTATGCCTTTTATGAAAACTCAAAAACAGAGTGACTAAATGGTGCCGCGTTTCAAGTATTCTGTGTTGTGGGAAACATGAGATGCTCAGCAGCACTAGCCACCCTTTCACCACCAGTAACTTGAGAGTAAAATGCGCCAATTCGTGTTTGCTCTCAGTTACAGGCCTAGAATGAAACTGCGCATCATTCAACCCACAAACTGTCATTTTGTTCAGTTATCTCCAGCAATCCGTGGCAGGTTTTACTATGTTTTGCACGATCTGCACCTGGTTTGTAATGCAGTTTTGAGCACAACGGGAGATTGTTCGCACTGGGCATTTGACTGCGCTATTGCATCCTGAGTGACTGTCCCTGCATTCAGCGGCCTCAGCGTGGAACACAAACATTGTTCTGCAGAGGTCGGTGGGAAAAGAAACATGATCCGGTGATGGTGACGAACGCCTGCCAGTCATGGCGCTGGGGGCTGCAGACTCCATGCCACACTGAGCACAGCACACTCACTAGGCTCCTCAATCATTCGTGATGCCATTTGTGTGCTTGGCTGTTCGTGGACTGCAGTCCCCACTCGGACTCTGGCGCTGCTCCGGATCCATGTGTGGCTCTCCGTCGCATCCGGATTTGTTTATCGTCAGAGACAGGTGGTGTAAACTCAGGCTCGGCTTTTGGGCGATACCAATCGCTCGCTCATATGCACAGCAGCACCAGAGTTCGTCCCATCATGTAAATATGTAGAAAGTGTTACGAGTCAGGTGCCACTCCGGAGTAAACAAGTGAGTCCATGTCTCTTTGCAAAGCAAACTCACTGCCAGGGCAACTGCTATATAAATGCAGCTCTCGCAGAGGGCGCATCTTGGGTAGTTGAGGGCACTATAACTGCGTGACTAATGTTTTTAGTGCAGTAATGCGGACACCAGCACTAAAATGCATTAGTCTAACCCAGAGGTCTTCAAACTGGGTCTTCAAACTGGGGGGCCTCAAGTGATCCCAGGGGGGGCCCCAGACTCTGGCCAAAAGAAATATTATACAGATAACAGGCCTTTGTTTTAAGCAGAAGCATGTTATTGCAGTTTTAAAAAGGTAACAGTACTTAACTGCAATGTTTAAATAGGTTTAGACATATTTAAACATTGCCATGTTTATAAAATAATTGTGAAAAATTCTGAGGGGGGCCCAATGATTTTTATTTTTCAACTGGGGGGGCGCGGCATTAAAAAGTTTGGAGACCTCTGCCTGTAACCACTGTTGCTTGGCAGGACTGATATATAGGTTTAAAGGTTATATACGGTACAGGATTCTGTACAAATGTGGGTAAATGTCATTGGTATAACAAGGATGCCCCCCCTCCAACACTTCCCTTTAGAAGAGACCCTTGTCTTGGACAAAACAGTGCATCTCAGTGGGGCCCTGGTTAATACGAAGGTCATTTGTTCTGACCTGAAAGCCTCAGATTTCCTTGTCCTGCCCCTTACTTAAGAGTTCAGTAATGCAATACGGATGGCAAATAATGATGCACCTCACCCAACGTGTTACAATCACTTTATGCTAAATTTCTGACCAGAAATCTTCTGCCAATCTATTATGAAGGGATCTCCTCTTTAAATTGTGTGTACTACTCACTGTACTGCAGAGGGGAAGTTTCTTGATATCCCAGCGGAAATTGATGTGTAGTTCTAGCCCTTATGTATGTAACTGATCAAGTTCCACCTGTAATGACCCCCAACGCATTGGAAGTAACTTTGTTTCCGATATAAACTTCCATTTGCCCACCCCCCACGAGATGAAGTAGGACAAATGCAATCTGCTCAACTGGTGTACATTTGGTTGAACTCTGAAAATCCAATTCAGTGGGAAGCAGAGAGGCTATGTGACTTCTAATGTCACCCCAAATAGCCTAGTGAATTAGCGTCCCCAGCAGTAAATGCAATACTCCTATTTTACCTGTTAAAAAGTCAGGAAATGGATATCATTGCTTTGCACAAGATCTCAAAGCAGATAATGCAGTTCTTTGCACTTTCCAAACTGTCCCTAGTCCTACCACAATTCTTATATGCATCCTACTACAGTAAACTATTTCACTGCTGTAGATCTGTGTTCTTTTATGCACCTATGCATCCTGATAGCCAGTTTGTTTTTGCATTCGCATTTTGGAGTCCCAATTCACATGGACACGATAGCCTATGGGATATACTGAGCCACACTCTTATATCTGGTCCACAAGAAGAACTTTGATAGCATAAGGTTCATGAGACGAGTCTGCATTAGTCCAGTACACAGACAATATTTGTTAGTTCTCAAGAAAAGTTACAGGTGTGTCTACCAAAGGTCCATTATCTGGAACACATGACTGTCGAGAGGTCAGCAACATTAGTCAGTATCTAGAATAGATGTGATTCTCAGGGTTCCTTGCCCATACAATAGTCGCCAAAATACAAACAGTTCTAGGGCTAACAAGGTACTGCCAACAGTGGATTTTAGAGTACACCTCAAAACCCTTTCAATACCTTACTAAACTTCATACGCCTGAGCCTATGCGGACAGAAACAAAGCAGAACAAGCATTCACTATGTTAAAAGAAACCCTGGCCCGAGCCCTTGCTTTCGGTCTCCCAGATTATTAAAAAACATTTCCTTTGTTCTGTCATGAAAAAGGGGAAGTCACCTTTGTGGTGATAATCCCAATCCATGACAATAAAAAACATCTGGTGGTTTATTACAGTACTGCCTTTGATCCAGTGGCCGCTGGGCTGCGTCCGTGTGAGCCATGGCCACAGCAGCAACTGCACAGTTAGACACTTTTGTATTTAGATCCATATCAGTGTAGCTGTTCCACATGCCTTAATATCCCTGCGATTAAAAAAAAAAGTTTTATTTAAAAAAAACACGTCAGATGTCTGGATCACCAAGCATAAAACACTACTTCTGTCAGCAGGTCATATCTCTCTCTCTAGATCCGGATGGGACCCCGCTTCTAAAACTTGAGTCCCTTTTACCTCATCTCCAGGAAGGTAAATCCCACCATTGTGTTACTTTTACTGCATATCTTATAAAGCCTTGCAGGGATGTTAACATGAGACCACAGGTGTCCACTTGACCAATGTCAGTTGCGTCCAAGTAGTTGAGTTGGAGGCCTTTACTCAAGCATGCTCCCATCTGCAAGTGTTAATATTTAAAATAATTCCCACTATGTATTGGAGTAGTCCATGACTATGGACAACTTGGAAACTACTGGTATTTCTAACCTCAAGAAAGGGCAGATCAAGAATAGCCCTATGTGGCAGACCTGAGGGAAGATTTTTAATTACTCACCGAAAGTGCTGTTAAATGTGCAGCCTGCCAAACTGCTCATGTCAAAGTTACATATGGAAATGCTCAGGTGATGTGGTAGCCCAAGAGGTTGCCCTTTCACCACCCTCTCCAACTGCCCCCTCCAGACCACAGAAATCCTCTTCCACCAACCCCATAGTGTGCAAACAACATGGGCATCGGGGGCTGGGGGGGATGGGTAAAGAGTACAATAGAGAAGAGTAGGATGTATATTATAAGTTCACAATTTATGGCACTTCCAGGACCGCCATCTAGTAGCAACTAAAGTCTTTCACTCTTAGCTTGCCAGTGTGTGTCACAGAACTACACATCTGGGAAAAGGTGGGATGATTGCCACTGACAATATTGACTGGTATGTTCCAATTTTTTCATCAGTGGCACAAATATATCATCTGTGCCATATGTCGGGCTCAATGTGGGTAAGGCACCCAACACAGCACAAGCATCCTATCCCGTGTTGAGGGGGCCTTCATCAATTTACAGGTGAATTTGATGAGTGGTGGGCCTCCCGGAGGGGGCAGAAGGATCAAATATGGTAGAATTCCTGGAAAAATGGTTGAGCACAGTGGTGGCACCTGGCTGGCAGACTTCATTCAACACTCTGGAAAGAGCGCACCGCGTGCCTGCGAGGCCCCTGGCGCCGGGCAGGCCCCCCGAGTGGTGATCGCAAGATTACTACACTATAGAGACAGGGACATCTTGCTACAAAGGGCGCGAGAAGAGGGCCCATTTAAGGTAGCAAATGGCGAAGTCACGCTGTTCCCGGACTTTACAGTAGAGGTACAGAGTAAGCGTGCCTCATACATGGCAGTCAAAAGGGCCCTAAGGGACGAAAGTATACAATATTCGTTGCTGTACCCGGCTAAGCTGAAAGTAATGCTTGACAGAAAAACAACATTTCTTCAATCCCCGGAGGAGGCATGGGAATGGCTGGAAACTCATGGGACCCAGACAGAGCAGCTCGGGAGGGGGGGCCCGACCGGGGGTGGACCGCGCCGGCCCCCCAGGGAAAGACGGACCCGAAGTCGCCCACGCTTGGCACCATCCCGGAACCAAAAAGAAAGTGGCAGAAGAGCAGCACTGGAGGCAGCGGCACGTGTGAACGGAGAGGGGACCCCCCGGGAGGACTCTGGCGGTGAATCTGACGAGACTGTGATGTCATCGGCGGGGGGCTCGAGCAGCTCGGTGCAGGCCCCGGTAGTGACCCCACAAACTGCAGATGACCTCTGAGGCCCAGAGGCTTACCGGATACCCCGGGGCGGGCGCAAATGGTGCACTAATGGCCCCTCCGTGCAGGGCCACCCCCCTACTGGAATCTCGCCTGTACAGGTGGACTGGCGAGAACTGCAACTAAAAGATGAAACATGCTGCACTGTTGCACAGGTGTTTTTTCTGTTTTTGGGCAGCCTACTGTTTGAGAGGTGCCCTGGGGAGGGGGAGTTGGGATAAGCAGTTACTAGTTAGGATGGCAAGGGGTGGTGAATGGTTGCGTAACAACAGTGCTTCACTAAGGATCAGGGGACAGCAGACGGTAAAAGTAGCAAAGAGTAGCCAATGTAAATTTAAAAATCACCAACATGGTAGAATAAAATTTCTTAACGTGGAACGTTAGAGGGATGGGGTCACCGGCCAAGCGACACAAAATACTGGCTTATTTAAAAAGGAGGAATATACAGGTAGCAATGCTACAGGAGACCCACCTGGCGGCTGGTGAACCTGAGAGATTGAGACGTAGGTGGAGGGGGCGGGTGTTCGCAACAGAGTACTCAGTGTACGCAAGGGCAGTAATGATCTGGATCCGTGCAGGGGTTCCCCTAGAGATAGAAGCTTCCAACATAGATCGTGAGGGGAGGTTCGTGATTCTGGAGGGACAGCTATGCGGCACACCGATTGTCCTGTGCTGCATGTATGCCCCAAATCAGGACCAGATCCCCTTTTTGACGAAATTATCGAGCCACCTCACCCGCCAGAGGAGAGGAGAGCTTTTGGTTGGAGGGGACTTCAATAGTATATTAGATGTAGACTTGGATAGATCCTCCCCCCCACTACAGGGTGCAATGTCAAGTAAGATAGCTGGGAAACTTAGTGAATGGATGAGCTACTGGGGGCTAGTGGATATATGGCGGGAACAACACTTACACGACAGGGATTACTCATATTATTCGGGCCTTCACCGACTCCACACCAGAATCGACAGGGTGGCGTGTACGGCAGACCTTGCACGTGGGATGTTTCACTCAGAATATCTGGGCCGTACACTGTCCGACCACAGCCCCCTATTGGTAACATGGAGGGCAGCAGAGATTAGGCCCCCCATTCTGGCCTGGAGATTGTCCCCTACAGCACTTGAGGACCCAGCATATAGAGACGCCCGGAGACAGCATCTGACTGACCATATTCAATTTAACAGTGGATCCACCACCTCTAGATCTACGGAATGGGAGGCCCTCAAGGTGGTGACAAGGGGTTTTTGTCTTGGACAATCGGCCGGAGTGAGACGCACACTTGAAAAGGAGCTGACTACGCTAGAGAAGATAATACATGAGGGAGAACTTACTCAGGGGACTGGCACACTAGTAAATGAGAAATATACTCAGGCAAAGAGAGACCATTCCCAGATCGAAGAACAACTTAGATGCCACAGCACACAAAAATACTTTGCCTCCCTACAATCTGAAGAGGGTAGGTCTGGGAAAATGTTAGCCTGGTTGGTGAGGCCGGGTGGAGATGCTGAGCCCATCTCAAATGTGCTGGATAAGGAAGGGTCATGCAGAAGTAGACCAGGCCCTGTAAATGATGCATTCAAGGAATATTACACCTTTTTATATGGAAAACCGGCGGAAATCAGTACGGAGGTCTTTGATAATTACCTGCAACATATACCTATAACGAGCCTGATGGCCGGAGACAGGGATAGGCTGGGGGGCCCAGTGACGGTGGCGGAGGTCAGTGAAGCTATAGCTCAATTAGCCTCAGGGAAGACCCCGGGAACAGACGGCCTCCCCATGGACTTTTATAAAAAATTCGAGAAGCAACTGACCCCCCAGTTGGTAGAGATGTATACAGAATCGCTACAGAATGGGATAATGCCGTGCACCATGAGAGAGGCAATGGTAGTCCCACTCCCTAAGACAAAATCTAGGCAACCCTCGGTGACTGACTTCCGCCCCCAGTCAATGCTAAACAGTGATTTTAAAATACTAAGCAAGATCTTGGCCAACCGTTTACTCCCTCTTGTACCAACTCTGGTACATGTAGACCAGAATGGTTTCGTCCTGAATCGCAGCACCTCCTTAAACCCGAGACGTCTCTTTGCGGTCCTGAATATGCCTAGCGACATGAAACCTGCAGCAGGGGTGTTGCTCGCGGTGGATTTTGAGAAGGCATTTGACTCGATCAGATGGGACTACTTGAGAGCAGTGATGCTCCGTATGGGAATGGGTGAAGATTGGGTCAAATGGGTGGACTTGTTGTACACGTCACCGCTGGCAAGAGTGAGAACGGGTAAAACAGTATCCGGAACTTACCCAATTCACAGGGGAACCAGACAAGGTTGCCCATTGTCCCCTCTGTTATTCGCCCTGGCCATCGAGCCGCTGGCGTCCCAGATGCGGCGGGAGGGCTTGGGTAGAGGAGTGGAATGGGGACACCAAGAACATATCATCTCGCTATATGCTGACGATATACTTGTCTACCTTAGGGACGGAGAGAAGGATCTCCCATGGGCGCTGGGAGTGCTGGAGAACTATGGGAACATATCTGGACTTTGCCTCAACCGTAGCAAGACATGCGTGTTCCCTATGGCTCCGGGCGGCGAACGCCCGACAACATGCCCTGGGGATATGATTTGGGCCCCTCGAACCTTTAAGTACTTGGGCATACAGGTGTTTCACGACAGGGCAGACTTGCGCGAGGGTAACCTGGGCAGAGCTCTACGATCTCTGAAGTCCTCGGTGGGGTTCTGGCGATCGCTGAAATTGACGATAATGGCCAGAGTAGCATTGTCCAAAATGGTAATGCTGCCCCGGCTTCTATACTACTTCGCTAACCTGCCCCTTCTGATTCCAACAGCGTGGTTTCGTGAACTTAACACCCTACTCAGGGAACTTATATGGGATGATGGCCGTAGACGCACCTCGCTCCAGATACTATGCAGGCCAACTAACAAGGGGGGTCTAGGAGCACCAGATTTTGAAGCCTACTACCTGGCATCCCAGCTGCAATGGGTTGCCGGGTGGCTCACAGGTAAGGGTCACCTGGAGAGGTACGCCGACCGAGTAGTGGAGGACATAAATCAGTTCACTGCTCGAATGACAAATAGGAAGCTTAATCCCCACATGCACAGCCCGATGACAAAAGTGGCGTCAGCATGTTGGAAGAGGTGCGTGAAAAGGGATGGCACTGTCCCCCCCGTACTCTCCGGCCCTACCCCTGGCGGTACTTACGATCGAGGCTGGTGAGAGGAACCTGGGAGGCATGAGCCTCGGAACCTGGAGGAGAGCAGGAATAGAAACGGTGGGAGACCTGTTTCAGGAGGGAGTGTTGAGATCTTTCACTAATCTTGTTGACAGTGGAGTCTCCCCGGGTCAGTTCCTTATGTATCATAAACTGATACATGTGCTGAAAACGCACTGGATCACGGTCAACGCGGAACCAGCCACCCACAGGGTGCTGCATCTCAATCAATCAATCAATCAGTCGCATTTATAAAGCGCGCTACTCACCCGTAAGGGTCTCAAGGCGCTGTGGGGGGGGGGGGGGGGGTTCAATGCTCGAAGAGCCAGGTCTTGAGCTGCCGTCTGAAGTGAAGGTGGTCTTGTATGGCGCGAAGGTGGCTGGGAAGGGAGTTCCAGGTCTTCGCTGCTAGGTAAGAGAAGGACCTGCCTCCGGCAGTGGCTTTGCGAATGCGTGGTACGGCTGCCAGGGCTTGTCCGGTCGAGCGTAGGGTGCGAGGAGGAGTGTAGAAGGAGATGCGGTGGTTGAGGAGTTCTGGTCCGCGGTTGTGCAGGGCTTTGTGTGCGTGGGTGAGGAGTCTGAAGGTTATCCTCTTGTTGACTGGGAGCCAGTGGAGTTTCCTCAGGTGTCCGGAGAAGTGGTTGTGGCGGGGTATGTTCAGGATAAGTCGTGCAGCAGCGTTCTGGATTCGTTGTAGTTTCCTCTGTAGCTTGATGGTGATGCCGGCGTACAGAGCGTTCCCATAGTCCAAGCGACTGGTGACGAGGGCGTGGGTGACGGTCTTCCTGGTGTCGGTGGGGATCCAGCGGAAGATCTTGCGGAGCATGCGGAGGGTGTTGAAGCATGCTGAGGTCACCGAGTTGACCTGTCTGGTCATGGAGAGGGAAGAGTCCAGGATGAAACCGAGGTTGCGTGCGTGGTCGGTGGGTTGGGGAGTGCTGCCTAGGGCAGGAGGCCACCAGGAGTCGTCCCAGGCGGTAGGTGTAGGGCCGAGGATGAGGACCTCCGTTTTCTCTGTATTCAGTTTAAGCCGGCTGTCTGTCATCCAGTTCGCTACTTCCTTCATGCCTTCGTGTAGTCTGGTTCTTGCTGAGGTGGGGTCGTTGGTGAGGGATAGGATGAGCTGGGTGTCGTCTGCGTAGGATATGAGGTTGAGTCCGTGTTTGCGTGCGATGTTCGCCAGGGGGGTCATGTAGATGTTGAAGAGGGTGGGGCTGAGGGAGGATCCCTGGGGGACGCCGCAGATGATCTCCGTAGCCGTGGATCTGAAGGGGGGGAGGCGGACTCTCTGAGTTCTTCCGGAGAGGAAGGAGGTGATCCATTCCAGGGCCTTGCCTCTGATGCCGGCGTTGCTTAGGCGACGTATCAGGGTGCGGTGGCAGACCGTGTCGAATGCTGCAGAGAGGTCCAGGAGTATGAGGGCCACGGTTTCTCCTTTGTCGGTCAGGGATCTGATGTCGTCCGTGGCTGCGATGAGGGCGGTCTCGGTGCTGTGGTTAGCTCTGAAGCCGAACTGTGAGGGGTCGAGTGAGTCGTTGGTTTCCAGGGCGGTGGTGAGTTGAGCGTTGACGATTTTCTCGATCACTTTGGCGGGGAACGGTAGGAGCGAGATGGGCCGGAAGTTTTTGAGTTCGGTGGGGTCTGCTGTTGGTTTCTTTAGGAGGGCGTTCAGTTCAGCGTGCTTCCAGTTCTCCGGGAAGGTGGCGGTGGAAAAAGATGTGTTGATGACATCTCGGAGGTGGGGTGCGATGATGTTGTCGGCTTTGTTGAAGTCCTATTGACATCAGGAGAGGAGTCCCATCTGATATCTAAATTATACCGAGTTCAAGTTGAGGATGCACTAGATTCCCTGCGGCCACTGAGAGAGAGATGGGGGAGGACAGTCGGTAGGGAACCGTCAGATGCGGAATGGAACAGAGCTTTGGCTTACCCCCGGTCCGTCGCTC
This sequence comes from Pleurodeles waltl, assembly GCF_031143425.1. Lineage (NCBI taxonomy): Eukaryota > Metazoa > Chordata > Amphibia > Caudata > Salamandridae > Pleurodeles > Pleurodeles waltl. Next base: position 1,125,766,009 of record NC_090446.1, on the reverse strand, counting down.
GCAGTACGCGCCTGAGATATATACAATATAATTATCTCCACAGAACGTACCTCACCCCACATCGGCTAACAGTAATCTATGGGGGAGTTCCTAGGGTGTGCCCCAGATGTAAAAATGTAGACGCAAATTTTGACCACATGGTATGGACCTGTCCAGAGATCCAACTGGGGTGGGAAGAGGTGATGTCCGACCTATCGAGACTCCTTAATATGAACCTGACTCCGACCCCTGACAGATGTTTGATGGGCTTTGGGAATGGGTTGCCGTGGGGAAGAGTGGAGACCCGATTTCTGAATCTGGCACTGGTATTATATAGGAGACAGATCACAAAGAACTGGAAGGCACAGTTTCGGCCCCCCAGGGTTGGGTGGAGACAAGACGTTACAACATGGGCTAGAGCCGAACTCCAGGTCCTGAAGAGCGAGGAGGGGAGGGGACTGCGTCGCCACCCTATAGCACAGAAATGGGAATTAGCAATGACAAGCTGGGACAATATATTGAGAACAGCGGACGCAGACACTCCAACAGGAGTGGAGACTGGATAAACATAGGAAGGGAGGAAATGTTGCCTCGCCCTCTAGGACATGATAAGGGAAGACACGATAAGGCCGAGATTAAACAAAAGGCGGGCAACAGGGGACAGAGCCCATGACATTGATTAACAGACAGGCTGGACCCGGTAGACGCCCCACCCACCTGAAACCAGACAAGTCTATGAGTAATGACACCATACATACTGGAAAAGCCAAGAAATGGCATCCCCCTGCATTAGCAGCCTCCACACCCTACTTTGCCATCGTGTTTAAGTTTAAGTTAATTAATGTTTGAAACGAGTTAAAGGTGTTGTATAATAGCTAGAAAAACATGACTGCTACACTAGGCCAATTGGGCAACCCATACAAGAAGAAGCGCCACTGATGTTCTATTCTTGCATACGTTTAAAGTATAAAGGTTATTGAATAATTAATGAAGTAGAACATTCAAACAATGTAGACGATAGTGATATGAACACTGTTATGCACTAACACGAAGCAAACAAGATGGTGCTGTAAACATAATACTGTTTACTGAATGATAAAATGTTAATAAAAAAATATTTAAAAAAAAAATACAGGTGAATTTGATACAGATGCCTCAATGTTGTAATCATGAACATGTAACTGCAATACTTTGTTAATTTTTTGACTATACAGAGGCCTGACCGGTTGCTAGGGCAGATGCCAACATAGAAACAAAAACTGTTGCAAGAGTTTATTCAGTGATTGGGTATCATCCGCAGTATCAACAGTGATAGAGGGAACCCATTTCCAGAACCAGATATTAAGATATATTTTTAAAGCCCTCTGGTTTGAGCAAATCCTCGATTCTTTCTTTCAAAGGAGCAGAAGTTTAGTCATTTATTTTTATTTAGAATGAGAATCCATCCCAGATGCAAGCACTGAAGCCCTCTCCCCTAGAAAACGACATGACAACTCAGTTCTCTAAAATTCCTCTCACCCACTCGAGATGGCGAGCTGATTTTTAGCTCAGCAAGAGCTTTGTGGGTGCTTACTAGTCCTCTGGGTCGAGGGGACTACTACACAGATGCTAAAGAGCAGTGCCTATTGCTCTGAGCCTTTCTAATTAGAACACAAGGCTCCAAAACCTCTGTATAGGCAGCACAGCACGCCCTCTTCTGGAGGAAAAAAAGACAGGATTACCTTTGAATGTTTAATTCCTTGAAATGTACTCTCTAAATAAAGCTGTTGGTTGTAGCAGTCAGGCAGTGTTGCTTTTTCTCATGTACTGCATCTACGGCCTGGTACTCTGCTGGTTGTTAGAGTGGCCCAAGTCTCACTGGCTTCTTTGGAGTTGAACTTAACTTCAAGGCAACATTCGGTGCCAGATAATTCTGTCAGCACGGGAGGCGAGGATAATGCTTTTACGTTCAACAATAGAAACTTCCTTTCCCATGTAGCCTTTGAAAGAAGAAAACATTAATAACCAATCATAGTCCTTTCTCCTGAACATAGTCCATCATCTGTTACTACCCCCCTCACCGCCCTCCCACTTTCTTCACTCCGTTAAGTGCTCCTTTTCTTCCTACTGTTTGGGTTTTTCTACATGCTTTATTGTGTTTTTGGCATATTCCGTGAACCAACGTTTCTCTTACAGGCATCCGCTGGATCACATTTCAGTGATTCTGACACAGACTTTCAATAATTCTATTGCAGTAGTGCGTTTAGGATGCTTCTCCGACTCTGCGGCCCCCACGCTCTCAATTACCTTCACAGTGGGAAAGCCAACACAAGCGTGCGGAGCCTTAACCTCACAAGTCCTCCCAGAAGGCAGCCTGGAGCCCTGACACTCGTGTCTTGGTCTGTATTGAAGGGTTTTCCCTTCCTATTATATATTATTAGTGCAGTGACCGTGGCGCCCACTTCAGCAGGTCTGCACTGTTGGGGCTAGCTAAAACATATTGTTGGCGCCACAGGGACTGGCCATGGCAGAGGAGGCTAAGCAGTCTGGAGGCCCAATATCCACAGAAATCCTCTCCAGATGGGCGCAAAGAGCGGTTATATTTGTGGGCAATACAAACTCCCTGCTCAAAGTTGACCTGAAATTGGGTGAGTTGGCAACGTCGGAGGCTAGAACCCACAGTATAAGGTGGGCTTTTTGGCAACCCCTTTATTAAGGAGTTGGGCAAATTTGTTGCCACTTAATTCTCTGGACAAGGCTCAGGGCTCTATCAACAAGATTTTCTCAACTAAGGTTTTCGTTGGGGTCAGTCGTGCAAGGGGGCACTTGTCTAGCAGCTTCAGGTCCAATGCCCCCGAGAGGTTCCCTGCCCAGGACAGTGGCAAAATCAGTCCAAGTATGGCAGATTCTTTCCATTTAGATGCTTCCAGCGGAACTGCGGGGCCAGAGGAGGCGACCGTGACACATAGGGACCTTCTCAAAGTGAGAACTCTACTTTCTTCCCAACTAAGAGTGGGAGGGCAATTGGCTCTGCTCCTAGAAAATCGATGTCCGACACGTGGGTGCTTCAGAAGATCCAAGGGTTTCATATAGAGCGCTTGGGGATGCCAATCCAGACCTCAGCCTCTCTTATTCTCTCAAGAGGACTCTGTTCTCATCGATCAGGAGATATCAGCTCTGCTCAGCAAAGGGGCGATTGTCCCTGTGGTCGAACATCATAACAGCTTTGTGAGCAACCTCTTTAAAAAAAAAAAAAAAAAAAAAAAAAAAAAAAGATGGGGGGGCATCACCCGGTCATAAACCTCTGGTAATTGAGCGAATGGCTAGTGTATAGTCACTTCAAGATGGAGGTAATCCATCTACCTAGAGACTTATTGAGACCAGGAGACTGGTTGGTGAGATTGGACCTCAAGGATGCTTACCTGATGGTCTTAATTTTTCCTCCGCACCACAGATTCCTGAAATTTCAGTGGCAGCATCAGGCATTCGAATTTCAGACACTGCCATTTGGTTCGTCATCTGCACCTTGGTGCTTTACCAAGGTTCTCAAACTGGAGGTCGAGCTCCTCCACAGCTGCGGCATTCGTCGGATTGCTTCCCTGGACGACACTGCTGATGAATTGGTGTCCGCGAGCGGTATCAGGTCAGCTTCAGACGACTGTCAATTTGATGGGACAGGTGGGCTTCGTGATCAACGAGAAGTCCTTACTTGTTCTCGCACAAAGAACAAAGTTTCTGGGTTTTGTCAGAGAGTAGACTCAAAGACTTCCTTTTAAAAAGTTGGTGAAGATTCGACACGAAAATCAGGTAGACTTTGTCACGCCAGACCACAACCCTCTAACAGCTGGCCAGCTTAGTGGGTTTTTTGGCATAGTCGACACATGCAGTTTTCCCAGGCCCTCTTCATCACAGGGCACTTCAACGGTTGAAGGCATTCCATCTGCACAGAGGCCTGAAATACTCAGTGTGCATTCCTTTGTCAGAGGACGCCCGGAAGGAGAGGAGATGGTGGCCAACCTACATTGAGGTTCCCAATGGGAGGACAATCTTCAGTTTCATCCCGGACATCGTAACAGAATCAGACGCCAGCAAAACAGGCTGGGGAGCCAGATGTGAAAATATGTCCATAGAAGGAAAGTGGCCATCCGAAGAAATTAGCAAATATATAATTTGCCTGGAGCTTCTGGTAGGCTCATTCGGGGTTTGTTACTGGACGAAAGAAAAAAGGTGAGTTGTTGCATAATGCTGAAGATGGAAGTGAGACGTGGCGGACGCGTCTTGAAAAACCTCCGTAGACCTCCTCCGCCATACAGCTGCATCACCACGGTGGGCCCCTGAATGATGGCAGGGACTTTATCCTAGTTCGAGTTCCGGGACACTGAGAAGCTGAGGCAATAGATCCTTGCTGCGCTGCTGGTGCTGACCGCAGCAGCTCTGCTGGGCCACAGGAAGAGGAGGCTTGGTGTTTCCTTCTTCTCTCCTTCCTCCTTGCTGGCGGTCCCATACGCCATAGGCCAGCGTCTGCAGGCAAATGGAGACTTCAACTACTCTTGCCCTCGTGCCATGTGGTGGGCTGCCACTTGGGGAGCCAGAGAGGTGCAGCAGCCTCCCTTGATCTCTCCTGGACTGTACTGGCTTCAATGTGGCCACAGTATTAGATCACCGTTGACCCAGCCCTTGGACCAATGATTTGAAGGTGCTTGAATGCCTTAGTGGAGGTGAGGGGGGACTGTGGCGGAGGGGCACGTCCCTGTGACTGCCCCCAGACGCCTTGGCTGATCGTGCTGCCCAGACTGGAGTTGCCATGCAAGCAAGCTGGGAGCTGAGCACCGTGAATCTCCCTCACTGCGCCTGGATGCTTGCGGCCTGCTTGCTCCGGTACTGCCCCGCTGCGGCTACCTGATCTCGCTATTGTCGATAACCAAGGCTGCACCGGATTACTCGCAATAATCATGGGGAAAGAGAAAATCTCTGGTGCAGTGGCCCAATTTAAGACTGACAATAACAATACCTGCCCCACTGGGGGGGGATCTGATGTTGTGCTCCTAAGTTAAAAGCTCTGCAATGTGGCTGAAATGGTCACTGAGGTGGATGGACGAGTATCCAGACTCGAAGACTGTTCATCGGACCACAAGGTTAAAGTCAACTCCCTCATATCTACTGTCCGGACCCTTAAATCCAGGGCGAAGGACACTGAAAATCACTGGCAGATAAATGGATCAAATCCTGGATCCCTGAGGTGATCTTGTCGCTTTGGTTCATTGCTGAACAGGTGTGTTGGGCCCTGGCACAGAAACCCCCTCCTGCAGCACCACTTCACCCAGTCATTACTAAAGTTTTGAAATGCTGCAATCGAGATGCTGCCCTACGATAGGCAGGCAGCCAAGGCAATATTCATTTTCAGTCCAGCAGGTTATGATTTTCCCGGACTACACCAAAACCATGCAGAAACAATGTAAGTCCTTTGACACTTAAGCAGAAGCTTAGAGTGATGCCTCTTCAATACATGTTACTCTTCTCAGCACTGCTCAAAGCTCTTCATGGCTCCTGTTCCCATTTCTTTGACACACCATGTGGGAATTGGCCACCGAGCAAAGGTCCCTACAACGATATCTATCCCCCCCCAAATGGAGGAGCAGGGACAAATTGATATCTGCCTGCTCCAGCCGTTACCCATTCCCAGACCTGCAGGAAATACAAATCTAAGGGGAAACGTGGCCTGCAGAGACGCTTCCCAGACTCCTCCGCTATGAAGCCGAGCCGTTCGCAGACCAATGACAATATTCTCCCTGCTCCTTAGGTGCCGAGCTCAGCCCCGGGCTCAATCCGGGAAGGGGGAGGGGAGAGGGGGGGCAGATTTCTGATAACAGAGGCTCTATTGAAGAATGGACATGACTGTCTGTCCCTGTATCTGTCTTGTTTCACTTCTGCCAAGACTCAGGGCATACTCCAATTACTGATGCTTAGATCCTTACGTAGGAGTAAATCCACTACGAACACCCTGTGCTGTGTTTGAAGCGTTTTATTGAAGGGTGTTGGGCAGCAGATGCTTCTAACGTGGAAGTGTGGGTAGGGGGGATTGCTGTTGGGGGGAGGTGTCTGAGAGAGGTTTAGTTTATAGTTTTTATTAATGTAGTTAATTTTTTGTATTTATTGCTTCCGTATATGCCTTTCGCATTGTCACAACCTATGCAATTAGCTCACTGACTAACATCAGATGCTACATACTCTACCTATGGCTCCCTTTAGCCTCCTTGTATGGAACGTCAATGATCTCCTAAACCATATTAAGAATCACCGTGGTCCGCAAGTTCCTCAAACGCCACCAGCCAAGTGTGGCGCTATTACAGGAGACCCACCACTTGGGAACTCAATGTCCCTACTTGCACAGATTTGGGTACGACTGCATTTACCATTCTAGTTTTGGACATGGTTCTAGAGGAGTGGTGATTTTACTTCACAAACATTTCCCTTTGTAATTGGCCAAGATCTCCATGAAACCCAAGACAGATATGTTGGGGTGGTTGACACACTGGAAGGAAAACCTCACAATATCTTGAGTGTGTACACGCCTCCACACCTAAAAAGGCAGACCTTTCAAGGTCTCACCACAGTGGTTGCGGCGCTGCCCTATGGGACACTGCTGATCGGGGAGTATTTTAACACCATTCCAGCCCCCCCTCCACCACCACGGTTGATGTTTCCTGTTCTCCCTCACATAGGTGCATTGGACTGTCAAGGAGGATAGTTTCTTGGATGAGCTCCTTGGGCCTATGCAATGTTTAGCAGCTGTGGCATCCCCAGGAAAGGGGATGCTCTTGGATGAGCTCCTTGGGCCTATGCTATGTTTAGCAGCTGTGGCATCCCCACAAAAGGGCACATACCCATTTCTAGGACTCTACAAAAGCCCTGTCGTGAACTGACCACATATTCCTCCCTGCCACAGATGTTCCCACTACTGCTGCTATTCAGATATTACCACAGGGAATATGAGACCTCCTTTTTTTCTCCAACTGAGGGTCCTGGTGCAATGTCACCATCCTGTATGGCACCTTGACGCCTGGTTCCTTACTAATGACTGCTTTCTTGACCACCTGGAGAAGGAGCTACAGACCTGCCTTAATATCAACGTAGGTACGGTCCAGAGAGCTAGCACCCTATGGGCAGCAATTAAATCCATGCTCCGAGGGGTGGCTAAAACATATGTTAAACATGCAGACAGGGACTGCCACTGCCAACTGGTGGAACTCAAATTTTGTATACTATTCATGGAAATGGCAGTAGCGGCCAATGCACCAAAGCCCAAAGTAGACAGCTGGATATTGATTGGGTGTCCTTACGACAACAGACTTTCCATAAGGTCTGACATTGTTGATGTGCGTCCACTTAAAGGGTTTATGAATGTAGGGATAAAAGCAACACTTTCTTTACAGGCTAGTTACCTGCGATACCGCCTCTCGGCTCATTCCCTCAATTGAGCATAAGACCAGAACTCCGGTGACCACCCCTATGGCCATTTCAAAATGTGTTTCAGACTATTACAAGGACATGTATGCCCAGTGGCTGCGTCCTCCTTTGCAAAACTGCAACCTATTTTGTCCAATATCCCTCTTACCTGTCTCAATGCTACCCAAAGTGCAGCTTTGGAGTCTCCCAGTATGAAGGATGAAGTCCTTGTTGCCATTCGTGATCTGAAGTCTGGAAAGACACCGGATCAGATGGCTTTCCATTAGAGTACTACTCCAAACTCCACGACATCCTTGTCCCTCACTTGGTGTAGCTCTAGGGAGACTGAGGACAGAGGCTCCTTCCCCCAGACCTTGATCTAGCCACTATTGTCATCCCTAAACTCGATCAATCTACTGTGGAAGGCGTCTCCTATCACCCGATCTCCCTGATTAATGCAGATGTAAAGATATATGCCAAGATTCTGGCAAACAGACTTTCTACAGTCCATAGTGCACTGATCTGACCAGGGCGGTTTCATGCCTAACCGGAGCATGAGGAACTGTATGCACTGAGGGTATGCAGCTTTGGTACACATCCGTGACATAGTTGGGGAGATGACTCTTTTGCTGGTTGACTTTGAAAAAGCATTCAACACCATAGATTGAGATTACCTTAGTGAGGTGTTACTGGGCATGGGATTCGGTGCACGGTTTTGTCGCATGGTCGGTGTACTATACACACACAACCCACAGGGCAGGTTCTTATTAAAGGTGTGTTATCCCAGGTATTCCAGATTAGACGTGGCACTCGGCAGGGTTGTCCTCTGTTTACCTTCCTCTTCTCGATGGCTATTGAAACCTTAGCTCAAGTGATTTGTTGTGATGCCCTGCTGCAGGGTTAGAGGTGGAATGACACACTGGAGGACAGAACTGCCTTACACACCGACAACATCCTGCTGTTTCTAAATTGCCATCAGGTGTCAGGCCCCCTTGTGTTGGAGATTATAGGCCTCTTTGGGGATGCCTCTGGGCTTCTGATGAATCGAACGCAATCACTTCTGGTTCCTATACTGGGCAGCAACACCATACTGGGTTGGTGGCAAGAGATCCCGATCCAACGCCTCAGGTTTAAATACGTAGAATTTCACATATCAATACTGCCTAAGCTCACACATTCCCATAACCTTTCCCCTCTTCTTCAGGTGACTAAACCTCACTTGGCTACGTGATCTACCCTCCCTTTCATTGCCCTAGGCCGGATTGCACTCAAAAAAATATGATACTACCATACTTTTTATACACCCTGCAGAATTTCCCACTCCATATTCCCAATACATGGTTCACTGGAGGTTATGACTCAGCTTTGATCTTTCACTGGGAGGGACCACCCCGGCTCACTGTTTTTGCCAAGTGACGCATATCAGTTTACAACGGTGGTGTAGGAGCAGTGGATATTCAACTGTATTATTGGGCATCCCCGTTCCTGGTGGTCAATGACTGGATGACTGCTGGGTAAAGCAACCTGACATGGCAACCTGTACTATAGAGTCTTGGTCTAAATGGGGTGATGCACTATTTGTGTGGGAGGCGCATTCCTACACATCTCCGAACTCACCAGGACAATTTTTATTGTAGACGAGCTGACAATAGATTCCCTGGGTGGGACAGCAAATTGACACAGCAGACAACGATGTGGAGAGGGAGTCAGCTAGACCATACAGCACAGTTAAAAGACAGTGGAATATGATTGGAATTACAGCATTGGGCGATATTGGGTCAGGTGATATGCACTCCTTTGAAGACATGAAGGCCCTTTTCCGACTGTGCCATACATAATTCCAGTTAAACATGCGCTTTGGTGGTACATGACAGACCTTGTGGACTTACTGGAATATAGCCCACTGGAGGCTCAGCTACTGATGAGCGGCTTGGACAAAAAGAGGGGGAGAGGGGCGGACTTCCCAGCTGTATCGGTCCTTGATTAACATGCTCCTGAACTTATGGACTCGCTCCTGTGGGAGAGTTGGCATGGAGACTTGGATGCTGTGGAATGGCGGATGGTATTTATGGCTCCTCAGGAGCTTGTGATGTCTGTGCGTCTCTGACTTACTCAACTACAATATTTACATTCACATGAATGTAAGACAGTGTCGACTGGCACGTTGGCCTTCGAGCAGACCCTAACTAACCTAGAATGCTCTGCCGCAGAGGCAGATTTCTTCCACATGGCGTGGAGTTGCCCCTGGATTACTCTTTATTGGGCACATATTAGTAGAATTCGCTCCAGATTTTTGGATAAACCTGTTACCACTTACGTCGAAGCTGACTCTTTTGGGGCTTTTACAGGACCTTGTTGGCACGAGAGGTGACTGAACGCTGGTTGATTTGGTAACACTGGTGGCCACCAAGAGGGTCATCTGGAGGAACTGGAAGTTACCCTAGGCACTTAGCCTGGAGCTCTGGAGATCCGGTATGGACTGGGGTGCCAAACAGAAGGGGCCACTATATGTTTCCAGGGGCTGTCCTGAGAAGTTTGACAAGGTGTGAGTCAAGTGGTGGGACTATGACGGCTTGTCCTTCACAGTGGAGACAGTCAATGTAGACATTGATTGATTGGGGAGGCAGCTATTTGGGCAGCAATACGTTGGTTGTTGTGATTACTTAAACCCAAAATCAATAAAATTGGCTTATTTAAAATAAAAAATGCTCAGGAAAACGTCTTGGTGGTTCGCTAAATCAATCGCTTGGGAGGTTCCTGATCTGATATGCTGGTGGAGCTAGCGAAAGTGTTGGCAGTATTGTGTGGACCATCACATTTCTGTGATGGCGGAACACATCCCAGGGAAATCCAACAATGTGGCTGATTGACATTCCCAGTACCTGCGGGATCTCAGCACAAGGAAACTGCATCTGGAGGACCTCAGGGTGATAGAGAAACACAAGGGGCTGTTTACAGTGGACTTGTTTGCTTATTGTCTGGACAATCCAAGTGGACAAGTACTTCAGCTGGAGGCTGGAAGTGCAAGCAGCGGTTACGGATGCCTTCCTTCAGGACTCTAGTGTAGAGAAAGGATATGCCTTTCCCACATTCAGCATAATAATGCGGCTGTCTGCGCAAGTCGGGCAACAGAAGAAAGATCTGGTGGTCATAACTCTGTTCTGCAGATCTCAAGTATGTTTTCCAGTGATGGAACTTTCATGGGATTTTCCAATCCATCTACCCCACAGGCTGAACCTTCTTCAGGACAATCTGGGGAACCCCATCACATAAATCAGGAAGGATCACTCCAACTCCTGGCAGGGAGGATTACAGGAGTCTATGGATGATCAGAGGACTCTGTAGAAACTGAGCACCTTTTGTCAAAGGCATTGGTGAATGGAATAACTAAGATTTAGATCCGCTTGAACACAATGGCTATGTTGGCATGTACAAAGGGATACGGATCTCGTGGAGTCCAATGTGGTTCACATCTTGAATTTTCTACCGTCTTTGGCATCGGATGGGTTAGCCTATAGCTCGGTGAACACCTTTAGGACTGCCATATCAGCGAGACATTGCCCACAGACGGTTCTCCAGCGGGAGAGCATTACTCTAGTCAGCAAACTGATGAGGCGAATCAGGTTGTCTCTTCCACCAGAACCTAGACATGCCACACTCTGGGATGAGAACAAGGTTTTCAACCTTTTTTCTTTAAACGCAACACAAATACAATACTAGGAAACAATTATCAGGTAAGTTAGCCATGTTGTTATGCCCGTTACTCATGTAAACAGGTGTCCGATGCTAGAGCCCTGGATATTTCAGGTAGGATATTCACCCTGCAATGGGTAACTTTTCACATTTCTAGAAGGGCAAAGTGCAGTTCCAGAGTTGTCTGTTATCATGTTCTTCACAAAATGCTCAAACTATGTGTGGTCAGATGCATTAAGGCCAATGAGGTCATGATGGATGATACTCACCCAGCTGGGGAACGTCGGCTTCTAATTTCAATAAGTAACCCATTTAAAGGGGTGTCTTCTCCCACCATATCCAGGTGGGTGTGGTATGTCATGGAGGAGACTGACATAGACACATCTGTTTTTGGTGCACATTCAGCGAGAGTAGCCACGGCTTCCAGATCTTTTCCTTTGAGTGCCAGGCTGGAAGATATTTTGAATGCTGCTAACTGGTCAGCCAACTCTGTTCAAGACGTTTTACTTCAAATCTGTATTTAACATGGCTACACTGGTCATAAGTAAGCTTTGAACTAGCATAATCCTCGCCTCCAGTACTGGCATAGGATATAAAATGTCCTAGCTTTCGTAATGGGAAGTTTCAATTTTATTAAGGAGACAGAGGTGAGGATTATTCCCACACAAGTTAGAGAGCTCTCTATCCCTCCCTTATCTTGAAGGTATGGACGTTAAGAGTGTGAGATCCATAAGGCATATGACATTTTCTGCTTATTTACTTGGGAGTGGGGAGGGGGTATTTACTTATCTGGTATAATTATGATGTTTTTTCTTGTATGGTTCTATTGCTACTGGATGATTTCATTTGTACTTCAACGGATGAGGTATATGGGTTTCTCCTTTGCAGGGAATGAAGCTTCTAAAGAAGGATGAACACAGCAGAGCTGGAGGCACCTGATGCATGAAGAAAGAGGGGGCATTGAAATTGATGATGGACTACTTTCAGGAGAAAGGACTACGATTGGTTACTGATGTTTTCTCCTTCCCAAGGTGTAGTGAAAATAGGTAGGTTTGACCACTGACTGTTTCACCACTGTGCATATTAGTTGTTCAATGTTCACCAGTTGCAGATAACGTTTTGTATTCAGTTTAGCTGCCTATTGGCTTTATTGTGGCATTAGACATTGCAGTTGAGACATTGCAGATGAGCTGTGTTTTTCCACATGGTAAACTAAGCTTGAGTTTTTCGTATTTTCTCTTAACAAACACAATAGCATAAGGAAGCACATATTTTGTTTTTTTCCTTAATGCAGGGAAGAAGTTGGCCTTGAAATCTTGGCCAATTTTCAACGTTGTTTCTTCCAACTCTAACCTACAGTAGCCAGCATGTTTTGAATATTTACATCTGAGAGGGAAGGACATTCAGGGGTCTTTTTTCCATGATTATTTAAGCCATAAAAAGGTGCCCCTGGGCAGCAGCGAGGAGAATTCCCGAGACCTCAGTGAGGATTGGACGTCAAATGCCTGACATTTTCTGTGAGGGTGGAAATCTCTTTCTCGCAGTTAAACAGGGGTCATCAACTTGCTGGCTTGAGAAAGATGAAGAGCATTGGCAGGCCCTACGGTGATGAATTTTGCCTTTATTCTTTGCTTTGCAATTATGCTATATTTATTGTGTAAATTGCAGTTGAGAATCACTTTGATATATTTTCTTTTCATTGCTGTGACTATTTTTAAAACATGTGCCTCCGACCTACTAATCTCCTTTTTCAGGAACCTCGTGGTGAAGTAATATAAATGTCTTCTTTAAACTAAGAAGTGCATTCCAGAGATTTTTGTCAGCTCGGTCATTAGTGAAAGCAAAACACAAGGGTACATGGGTATGTGTGCATTGATTTTAAACTCTCTGTGCTGCACGAAAATGAGGATTCTTTTCCCTCTGCCTGTAGCGTGCATTCCCCAACCTTGTGCCCTTTTCTCCCACCTTAAATCTCAAGGCCTTTCTTCAGTTACTTTAGTATTTGTCTTTGCACAACAGATAACGCTCACTGGCCCTGCTGGTGTTATTACAATAAAATGCCAAGAACTGAAATGATTTCAATGTGCCAATCATGTTATTTGCCATGGTAGCACAAGACATATCGTAATGTTTGCAAGATACTGGGGACTGGCCTAATTATTCAGGACACAGTCTGACCCACTTCGTGCAGATCCATAAGCACTTCAGTGCATCCACACGAGGCGCCTTCACTCTTCTCGCCATCAAATGGGTGGTCAAAATGGCCCCTCCTGTTAGGGGTTGCGAGCTTCATCTCTACCTCTTGCTCCAGGAAACGCCGAACTGCTGAAACCCCCAAGTTAGGCACCTGTGCAGTGTTTTGATGACGCGTACTAAAAACAGTATTCCCAAGGCTGGTTTACCTGGCTGCTTTAGTACGCTCTTCTGGTGGAGAATCGAACTTATTGCAACATCGTTTGATTTAGTTTCAGATTGTAATTTCAGCTGATTGGTCCAAACGTTCAAAATGTGCTTGTAATGGAAATCTGAACACGCAGCATTATCTGAATACCCATCTGCGTCTCACAAAATAAATGCCCCAGACTTCTAAACATTGCAAGGGTATCCCAGTGCGGAGTGTTATGTCATATTGCTGTTAACAGGACAGATTTAGTTTGGTAGGCTGGGTACATGCTTTTTGTTCTTTATTACATGTGTGTTTAGGACAGGTCATAAGGTAACCTGTGTGACAAAGTTGCAAAAAAAGACCCCAGTTTCTTTGCTGGTGCAAAACCGAAAGTATAAAAAATGCTGTGAACAGTGGGGCTAATGTAGACATATCCTGTATTCATCCGCTGCTGAAACTAGATGGAGAGTAAAGAAAATGGGTAGTATTTCATGCTGATGAAAGAGCTGCACTCTGACAATTAACTAAGTTAACGTTACTAACCTAACGTAAGTTACTGGCGTTCCATTTCAGGGATTTTGCAGCAGTTCCAATGCCTATTTAGAGAGTTTCATTGCTCAAAAGAGGTAACGGTGATAAGTTTCTCTTTTCAAGGGGTTCACTGCTTGATTTTTCTCACGAGAAAGCGTTACTTGAAATGTCACTAACTTGGCAGTAGAGTGCCACATACGTATATTTAAAGCTTTATAATGTCACACACAAGCAATCTGAAAAAATAGCAAGTTTGGAGGCAACTGGATATAGGGTGCGTTATCAGTAACGATGGCGGGACTAGAATGGTTATGAGAACCCATGACGAGAAGAAAGCCAGTAAAGGGGGGGGGGGGGGGGAAGGGAGGTAATGTGGTAAGTGCACTCGAAACCAAAAAGATGGCACAGTAACAACCTGCCCGCTACTTACGCGGACCGCCGGAGAATCAAGCCTCGTGTCCATCGTCTGTAGCTGATCTTTTAAGCGGTACCATTCACATGTAGTTTTAGTACTTCCGGGTTGCAAAACAACCAATCGCAACGTTTAATATAGTCTGGCAGTATCGCCGTACCGCTAACATTTGAGTTGAAATGGGATTGGACTATTGGTGGCATATTAACCAATCCTAGTGCGGCTGTCAGAATTCGGAAGTGCTGATTGGCTGCTGAGTCCATCATTGCAGTCGTCCGAACCAACTCTTTTTGTCTCAGGGCGCAGCCCTTCTGTGAAGGACTAGGGAGTTAATGGGAGCTTCGTTATTACTCTGATGTACGATCGTGGGATTACGTGGTGACTGCCTTTCTTGTGTCCTGCAATTTAGGGTGATGCCGCTTATCTTTCAGGATAAGACCGGAGAAGAGGAAGAGTTGAACCACACTCGAGTCTCGGCGTTGGCTAAACACCCTATGCTGCTCGGGCAATACCTTAATTATCCCTGGCCTAAAATGTATAACACTTTCTGTAATATAACTGGTGCTCATGTAAAGCCCCCCAGTTCCTCCGGGTGGAATTCGCTTTATATAAAACTGCAAACATTATTAGGGGGCAACCCGGTGTTTAGGACCCAGGTGATCAGAGTGGGCTATAATTGGACTGTGTCACTTTTTACTACTGAGTGTTGCTAGCGAGCCTTGTCCTTAGTAAGTAAACTTACAAGGGGGCACGTATAGGTCGATTAATCTTTTGGATCGCATAGGGTATCCTAGTCAAGTATAGCGAGTTAAGAGAGCTACAAAAATTCAATCCAAATCAACTATAATTATCTATGAACCAATCTAATCAGAAGAAACCACCATCACTCATAGAAGTTAGTTCTGTTTTATTCCGTATTCGTTACAATTCTAATCAGAAAAACCATTATTCAACAATGATCACGATTACCAATCTTTATTAGCAACATAAGTAATGAATTCTATGTCAGGACCGGAGGCGAGGATTATTCCTTATCTTTCTTCACTCTTTATTAACAGCAAGTTCAAAGTGCAACATAAAAACTACAACACCCATGGTACACGTAGCCAAGGCAACCAATGTCCAATCATAACACTATCCGACAGTCCATATATATATCCTTGCAAGCCAGTGTCCTTTCTCTTTCTTCAATGCTCACGTGTCAGTTAAGTGCTATCCCTTACTGCTCTCAGTTCAGAAAGTGTTGTTCTTGCGTTTTTTCGCTTGTTAACATTGTGATTGCTGTGTTTAGCGTTTCGCTGTGTTGTTGGTGGCTGCTTAGCAACCACATCGCGAGGTAGGCGTTTTTCTCTTCGCCTGAGCGCAGATTGCATTTAATCTACGTTGGGTCCACCAGAGGGCGCTCTTTCGCGCGCTCCGGACCCTACGCGTTCTCACATCGTTTGGAGCCACTGTTTGCGCTCGTTTCGCTGCTGAGTGACACGCTAGGGTTCCAGTGGGCTTTTGCTCACCAGAACCCTCCAACCCCCGCACAGAAACTGTTTTCGGTGGATTTTGAAATAATTAGTGGGCACATGCGGCGATAGCGCGTCGCGCCCGGGGCCATTTGTCTCTGCCCTTTTTTCCTTGACAGGAGCGCGGGGGGCTTCCCATTTATACAATTTAGGGAGAATCCTCCTGTCTGGACCCTTCTGTGCCTACCCCCATGCAGTCCACTCAGGACCACGAGAAGTACCCCACCATGTCCCCTGGGGAGGGAACCTCTCAACGGACTCTGCCTCCTGAGGTGGATGTCCTCCTCACGCAGGCCATTTCCAGGGCTTTGAGCCCCTTGAGGGAGAGCGTGGCCAAACTCTCAGATCATGTTTTTAAGGGGACGAGTACGGTGGGGGGACGGGGCCTGACCTTAAGGGTACGGCTGGCCCCAAGAATGTACGCTAGCGTGACATGGGAAACCAAGGAGGCCTCAACACCCTTACTGAAGTTTTCTACAAGAGTGCGCGCACGCTCAAGCATCCACCCTTCCGGGAGTGTTCTGACCCCGGAGAGACCGGTGAGGTGGCTCACCACATATCGGACCCTGACTTTGGGTCACCCAAGCGGGTTGGCGGGGACACGGAAGAGGACTCTTCCTCCGATGAGGAACATGATTCAGGACGTCCGTGGCGTCCGAATTCTACTCTTTCAGACCCGCAGGAGGCTGAGTGCACCGACACGGACATGTTTCAACCGGAGGACATTTACCATCCTAGGTCCTCCGAGGGGTGTCCTGAGAAACGGGTGGCGGATTACGTCACCAGTAAGATCAGGCAGCCTCTTGATAAGGAGGTCAGGGCCCGGTTGAGAGCGGAATGCCCAACCTTGCCTGACAGGGTGGCGGCTACGCCGGAGATCGACCCTAAAATGTGCAAGTTTTTTGCCAAATACATAAAGGACCCTAAAAAGGGTATAGATCGTTCCTGGCGAGGGTGCCAGGACAAGCTGTTGGATGTCCTAGGGCCCCTCACCCAGATCATCCAACTAGCTGAACACGCGAAACGCACCAACTCTTCCCTACCCACAGACATTGTGGCGGGTTGGGCCCAAAGGGCAGTATGCTTATTGGGCAATGCGAATTGCGCACTTTCTGCAGAGAGAAGAAGGTCCCTTCTCATTAAGGTCGACCCTAAACTCTGAGAACTCTCCAGCTCAGAAGCAGGGCTATTGCCCAGTGGAATCTATTCGGCGAACCCTTTGTAAAGGAATTGGCCAAGTTTGTTGCCACTTTCTCAGCGCTGGATAAGGCGCAAACCTCCATCAAAAAGATTTTTCCCGGGAAGGTTTTTGTAGGGGCCGGAAGAGGCAGGGGTCGCTCCTCCGGCCGCTCGTTTCAACAAGGCCCCAACTCCTACCCAACGAGAAACAATGGTTGGAGAGATGGAAGGCAAGGCGCCTTCTTCCCCAATCGGGGTAGAGGCAAAGGCAGAAGAGGTGCACGCGGTGGAGCGAACGCCCCCGGAGGTGCCAGCGGTGAGTGTTATCCTTTCTTCCCCTCAGGTGATAGGGGCAGGCTACGTCTGTTCACCCACAAATGGGCCCAGTTAACTTCGGACGCCTGGGTTCTCCAGACAGTGTCAGGGTTCCACATAGAGTTCTGGGGGACTCCTGTGCAGGAAGTTCTCCCTCGGCCACTCGCCTTTTCGGAACCAGATGCCGCACTGATAGACACAGAGGTGTGGGATCTCCTGCGCAAGGAGGCTATTTGCGAATCTATCAGGCATCCCAGGGGGTTTGTGAGCAACCTCCTTCTGGTCGAGAAGAAGGACAAAGGGTTTCGGCCCATCATCAATCTCAGAGCCTTCAACTAATGGGTGGTCTACCGCCACTTCAAAATGGAAGGCATCCACATGCTCAGGGACTTGCTACTGCAAGGGGATTGTCTGATTCGCCTCGACCTCAAGGACGCCTACCTGACGGTTCCGATTTTCCCTCCTCATCGCCGATTTCTGCAATTCGTCTGGAGGAATCGGATGTTCGAGTTCACTCCCCTGCCGTTCGGCCTGTCGTCAGCACGTTGGTGCTTCACGAAACTGCTCAAACCAGTGGTGGAGTACCTTTGATCGCGGGAGATCCGATTGATTATATACCTTGACGATATCCTGCTGATGGACCAATCGCGCACGCGACTGGTATCCAATGCGAACATAACTATGCAGCTCCTCCAGGACTTGGGGTTTGTCATAAACGCCCAGAAGTCGGACCTTCAGGCAGCCCAATCCATGACCTTCCTGGGTTTCCTCATCGATTCCCAGACGGGCGACTCTCAGTCTCCTGGGCTCGAAAATAGCCAAAATCAAGAAGGAACTGTCGAAAGTCTTACGGCGCGACAGGATCTCACTCCGGCAATTGGCCAGGATAGTGGGTCTCCTCTCCTCCTCGGTACAGGCCATATTTCCAGGGCCACTTCATTACAGGGCCCTTCAGCGTCTGAAGGCTCATCACCTTCGACGAGGTCTCACGTACTCCGAGCTGATCTCCCTCTCCTAGGAGGCGCGGACGGAGATCCAATGGTGGTTGGATCACATGGAGGCTTGGAACGGCAGGGCGATCTTCGGGGCCTCGCCGGACCTGGTAATAGAGTCGGCCGCCAGCCGCTATGGCTGGGGGGCTCGATGCGGGAACGTATCCTTTGGGGGACGTTGGACCCAGCAGGAGCTCCATCTTCATATCAACTGCCTAGAGCTCCTGGCGGACTCATTCGCCATCAAGTCCCTGACGCGGGACAGAGTTTCATGCTGCATACTTTTGCGGATGGACAATATCTCGGCGGTGCAATATGTGAACCGCTTGGGGGACACCCGCTCGAAGGCTCTAGCGGAGTTGGCAAAGGACTTCTGGCATTATTGCCTACAGCGGCAGATATCGGTGACGCCGGAGTACCTTCCGGGATCCCAGAACACCATGGTGGACTGGAACTCCAGATTCCTGGAGGATTCCAGCGACTGGCGGTTGGACAGAGCGGTTTTCCTCGCTCTCATGAAGCGCTGGGGTCCCTGCGCAGTGGATCTCTTTGCGTCCAGATGGAACTCCCATCTCCCGCAGTACTTCAGTTGGCGCCCAGATCCCGGGGCGACGGCGGTGGACGCTTTCCTTCAAGATTCGGGGCGGGACCAGAGTTACACGTTTCCCCCCTTCCTCTTGATTCCGAGAGTTACTGCGCAGGTTTGTCGCCAGGGAACGACAGTGATCCTTATCACCCCCCTCTGGAGGTCACAGGTGTGGTTTCCCGTGCTTCTGGAGCTCTCTTGCGACTTCCCGATTCTACTACCGAACTTTCTGTCCATACTCTTGAATCCAGAGGGACATTTTCATCCGCTGGTCCTTCAGGGCCATCTCTCTCTGGTGGCTTGGAGGATTTCAGGTCTCGTTGGTCAGAGCACAGACTTTCGCAACAGGTTGAAAAGTTTATCAAACAGGCCTGTGCCCCAAGCACTTGTAAAAGATACAGATTGTCCTGGAATCGCTGGGCTCGTTGGTGTGTGGGAAGACACATCGATCCCATGGGGGCCCAAATTACAGACATTGGGGGTCATTACAACCCTGGCGGACGGTGTTAAAGCGGCGGTAATACCGCAAACAGGCCGGTGGAAAAAAAAAGGGAATTATGACCGTGGCGGAAACCGCCAACATAGACAGCCACTTTAAAACTCCGATCGCTACGGCGGTACAGACAAGCAGCGCGGCGGTCACCGCCAACAGACAGGCGGAAGACAAAGTACTGCCCACAGTATTACAACAGGCCAATCCGCCACCTTTTCTGGGCGGATTCACCGTGGATAAAAACACGGCGGAAACAGCTTTTTCAATGGGAAAACACTCACCTGAAGGAGGAAGGAGGGCACCATGGAGCCGGGACTCCAAATACTCCCTGCACTTGTCTTCCTGCTCCTCTACGAACATCAGCAACAGCGTCGCCGAAGACAACGGTGAGTACTGCACCTACGACATACGGGAGGAGGGAGGCAAAAGTCACGGACACACACATGGAACACCCCCAACCCGACCCTCACCCACTACAACACACACACCAATGCATTTTCGAACATCACAGTAACAACTCCCAAACCCCCCAGAAGAATGCCAAGACAAAAGGAAATGAGTTCAACCATTGTAATGCATCAAAAAACAGTTAGCTCAAATATACATCAATATATACACATTCCAAATATATACATCACGATTAGTAGTACAGGTATGCACAATTCAATGTCCGTGGACCACTGGGCCCCAAATGCATGGGCGAGGCCCACACACAATACCTGTCCTGGAACGGAGAGAACACTGCAGGGGCATCAGATAGAAATACAACAGGCACCTCAGGGGGAAGGGAAGGGGGGGCACCTCAGCCGGATGACTGCACCACGCCAGATCCACGACGGGGTTCCATGCCCATTGATGTATCCTGGGGAGTGCAAAGCCACAGTCTCACAAGTCTCTACAGTGGGTGGTTTGCCCACTGCTGTATCCTGGGGAGTGCAAAGCCACAGTCTCACAAGTCTCTACAGTGGGTGGTTTGCCCACTGTACCATCCTGGGGAGTGCAAAGCCACAGTCTCACAAGTCTCTACAGTGGGTGGTTTGCCCACTGCTGTATCCTGGGGAGTGCAAAGCCACAGTCTCACAAGTCTCTACAGTGGGTGGTTTGCCCACTGCTGTATCCTGGGGAGTGCAAAGCCACAGTCTCACAAGTCTCTACAGTGGGTGTTTTCCCCACTGTATCATCCTGGGGAGTGCAAAGGCACAGTCTCACAAGTCTCTACAGTGGGTGGTTTGCCCACTGTACCATCCTGGGGAGTGCAAAGCCACAGTCTCTCAAGTGGATGACAGTCTCCACTGGTTCTGGAGGGGGACTGGTGCCCAGAGTGCTTCATCCTGTGCAGGACAGACGGAGTGGATGCAGGTCTCCACTGGTTCTGGAGGGGGACTGGTGCCCAGAGTGCTTCATCCTGCCAAGGATAGATGGAGTGGATGCAGGTCTCCACTGGTTCTGGAGGGGGACTGGTGCCCAGAGTGCCTCATCCTGTGCAGGACAGACAGAGTGGATGCAGGTCTCCACTTGTTCTGGAGGGGGACTGGTGCCCAGAGTGCATCACTCACCCCGTGACGGTCCCTGTTGCGTCACTGCCCCTGCCGCTCATGTGCTAGCGGTGCTTGAGTTGGCGGTCTTTGCCCTGTTCAGCGGTGCTTGCCATGGCGGTCTTTGCCCTGTTCAGCGGTGCTTGCCTTTGCTGTCTCTGACCTGTTCAGCGGTGCTTGCCATGGCGGTCTTTGCCCTGTTCAGCGGTGCTTGCCATGGCGGTCTTTGCCCTGTTCAGCGGTGCTTGCCTTTGCTGTCTCTGACCTGTTCAGCGGTGCTTGAGTTGGCGGTCTTTGCCCTGTTCAGCGGTGCTTGCCATGGCGGTCTTTGCCCTGTTCAGCAGTGCTTGCCTTTGCTGTCTCTGACCTGTTCAGCGGTGCTTGCCATGGCGGTCTTTGCCCTGTTCAGCGGTGCTTGACTTTGCTGTCTCTGACCTGTGCTGCGGTGTGTGCCATGGCGGTCCCTCATTGCCCAGTGGGGCTGTGGCTGCCGGGGCCCTCCTGGGCACTGACTCTGGCGGTGGTCTCCTGACCAGTGACGATAGTGCTGCCCTCCTGGGCTTGACTCTGGCGGTGGTCTCCTGACCAGTGACGATAGTGCTGCCGTCATGGGCACTGACTCCGGCGGTGGTCTCCTGACCAGTGACGATGGGGCTGGCGGTGTCGTCTAGGGCAGCGGGGAGGATGGCGGCCTTCTCCGCCGTGCTGCTCTTCCCAGACTTTGGAGACTTCTTCTGCCCCTTCAACACCTTGGGAGGAGTCACAGCTTACTCGACACTCCGCCCGGGACCCTTGTGGGCGGCTTTGCCGGCAAGTGTCTTCCCCCTCTCCCGTCGGGCACTGTCCAACTTCTGGTGCTTCACAGGGGGTGGACTGGCAGTGCTTTGGCTCCGTGTCACACTGGCTGCCCTGGTGCCCGGTGCACTCCACATACCTCGAACAGGCACTACTGGTACCGGAATCTTTTTGGCTGAGGTGCTACTACGGGACCTATGAATTGGAGGGGGGGGGTGATGGGACAGAGGTCAAGGTTGCTCAGGAAAATTTTCTGACGAACACTGGGACGGGTAGCTGGAGGGGGTCTGGGAGTGGAGGAAGAGGAGGTGGTTGTAGGAGGTGTAACTTTTGGTGATTTGGGTGCAGGTGCATGTTCTGGAGGCTGCCGTGAAGTGGATGGATGTTGGGTGTGTGTGTGCCCGCGTTTGTGTACTTTGGGATGGGGCGTCACAGACACACTGGGTGAGGACACAGGGGGCGTGTAAATGGTAGTGGGGGTGGTGAGTGCAGGTGAGCGGGGTGTGGTGCTGGGTGTTCTGGTGCGAGTCCTAGTGGCTGTTGTGGTAGTGCATGCAGGTGAGAGTGTAGACGAGACTGGGAGGGAGGAGGGAGACGAGGAGGAGGGGGACACAGTGGAGGCAGTGGATGTTGCTGTGTCTGTATGTGGGTGATGCTTGTGTGAGTGCCTGTGGGATGTGTGGTGCCTATGTTTGCCTGAGCTGCCCTTGTGTGGTGAGGTGTGTGCAGGCTGGTCTGATTGTGTGCCTGGGATAGGCTGGGGTACAGGGGATTGGGTCTGGGTGGAGGAAGTTGGAAGGTGGAGGCTAGACACAGGGACAATGGCTGCCATCAGTGCTGAGGCCAGAGATTGCAGGGTTCGATGATGGGCAGCCTGACCAGAATGAATGTCCTCCAGGAATGCATTAGTGTGTTGCAACTCCCTTTCTACACCCTGGATGGCATTCACAATGGTAGACTGCCCAACAGTGAGTGACCTGAGGAGGTCAATGGCCTCCTCACTGAGGGCAGCTGGGGTGACAGGGGCAGGGGCTGAGGAGCCTGGGGCGAAGGTGATGCCCACCCTACTGAATGAGCGGGCACGGGGCAGAGGCTGAGGGGCTGCTGGGAGGGCGGTGCTGGTAGGGGAGGTGGCGGCTGTACCTGTAGAAGTGAGGGGCACAGATGGTGCCGCCACCACAAGGGAGCTCCCATCGGAGGACGAGTCCGTGTCGCTGTTTGCTGATCCGCTGACCGCCGTGGTGCTCCCCTCGCCCTCCGTCCCACTGGTGTATTCGGAGTCCGTGGTGTGGCCCTCCATGGCCATGTGGGACGCAGCCCCCTCGTGCTCCGGTGCCCCTGTACCTCCACCTGATGATGCTGATGCACAAAAGAACAGGGAGAGCACAAAAAGGGGTGGGGAAACAGAAGAAAGACAGGTTGAGTGCATGGCTTACCGCTACCGTTGGCAGACAATACAGACACAGCTGCCCCATGCACTACGCCGTGCTCTTGGCCTCTACAGATGCAGTTCTTGGGATATGGCCTACTTGCCTATGAGTGTCATCTGCCCACATAGATGACACAGGGGCATGTATACCTGTTTTTGGCACTCTACAGAGGTGGGGTGGAGTGCCACATTGCCTGCATTACGGAGGGGCCTAGCCTACGGAACTCGCCCTGGCCTGGGGAAACCCACAGCCCTCCTCCCCCACCCAGACCCCTCCACTGCGCGCAAAGTCATGAAATTGTGAGTGTACTCACCCCCTTGTGTCTGCTGTGATGCCCTCATGCGCCCATCCAACTCCGGGTAGGCCACCGCCAGGATCCGGAACATCAGGGGGTCATGGTGCGACGGGTACCCCTCCCACGTTGGGAGGCCATCCCCAGCTGAGCCTCCGCCGTCTTCTTGCTCCAGCAGCGAATGTCCTCCCATCTTTTACGGCAGTGGGTGCTTCGTCTCTGGTGGACCCCCAGGGTCCGGACTTCCTTGGCGATGGCACGCCAAATATCCTTCTTCTGGTGGGTGCTGACCTACATGAAATGTACAGGGGAAGAAGAGAAGTCATTAACAACTGCACCGTCGAAGTGAGTGGCCCACATCCCTACCCTTGCCATGTGGCACATGCATTCACAGTCCTTCATGCTCGCATTACTCTGCCCCCTTCCTACTTACATCCAGCCCTCTCCAACCAGGCATAGCCCATACAACTTGCACCCTATGTACTCACCTGTTGGTCTGGAGGACCGTAGAGTAGCGTGTACTGGGGGTGGACCCCGTCCACGAGCTTCTCCAACTCCTGTGCAGTGAAGGCAGGGGCCCTTTCCCCAGACGCACGTGCCATTGTCTCTTCCAGACCGAGGTCACAGCAGCACTTGCAGTGTAGGTCCTCTCCTGTCGAAGATCAGGTATCGAGTGATTGAACAGATAGAAAATGGCAGTCACGTCCGCGGCGGTCACGTCCGCGGCGGTGCGTATCATCACCGCCGGCGCACTTCGTCATTGGCTCCTGGGGCCCATAGGGTCCAATGTTAACCAATGCAGCATTGCGCTGCGGTCTTCAACCGCCTACCGCGACGGTGTACAATGCCAGCGCAGTTACTTCACATCCCGTTGTCCCAGTTTAGAGGTCAGGCATCCGCCATTTCAGGGACCCACATGGCTTCATTTACAACTGCGTCACACATACCTAGGCCTGGACTCAACACACATACAGGAAGATTTGTGTATTTTGTGTTGTGTTCTGTGTAGCTGTGGGTACATACCTCAGAATTGGTTGACTCTGTGGTCGCTGTTGTCCTTCCTAAGCACCGTCAGCTGGGACATGTGAGGAGATGGTGGAATCCTCCGGTGTACCGACCTCTGGTGGACCTGTTGACAATGGAGGAGCGACATTTAATCATCACCTACAGGTTTGACCGTGCCACAATCCAGGAACTGTGTACCCAGTTGGAGCCAGATCTGATGTCACCAATCCGCCATCCCACAGGTATCCCCCCTCAAGTGCAGGTGCTGTCAGTACTCCATTTCCTAGCAAGTGGGTAATTTCAGACAACAGTGGCCATGGCATCAGGGATGTCCCAGCCTATGTTTTCTAACGTATTGTCCAGAGTGTTGTCTGCCCTGCTGAAACACGTGAGGAGCTACATCGTTTTCCCTCAGGTGGAGGATTTGCCTACAGTGAAAGGTGACTTCTATGCCCTTGGGACATCCCCAACATCATAGGTGCCATTGATGGGACCCATGTAGCTTTGGTCCCCCCCCACAGGAGTGAACAGGTGTACAGGAACCGGAAGAGTTATCATTCGATGAATGTACAGATGGTATGTTTGGCAGACCAGTACATCTCGCAGGTAAATGCTATGTTCCCTGGCTCAGTGCATGACGCCTACATCCTGCGGAATAGCAGCATCCCTTATGTGATGGTTCAACTCCAGAGGCACCGTGTGTGGCTATTAGGGGACTCTGGTTACCCCAACCTGTCATGGCTATTGACCCCAGTGAGGAATCCCAGGACCAGGGCAGAGGAACGCTACAATGAGGCCCATGGGCGGACTAGGAGGGTGATCGAACGCACCTTCGGCCTCCTGAAGGCAAGGTTCAGGTGCCTCCATATGACAGGTGGTTCCCTATTCTACTCACCAAGGAAGGTGTGCCAGATCATCATCGCCTGCTCTATGCTTCACAATCTTGCTTTGCGACGCCAGGTGCCTTTTCTGCAGGAGGATGGTCTAGATGATGGTGTTGTGGCAGCTGTGGAGCCTGTGGACAGTGATGAGGAGGAAGCAGAGGAAGAAGACATTGATAACAGGGACTCTGTCATACAGCAATATTTCCAGTGACACACAGGTGAGAACAATTATTTGACTATTACATTTACTTTCACACTTCTACCTCTATCCTGTCTGTCAATTTGAAGCATGAGTGGTACATTTCCATTACTTGTGATGTGTGACATAGGTATGTTGACATTACATTTTTGAACGGATTTGGCCATTGTCATAGTTAATACACATTTTCATAATCACAGACTGACTCCAGATTGTTTTGTGGTTCAAGGGTGTTTATTTAAGTGCTAATTATTGGAGGGGGTGGCAAAATGGTGATGGGTGATGGTGGAGGAATGTCCATGGCAGACTCCAGTCTATTAGTCTCACAGGTGCACTGCCCATATGGGCATAGGAAGTGGAGCTGGAACAGTTCCAATCTGGACAGGGTAACAAAGTGGGACAGTGGGATGACAATCAGGGTGGTCTCATTTCCTGGTGGGGGTCTTGCCATCTTGCTCTGTCCTGTTCCTGGATCTCAGGGACCGCTTGCGGGGTGGTTGTCCGTCTGCAGGGGGAGGGGTGCTGGTGTGCTGGTCCTGTGGCGGGGCGTCCTGTCCACTAGCGCCGGCGGAGGTGGTGGGCAGTTCATCGTCCAGGCTAGTGTCAGGGTCCCCTTGGAGTGCCACAGTGTCCCTCATGGTCTTCTGTATGTCCTTCAGCACCCCTACGATGGTGCCCAGGGCGGAGCTGATGGTTCTGAGCTCCTCCCTGAACCCCCCAATACAGTTCGTCCTGCATGCGCTGGGTCTCCTGAAACTTGGCCAGGACCGTCGCCATCGTCTCCTGGGAGTGATGGTATGCTCCCATGATGGAGGAGAGGGCCTCGTGGATAGTGGGCTCCCTAGGCCTGTCCACCCCCTGTCGCACAGCAGCCCTCCCAGTTCCCCTGTGTTCCTGTGCCTCCGTCCCCTGGACCGTGTGCCCACTACCACTGCCCCCAGGTCCCTGTTGTTGTTGGGGTGGTGGGTTATCCTGGGTTCCCTGGAGTGGTGGACACACAGCTGATTGACGTGTCCTGGGTACGGAGGTATGGGCCCGCTGGGTGGGTGCTGTGCTGGTGTTACCAGAGGGTGGAAGGTCAGTGTTGGGCTGTGCCTGTGCGAGGGGAACCGACTGTCCCGAGGCCCACAATGGTCTGGGCTGGTCATCTGGATCCAGTTGGCCAGAGCTGCTGTCATCACTGTGGGCCTCTTCTGTGGGTGGGGTAGAGATGTCTGGATCCTCCTGTCTGGTGACATTAGGTAGTGGTCCTGCAGGGGTATAAAAGCATGATTATTGCATGTGTGTGTCTCATGGTGTGCAATGGGTGGGTGAGCGTGTACCCCAGTGCTAGCATTCCTGTGTGTGGGCTTGTGTGATGATGGTTAGGGGGTGTTATGGGTATGTGCAGTGGGCATGCTTTAGTGATGGGTGTCCATGCTTTGTTGTTGCATGCAGGGCTTGGTGTTGGGATGGGTGGTTTGTGTTATTAGTACATTAGTGAGGAGTTTGAGTGATAGGGGAGGGGGTGAGGGTGGGGGTGTGTGATAGCATGCAGGTAGGGTGGTGGATATGATAGTTAAGATTTGACTTACCAGTGTCCATTCCTCCACCGACTCCTCCGAGGCCCTCTGGATGCCTAATGGTCAAGACTTGCTCCTTCCATGTTGTTAGTTGTGGGGGAGGAGGTGGGGGTCCGCCGCCAGTCCGCTGTACCGCGATGTTGTGCCTGGAGACCACAGAACGCACCTTCCCCCGTAGGTCGTTCCACCTCTTCCTGATGTCCTACCGATTTCTTGGGTGCTGTCCCACTGTGTTCACCCTGTCGACTATTCTTCGCCATAGCTCCATCTTCCTAGCTATAGAGGTGTGCTGCACCTGTGAGCCAAATAGCTTTGGCTCTACCCGTACGATTTCCTCCACCATGACCCTGAGCTCCTCCTCCGAAAACCTGGGGTGTCTTTGGCGTGCCATGGGGTGGTGTAGGTGATGTGTGGGGTGGTGTATGTGGTGATGAGTGTGGTGGTGTGTGGTGTTTTGTGCGTGGATGTTGTGTGGGTGATGGCGTTGTGTGCCTCTGTGTGGTGGGGTTGTCTATTGCTGTGCTCTCTCTGTCGCCTTCGTCTCTATTTTTTGGTCGTAGGGGTTTGTGGGTGATGTGGGTGTGTGTTTTATATTGTGTTTGTATGTGTATCAGTTGTGTGTATTTCGAAATGTCCAATGTGGCGGTGTTTTGGAGATGTGTGTGTATTTTGAGCGCGGCGGTGTGTACCGCCAATGGAATACCGCGGTTGAAAGACCGCCGCGTGGATTCGTGGGTCGTAATAGCATGGGCGTGTTTCTGTTGGTGTGACGGTGGAGGATTTGTTTTCGCCAGTTTATCACTGACCTTTGGTGTGGCGGACTTGTGTGGGTGTCTGAATTTCGGCGGATTCTGAGATGTGGGTCATAATAGCTGTGGCGGTTTTCCGCGGCCACGGCGGTGCATTGACGGTCTTCTGCACGGCGGTAAGCGGCTTTTACCGCCAATGTTGTAATGACCCCCATTGTAAATTTCTTGGCAGAACTAGCGGAGGCCGGCCAAGCGTACTGCTCGATTAACTCGGCACGATCAGCGATTTCGGCGGGACACCCCCAATTGGCAATCGTCCAGTGGGGGAACACCCGTGGGTGTGCAAGTTACTCAAGGGTATCAGATTGAGCCGTCCCCCTGAACCCCGATATTCGGAACTGTGGGACGTTAACCTGGTATTGCGGCTGCTGTCCACTTGGCAGGATAACAAATATCTTTCACGCAAAGAGTTGTCAGCAAAACTGGCTATTTTATTATGCCTCAAGCGAGTCTCGGATGTGAGGGCGCTGGATGTTTCAGCCAGAGTGTTTTCTCCGGAAGGAGTAACGTTCACTGTCTCCAGAAGAACAAAATGTAATAAAAGGTTGGTAACTTATCCAGCTTTTGACAGGCCCCCAAGCTCTGTGTAGTAAGATGTCTGAAGGCATACGAGGAAATTACGACCGAACTCCGACCACCGGGGGAACGTCAGTTGTTGATCTCCTTAAGGAAACCCTTTAAAGCAGTTTCTTCCCCCTCCATTGCTAGGTGGGTTAGATGGATTCTGGTGAAAGCTGGCATCAACGTACAGGTCTTCGGAGCGCACTCCACTCGGGGGGCAATGGCCTCAAAAGCAGTCCAGGTAGGGGGAAGGCTGGAAGACATCATGAACGCGGCCGACTGGTCGTCAGAGTCTACGTTCAAAAGATTTTATTTTAAGCCGATCCACAAGGCAGCCTCACTGGTGGTGAGTAAGCTTTGAACAGGCATAATCCTCGTCTCCGGTCCTGACATAGAATGAGAAATTTCCTAGCTAACGTAAAGGAAAGTTTCAATTCTATTAGGGACACGGAGGCGAAGATTATCCCGCCCGACATTATGGACATGTCACCCACCCAGACCGAATGGGCACGTTTGGAGGTGGTATACATCATTTATTAAACTGAAGTGAAATCATTGTTTACAGTGCACATAATCTAACTGGATTGTTTGACAAAAACATTCTATTGGGAATTCTTGAGGGGGAGAATGGACTTCGCTCCATTATAAATTACTGTACCTGTCTATGCTTTGCAGGTCTTGGCTCCCTATCTTACTATTCTCTTTTTCCATAGGTACAGAACCTGCACCAACCTAGGAACACACCATCTTCCGGTCGCAGTGAAGCCGAGGAAGGACACCGGCTTGCAAGGATATGTATACGGACTGTCGGATACTGTTATGATTGGACATTGGTTGCCATGGCTACGTGTACCATGGGTGTTGTAGTTTTTTATGTTGCACTTTGAACTTGCTGTTAATAAAGAGTGAAGAAAGATAAGGCATAATCCTCGTCTCCGTGTCCTTAATAGAATTGAAACTTTCCTTTACGATAGCTAGGACATTTCTCATTCTCTGCACTATTAATATGCAACCAACGTTAAACAAAGCATAGCAATTTATGAGCAATCGAATAATTCAGCAATACAAGTCAGTCACTCTAAGTCACCCTAAGTCACCCTTGTCAGCCTGCCTATCCTCGAATTGGCATCAGCATGTGGGGCTTCAAGCGAAAACAATTTAGTCAAAACCATTAATTTGGGGGAAAAAATCTAACTAGAAGAGAAAAACATTTTAAAACAGCGCAGTTGGTACCTAGAAAGAAAAAGCATTCATTAGTCAGTCAGGTTATTGCTACCTATCCAAGATAGATCAGCAACAAGTCAGTCTTCGTCCCCAGGTCATCAGTCATCAATGTAGAGTCGGGCTCACAGGAAGCAAGCCCATGTTTCAGCACTTAGGACAGCGTCTCCTGACATCATCAACTTTCACCTCTCCGTTCTCCGCCCTCCGTTCTCCCTCCGTTCTGATTCTTTCCCCTCATGTCATGACTTTTTATTAGGGTCTCTCAGTCCGTCCCACAATTTACCCATTGGTCAACCTTATCAGGGGTTATGACTCTGACCTATAATTCTTGTTTACCACTTGTCTACGTTATTTTGAGATTCAAGTTCCATTAACATGATTGGTCCTCTTGTCGATGAGCACATCATCCGGTTCTTCAGGTAACAAAATTGTTTCTCCTAGCTCTCAGTCTGTAGCTCCATTGTTCAAGTCCTGGGAAAGTACATTTAGCCTACTCTACACATAATTGTATCAATTTATTCTGATCGTCTCCTGTCCGCTGGTGAGTTTGCAGTTTTCTCTAGCAGTGTTCATCGTTGAACTCTGTACAGTTCAAGGTCCTTTTCTCCAGTTCCAGTCTGCAGCGGCACATCGCATCTCCATGTTTAAGCAAGCAAGGCCCAGTGTCGACTAGGCCTCTGGCTAAGCTAAGAACGTATGGCATTACAAAACATAGATTATATCGTTACTTATGATGTATTAATACAAAACTTTTAAACATTTCACATTATTTAGTACTGTTAACACAGGTGGTGACCACTCCCCGTGGGCACATTTTGTACATTACACGTTATTTTCAATTACTGTTATTCAAATGTCAAATTTTCTCATTAGTCATATACGCAACTAATTAGCATATTCTCTTATTAGCATATCTGCTACAACAGTCCCTGCTCTGATAACTAAATATGTCATCACACCTTTCTTTGTCAATCATTACAAATTACTTTCAGTTACATTCTGATTTCTTCTGTTTCCATTTTCCTTATAGATTCTTCTTCTAGGTGATTCTTCCCTCCTCTGATGTTCTTAGCTCTTTTCAATTGAATTTTGTGCCATATTTTGCATGCCCCCCAAAATCCTAATATAATAAAGATCACAATTAATATTCCTTGAACGATTTTCCACAATATTCCACCCCAAATTTAACTAAACCAATTTCCTAACGTCACAAATCCCTTTCCCACTTTTTCCCAAACGCCTGGTTCTTTTAACTCTTTTAAATTCTTACTTGCATTAGTTAAATTAGTAAGCAATTCTTTTACTTCTTTCTCATTTGCTGGAATATAAGAACAGCAGTGCTTTTCGTTAATCGTTTTGCAGACTCCTCCGTCTTTCGCTAAAATTATGTCTAAAGCAAGCCTGTTTTGAAGCGTCATAGCTCTATCCGCAGCTAACTCAGTGTTTAGTAATAATATTGCTCCTGTAACATTAGTTAACATATTATCTACTATAGTTGACAACTTTCGTATCTTGTTTGCATTCAATATAACTCCTACTGAAGGAATTACTGCTCCAAAAATACCCCCTACTATTGCAGAGGCTGTTTCTCTTCTTTGTCTTATTCAGTGTAACTCAGTCATTTTCGGTATCTTTTTCAAGCCATGTATTTGACAGATTTTAGGGAATACTATTCACAAATAACATGTCCCATACCATCCCTTAGGGAGTCAGTAATAAGCATTAAGTCCACAAATGTAATAGATCCCAGGAATCACAGGGTCAACACCATTTAGCATGAACGTCCATTTACTCTGAAACAAAACACATGCCTACATTCACTCGTTCCCACAAATAAAGTGTCAGTGCGTAATTTTGGCCTATATATACAAAGCTTTCCTATGTGTAATGCATCTAAAGCTAGCTTCCCTTGTGTTTTAATAGCCGTGTAAGCATAATCATTTTTGTAAGTCCTTTTCTCTAACCCTTTTTCTAATTTTTCTTTTAATGCTTTCCTCCTATCGTCAGTATGCCCAATAAAGCTCTTTTCCATGGGAGTTAATAAGCAAGTCAAATTGTTACGATGCGCATAAGCTGTGCCAAATGTTAGTGTAGGCTCAAAAAATCCTCTAACTAATACTATATCATGTTCTTTAGCTATCTTACTTAAATATCTAATTATTGGAATGAAAGAAAATACTAAATCGTAGTTGGAATAAAAGTACTGTATATACTCTTGATTATAAAAGCGTGTTAGTAACAGACTGCAAGTTATACCGTATGTTAGTGGTAGACTATGATAAGTAACCCCTTTTTCCACAGAGGAAGGTATTTGTGTACACACAAGACAATCCTTTGCATCCATCGTTTCCACATACTCACTCAATAAATGATAAAAGACGTTAGAAGACAACTTTCCCTTTGCATTAGTATAATCATGTAAATATTGCTCATCTAATTCAAACCTCTCTATAGCTGTTAGTGTATTAGTTTCATGCACAGATGTATCTTTCATTTCTTTCATCTCATGAATTAACATTCCCACAATCATTATCACAAACAATATTCCACACACAATCGCCATTCCTTCACTTAAATATCTACAATAGCTAATATGCCTCACGTTATCATCTAAATTAGCCATGATCTGTAAAGAATCAGGAAGCAGAATTTTTCAACTCTTAATTAATATGCAACACAAAAATCAAAAATCAAAAAAAATACTTCTTTCTTCACACTTGCAACTTCACACGACAAGACCCCTTCTTCCTTGGCAAAATCGGTTAGCAGCTGGTCGAATCCAGGTTTGTAAGTGTCATATCAGGTTATCAATGTCTTTTCCGGTAAGTAATTTCAAACTTTTTTCTATATCCAACAATATAGTCTATCTTTTCTTTTTCTTCAGGTTGCATCAAAATACTGATTCGGAACCTCTCTGTCAAAACAAAAGGACACAAACTCGTTCTGCCAGTCACTTGTTGTGGCGTATGCCCACTCTGGTCCTGCGTATTTTCGACTTGCCACTCTCTTTCTTTTCAATTTCCTTTCCCCTGTCAGTTCTTCATCACTCATTTCATCTTCCCTTGTGGTATCTTGTTCTTCCTCTATTGTTTCATTTATTACCAGGTCCTTTTTCTTGCCCATTTGAGATTCAGGCCAATTAACCCCTTTTCTTACACCTTCTGTCAGCAATCTCATTAGGATAGGATTTTTCTCCTTGACTTTGTCTAAAGTGCCCTCTTTTGATGGGCCTGCAACGGGTTCAGGAGGAGTCAGATCACTTTGGCTTTGACCTGGCTCAACTCTTTCCCCCTCAGGCTCTGGCACTGTGTCTCCTTGTTTTTCAGTCTCTTTTGTTCGCGTCAGCACTTCTCCTGTGCATGGATCTCGTAACGTCTTTTCTGCACTTTCTGCACATTCTGCCTCTTGATTTTCCACACCCTCATCTCTTACTGGGGTGATCGATCCTTCTTCTGCCAGTTCTGGGTCTACTTCCGGCTCAACTTGCTCTGGCTCTGGTTCAGGCAGAATTATTCGCTTCACTGCTGCTGGTGTTCTTAGCAACACTTCTTCATAATCCTGAGGACTCACCACCTTTTTGGTATGGCTTGCATGTATCCAATTGGGCAATCCTGCACGCTTTACAGCAGTGGTAGTCGTCAACACCACTTGGTATGGACCTCTCCAACGCAGTTCTAGGCAGGTTTTTCGCACATGCTTTTTGATCATGACCCAGTCTCCGGCTCTCAAGTTGTGACCTGGATCATGGATAGTTGGCAGTGTAACAGCTTGTACCTGCTGAGAAAAAGATCGAACCATATCAGCTAGACCTTTGCAGTAGTCTAACACCATATCATCTGTGATATTGACAAGAGCATTGGCTGGTATTGCTGGTAGTCTCATTGCTCTCCCCATGAGAATCTTGTGTGGGGATAAACCTGTCTTCCTGTCGGGTACATTTCTCATTGACATCAACACTAGAGGCAATGCATCTGGCCATTTCAAGTATGTAGCTGTGCACATTTTGGCAATTCTTGATTTCAGGGTATCATTCATTTGTTCTACCAATCCTGAAGCTTCTGGACGATAGCTAGAATGTAGCTTCTGTTCAATATTCAGTGCTGCACATAAGAGTTTGATCACCTCGTTATTGAAGTGTGTTCCCCTATCTGATTCTAAAGAGATCGGAAATCCGAACCTTGGTATCAGCTCTCTAAGCAATAGCTTTGCAACTGTGAGACTGTCATTTCTGTGTGTGGGGTATGCTTCAATCCAATGACTAAACACACACACAATCACCAACACGTACTTCAGCCCACCACATGCAGGCATCTCAATAAAATCCAATTGCATTCTGCTGAATGGTCCTCCTGCTCTTCTAATGTGGCTCCAATTTACCACTGTACCTTTTCCCACATTCAACTGCTGGCAAATCACACATCTATGTCACACTGCTTCAGCTGCTTGTCTAAATTTCAGATTGAACCAATCGACCTTGAACAACCTAATCATGGCATCCCTTCCGATGTGTGCCTGACCATTGTAATACCGAGCCATCTGAGACAACAGACAATTCGGTAGCACCATCTGGCCCTCCTCAGATACCCTTTTTTTTTTTAAAGAAATGTTATTCATTTTTCCACATGAACAAGTAGATGCACAATATAAAGCATAGCAGTGCAAAACTGAATATAAAAAACCCAAAGGCCAAAAGTAGGTCACACCCCGTTCACCCCAGCAAATTACCATACAGTACTGTACGTTGAAAAAAAAAAAACAACCAACACTTCCTGGCTAACAGTAGATTCCTGCTCAATCCGGTCGCCAACAGCTGACTGCCCACAGCCCGCGCATGGACTACGCATCCCCAGTAGACTCCCACTCCCCCAGACTTTCTTATACTTGTTTGGGCACCCCCTTGCTTCGTAAACGAGTTTCTCCCACTGGGCACACCTGTCCACCCCCCTGCGCCATCAGGCCAGAGTTGGTGCCTCTTTCGCCTTTCAGCCTGCCACAGTGTCTCTTTTAGACACCAGACAAGCCACCCCCAGGAAGATCCGGTCAGCTCTTCTAAGCCCCAGTCCCTCCATGACCCCCAGCAATATCGGCAATGGAGCTGCAGTCACCTCCTCATGCAAGAGCCTGGAAATCTCGGTCAGCACCGCTCTCCAGTAAGCAACAATGATCAGACAGGACCACACCATATGGTAGAAGTCAGCGTCAGGGCCAGAGGATCGAGGACAGTAAGCATGCGGTCTAAGGCCCGCCCTATGCAACCTACTGGGTGTGAGGTATTCTGTGTGCAGGTAGTACGTCTGTAACACCCGAAAGCGGGTGGCCATGGCCACGGCCCTGGGGGCCATCAACGCCTCTCGCCAGTCCTCCTCATCCATAGGGCCCAGCCACACCTCCCACTTCTGACAGAGCTGATCCAGTGGTTGACCAGTGATTGTAATCAGGGAGCGGTAAATCCACGACACCCCCCCTACCCAGACCCCCATCAGCACTTTCGCCTCCAGGGGTCTGAATTCAGGAATACTCTCCTCCGCCCGGATGTACACATGCAGTGCATGTCGAAGCTGCAAGTACCTGTGGAACTGGGTCCTATTAAGGGAAAAAAGTTGTTGAAGTTCCTCAAAGGATCTCATGTGCAACCCCTCCCAGACATCGCCAAGCAAGGAGATTCCTATGATCTCATCTGGTCTTAGTACACATTTCAACTTGATCCACATCTTTTTCTCTTCCTTGTCTGCATTTTCTTGTAATGTTTTCAATTCCTCTAGAGTGTCAATTACTTTTAAGGCCAAATTTGCACAACTGGTCTCTTCTTCCTGCATTAATTCCCACTTATCTTTATATGATATACAGTTCAGGGCACAAAATCTTGCTACCTGATCCGCATATCCATTTCCTAAGGAAATGTACTCTGTTGTTTTCTGATGTGCACTATATTTTACTACAGCAATTTCCTCAGGTAACTGTATTGCGTACAACAACTCTTTTATTCTGTCACCATTTCGTACTGGGGTTCCACTGGAGGTCATGAACCCTCTTTGTGACCACAAATGACCAAAATCATGAACAATCCCAAATCCGTATTGGCTATCTGTGTATATTGTCACTCTCAGCTTAGTAGAAACATAACATGCCCTAGTGAGAGCCACCAATTGTACCACTTGTGCTGAATATACACAAGGGAGCCAAGATGCTTCTAGGGTCCCCGTAATTGTACACACAGCATATCCTGCTCTCAATGTACCTGTCCCGTCTCTAAGGCATGAAACATCGACAAAAACAATTTTCTTCCAGTCGAGTGTCTCTAATATCAGGTCTAGGCTTTGTACAGAGATCTGTAACTTCAAGACAATCATGCTCTATTTCTTCCTCTTTTTTGACTTCAACAGTATCACTTGGCAGTAATGTTGCTGGATTCAATACTGTACATCTTTTCAAAGTAACATTTGGAGCTCCCAATATACTCGTCTCATACGTGTTAGTCTTGTGTTGTGTTTTTGTTCTTGTCAGCAAAATTTCAAC
The DNA here is from genome assembly GCF_031143425.1 of Pleurodeles waltl. NCBI lineage: Eukaryota > Metazoa > Chordata > Amphibia > Caudata > Salamandridae > Pleurodeles > Pleurodeles waltl. The sequence goes on along the minus strand of NC_090446.1, from coordinate 1,125,729,692 downwards.
TGAATGTGCCACCATTATCGTCACTGGGTATCCCATGACTACCCCTTCACATTGGGAAAGACTTTGACCAACTGCGGCTACTGTTCGCAGACAACCTGGTAAAGCTGCTGCAACCGGGTCCAAGCTAGCTGAAAAATAGGCTACTGGGCGATAAGCACCTCCATGGACCTGTGTCAAGACAGACAAAGAACATGCATCATGTTCATGACAAAACAGTGTGAAAGGCTTTGTGTTATCAGGCATTCCCAATGCTGGAGCTCTGCACAAACTCTCTCTTAATTCAGTGAAGGCCCTCATTTGATCTTCATCGAGAATGATTGGGTCTGTAACTCCCTTGTGTGTCAATTGTTGTAAAGGTTTAGCAATCTCAGCAAAATTCGGGATCCATTGTCTACAGTATCCTACCATTTCCAAAAACATGCGTACATCCTTCTGGGAAGTTGGCGGATTTCTCTGCAAAATCATTGTAATTCTCTCTCGGGAGATTCTTCTCAACCCTTTCTCAATCTGATAACCCAAGTATTTGACAGACTTCTGACAGTACTGCAATTTTGCAGGTGAGACTTTGTGACCAAAGTCTCCCAAGTGATTAAGTAAGAAAATTGAATCATGTTTACACTCTTCCCTTGTCCTGGACGCAATCAATAAGTCATCAATGTACTGTACAAGAGTCGACTGGCAAGGTAATTCCAATGACTCCAAATTCTTTTTCAAAATCTGGTTAAACAAGGACGGTGACTCCGAGTACCCTTGGGGAAGCCTACACCAGCTGTAGACTTTATCTAAGAATTTAAAACTGAAAAGAAACTTTATATCCTCGTGAAATGGTACTGAAAAGAAAGCTTGTGACAGATCGACTACTGTGAACCACTCTGCCTCGCATGGAATCTGAAACAGTATCACTGCTGGATTGGGCACAATCGGGCAACACTTAACCACTATGTCATTCACTTTTCGCAAATCCTGCACAATTCACACTTTCCCACAGGGCTTCTTCAATCCCATTACTGGTGAATTACATGGACTGCTCAACACTTCCTTCAAAACGCCCTGTTTCAAGAAATCCCCAGTTATTTGGGCTACCTTCATCAACACATCCTGTGGCACATTGTACTGTGGAAGTTTTGGAAACTCAACATTCGGTTTCAAAGTGATTTTAATTGGCTCCACATCTTTGATCAAGCCCACTTCTTTCCCTGTCAAATCCCAAACCTTCTCTTTCACTGTTCCCTGTAAATCTGCATGCAATTCCTTCAAAGTGAACATCGGGAAAACCTCAATTAGGGGATATTCTTCAAATGCTTCATTAAGAACCATGGCTAATGCTTGCTCTTCCTCACCATCGCTGTTTGTCTGGACCTCTATTCCTGCATCAGTACAATTTATGGAACATTTGGTCTTGCATAATAAGTCTGTGCCTAACAAAGATACAGGACTTGAGGCGCACACTACAAATCTATGCAATCGTATATAGTTCCCAATTTCAATCTGTACTGGTTCCGTGATAGGATTCGTTAGTTGTCTATTCTCCACTCCCACAACCTGCACTGTTCTTCCAGAAAGGGGCAAATCTGGTACTTCGATACTCCTTACTGTGGAGTGCGTGGCTCCAGTATCGACCACGAATTACACTTTATGTCCCATCACCTTTCCCTTCACAAAAGGCCCTCTCTGATCTACCTCTAGGGATGCGGCAAGTATACATGCTCCGTCATCAGAACTGACACTCATCTATTCATTATTTATTTCATCCTCACTGTGAAATGGGAATTGATTGGTGTACTGTATTGTTACTGTTATCTGATCTCTGACCATTGACCTGCTGAGTCAGTGTGACCTGTTGCTGCTCCATTGGGGCTTGAGGTATGTGTATTTGCTGTCTAGGCACCATAGAAATCTGCTGCTGTACCGGTGCTAAAGGAGTAAATTGTGCACAGGGCACCTGCATCTGTTGAACTGGTAAAAAGTTTTGACCTCGAGTTTGAAAATTCGGGACTTGGCCCCTCACTCTGGGGACTCTTACTGTTTGTACTGTACTGACATCACCTTGCTGAATCATTCCTTCCTGCACCACTAACGGGCATTCCCGCTTCCAGTGTCCCACGTTTCCGCACAGGTGACATGGCAACATTCTTTTCATTCCCTGCATGTAATTCTGAACAACGACTATATTCAGATCCGGACCACGCATCACATCCATACCACGTCCTCTACCCCTCACTTGAGGCTGAAACGCAATAGCTCTCTGTTGCGGCGGCACCGGCGGCACTAAAGCTCCTTGCACTCCTGATTGTGCTGCCTTAATCTGCATCACCATCGCCTTTTCCTTCAACTTCTTTTGTTTTAATTCAATCTCATCACTACAATATTTTGCATACTGCAACACTTTCATCAATCGGCTTTGCCTTCCAAGAGATAAAATGATTCTTAATCATCTGCCCTACTTCAGGTCTCAACCCTTCAACAAACCTAAACAAGAAATGCAACATGTCCTTTGGTTCGACTGCTTCCTTACCACTGTACTCCTTGAAAGCCTTTAGTAATCTTTCATAATAGGTATGTATTGACTCTTTGGTTTCCTGAACCGTCCTGTCAATTCTCTGCCAATCAATGTTTTTCGGAGAAATCCTAGTTTTCAAAAACTCAATCACCTTGTAATAATTTTTCATTACCTCAGGTGACGGTGCGCCTGTAACTTTGTACCTCTCAGGTTCACTTGTTGGCCAATCTACTGCTCTTTTGCACTCAACCCATAAGTCAGCTGGCACAACTATCTCAAACAAAGTGTTCAAGTCTTCCCACAAACACTTGGAGAGTTTCAGGAACCTCTCAGTGTGTTGGTACCATTCAACTGGCTTTTCTCTCAATTTAGGATAATCATTGGTAAAAGACATGGCCCTCATTACAACACTGGCGGTCGGTGTTAAAGCGGCGGTATTACGGCCAACAGGCCGGCGGCAAAAAAAATTGAATCGTGACGATGGCGGAAACAGCCAACATAGACAGCCACTTTAACACTCCGACCGCCACGGCAGTACAAACAAACAGCGCGACGGACACCGCCAACAGACAGGCGGAAGACAATGTACTGCCCACACTATTATGAGAGGCCAATCCACCACCTTTTCCGGGGCGGAACCAACGCGAACAAAAACATGGCGGAAACAGGACTTGGAAGGGAAAACACTCACCACTCCACACCCCACGAGGAACCAGGATGCCATGGGGCCAGAACTCCAAATACTCCCTGCGATGGTATTCCTGCTCCTCTATCAGGAGCTCCAAAGACGGCGGCGACGACCACGGTGAGTACTGCACCTACAACACAGGGGAGGGGGGAGGGAAAAGAGTGACACACACATGCAACACGCAAAACCCCCACCCCCACCCCCACCCTCACCCACAACAACATACACAAAAATACATGCTGCAACATAACATTTTCACCCCCCTCACCCCCCCTGGAAGAACGCAAGGACAAAAGGAAATGAGTTGAACGATTGTAATAAATAAAAATCCATTAGTCAAAACTTGAAATACAGTATATACAATTATGTACACCAACTACACAAGTCCGGATACTGCACCAATTATAGTCCATGGACCATTGGGCCCAAAATGCATGGGCGAGGCCCACACTCGATACCAGACTCTAAACGGAGAGAACACTGCAGGGGCATCATATCGAAATGAGACAGGCACCTCAGGGGTAAGGGAAGGGGGGGCACCTCAGCCGGATGAGTGCACGACACCACTGCTCCACGAGGGGGCTCCATGCCCAGTGCTGTATCCTGGGGAGTGCAAAGCCACAGTCTCTCAAGTCTTTACAGTGGGTGGTTTGCCCACTGCTGTATCCTGGGGAGTGCAAAGCCACAGTCTCTCAAGTCTCTCAAGTGGGTGGTTTGCCCACTGACGTATCCTGGGGAGTGCAAAGCCACAGTCTCTCAAGTCTTTACAGTGGGTGGTTTGCCCACTGACTTATCCTGGGGAGTGCAAAGCCACAGTCTCTCAAGTCTTTACTGTGGGTGTTTTGCCCACTGCTGTATCCTGGGGAGTGCAAAGCCACAGTCTCTCAAGTCACTCAAGTGGGTAGTTTGCCCACTATTGTATCCTGGGGAGTGCAAAGCCACAGTCTCTCAAGTCTCTCAAGTGGGTGGTTTGCCCACTGACTTATCCTGGGGAGTGCAAAGCCACAGTCTCTCAAGTCTTTACAGTGGGTGGTTTGCCCACTGACTTATCCTGGGGAGAGCAAAGCCACAGCCTCTCAGGTGGATGCCTTTCTCCACTGGTTCTGGAGGGGGCTTTGTGCCCAGAGTGCTTCATCCTGCCAAGGACAGAGGTAGTGGATGCCTTTCTCCACTGGTTCTGGACGGGGCTTTGTGCCCAGAGTGCTTCATCCTGCCAAGGACAGAGGTAGTGGATGTGATACTCCACTAGTTCTGGAGGGGGCTTTGTGCCCAGAGTGCTTCATCCTGCCAAGGACAGAGGTTGTGGATGTGATACTCCACTGGTTCTGGAGGGGGCTTTGTGCCCAGAGTGCTTCATCCTGCCAAGGACAGAGCTAGTGGATGTGATACTCCACTGGTTCTGGAGGGGGCTTTGTGCCCAGACTGCTTCATCCTGCCAAGGACAGAGGTAGTGGATGTGATACCCCACTGGTTCTGGAGGGGGCTTTGTGCCCAGAGTGTTCAATCCTGCCAAGGACAGAGGTAGTGGATGCCTTTCTCCACTGGTTCTGGAGGGGGCTTTGTGCCCAGAGTGCATCATCCTGCCAAGGACAGAGGTAGTGGATGCCTTTCTCCACTGGTTCTTGAGGGGGCTTTGTGCCCAGAGTGCTTTATCCTGCCAAGGACAGAGGTAGTGGATGTGATACTCCACTGGTTCTGGAGGGGGCTTTGTTCCCAGAGTGCTTCATCCTGCCAAGGACAGAGCTAGTGGATGTGATACTCCACTGGTTCTGGAGGGGGCTTTGTGCCCAGAGTGCTTCATCCTGCCAAGGACAGAGGTAGTGGATGTGACACTCCACTGGTTCTGGAGGGGGCTTTGTGCCCAGAGTGCTTCATCCTGCCAAGGACAGAGGTAGTGGATGCCTTTCTCCACTGGTTCTGGAGGGGCCTATGTGCCCGGAGAGCTTCATCCTGCCAAGGACAGAGGTAGTGGATGCCTTTCTCCACTGGTTCTGGAGGGGGCTTTGTGCCCAGAGTGCTTTATTCTGCCAAGGACAGAGGTAGTGGATGTGATACTCCACTGGTTCTGGAGGGGGCTTTGTGCCCAGAGTGCTTCATCCTGCCAAGGACAGAGCTAGTGGATGTGATACTCCACTGGTTCTGGAGAGGGCTTTGTGCCCAGACTGCTTCATCCTGCCAAGGACAGAGGTAATGGATGCCTTTCTCCACTGGTTCTGGAGGGAGCTTTGTGCCCAGAGTGCTTCATCCTGCCAAGGACAGAGGTAGTGGATGCCTTTCTACACTGGTTCTGGAGGGGGCTTTGTGCCCAGAGTGCTTCATCCTGCCAAGGACAGAGATAGTGGATGTGATACCCCACTGGTTCTGGAGGGGGCTTTGTGCCCAGAGTGCTTCATCCTGCCAAGGACAGAGGTAGTGGATGCCTTTCTCCACTGGTTCTGGAGGGGGCTTTGTGCCCAGAGTGCTTCATCCTGCCAAGGACAGAGGTAGTGGATGTGATACTCCACTGGTTCTGGAGGGGGCTTTGTGCCCAGAGTGCTTCATCCTGCCAAGGACAGAGGTTGTGGATGCCTTTCTCCACTGGTTCTGGAGGGGGCTATGTGCCGAGAGTGCTTCATCCTGCCAAGGACAGAGGTAGTGGATGCCTTTCTCCACTGGTTCTGGAGGGGGCTTTGTGCCCAGAGTGCTTTATCTTGCCAAGGACAGAGGTAGTGGATGTGATACTCCACTGGTTCTGGAGGGGGCTTTGTGCCCAGACTGCTTCATCCTGCCAAGGACAGAGCTAGTGGATGTGATACTCCACTGGTTCTGGAGAGGGCTTTGTGCCCAGACTGCTTCATCCTGCCAAGGACAGAGGTAATGGATGCCTTTCTCCACTGGTTCTGGGGGGAGCTTTGTGCCCAGAGTGATTCATCCTGCCAAGGACAGAGGTAGTGGATTTGATACTCCACTGGTTCTGGAGGGGGCTTTGTGCCCAGAGTGCTTCATCCTGCCAAGGACAGAGGTAGTGGATGTGATACTCCACTGGTTCTGGAGGGGGCTTTGTGCCCAGCGTACTTCATCCTGCCAAGGACTGAGGTAGTGGATGCCTTTCTCCACAGAAAGTCGTGCATCATGGAAGCTGCCCAGGCTCTTGGAACTGACCACCAGCCTCGGACGACTGACCACTGGGGATGGCAGCCATGTCTGCGGTGGTGCCACAGGCTCAGGATGTTGCAGGGCCGCTGGCGGTGCTTGCGGCGGGGCCATTCGCAGCGGTGCTGGCGGCGGGCTCTGTGGCATCGGTGCTGGCGGTGGGCTCTGTGGCATCGGTGCTGGCGGCGGCCTCTGTGGCGGCGGTGCTTGCGGCGCCTTCTGTGGCATTGATGCTGGCGGCGGGCTCTGTGGCGGCAGTGCTGGTGGCAGGCTCAGTGACTGCTGTGCTGGTGGCGGCTTCAATGACAGCTGTGCAGGTGGCAGCTGTTTTCTGCTTCTCCCTCTGGGATGTGGGCAACCTTTTGACTTTGGCAGGTGGCGGAATGTCCTTGCCCTTGCTCCGTGGCACACTGGCAGCCCTGTTGGTTGGCGCACTCCAATAGCCCGCAGTTGCTGGCACCACTGTGCCTGGTGATGTGGTGGCTGAGGTGTTGGGTTGGGACCTGGAAAGCCTGGCCCTAGGGGAAGGATGGGGGGGGAGGTGTAGGGAAGAGGTCAATATTAGCCAGGAAAAGTTTTTTAGACACACTGGGAAGGATAGATGGAGGGGGTTTGGGAGTGGAGGAAGAGGTAGTGGTTGTAGGAGGTGTACGTTTGCTGAATGTGGGTGAAGGTGCATGGGCTGGAGGCTGTTGTGAGGTGGATGGCTGTTGGGTGTGTGTGTGCCTGCGTTTGTGTACTTTGGGAGGAGGGCTCAGAGACACACTGGGAGAGGACACTGGGGATGTGTGAATGGTAGTGGGGGTGGTGAGTGCACGTGAGCGGTGTGTGGTGATGGGCGTACTGGTGATGGAGGTAGTGGCTTAGGTTGTAGTGCATGCAGGTGTGAGTGGAGACGAGACAGGGAGGGAGGAGGAAAACATGGAGGAGGGGGACACAGTGGAGGCAGTGGATGTTGGTTTGTGTGCATGGGTATGATGCTTGTGTGAATGCCTGTGGGATGTGTGGTGCTTATGTTTGCCAGAGACACCCTTGTGTGTTGAGGTGTGTGCAAGCTGGTCTGATGGTGTGCTTGGGATAGGCTGAGGTACAGGGGATTGGGTCTGGGTGGAGGAAGTTGGAGGGGAGAGGCGGGACACAGGGACAATGGCTGCCATCAGTGCTGAGGCCAGAGCCTGAAATGCTCTCTGTTGGGCTGCCTGCCCAGAATGAATGCCCTCCAGGTATGCATTTGTTTGTTGCAAATGCCTCTCGACACCCTGGATGGCATTCGCAATGGTAGATTGCCCAACAGTGAGGGATCTCAGGAGGTCAATAGCCTCCTCACTGAGGGCAGCAGGGCTGACTGGGGGAGGACCGGAGGTGCCTGGGGAGAAGGAGATGCCCACCCTCCTGGGTGAGCGGCCACAGGACACACGCTGAGGGGCTGCTGGGAGGGCGGTGCTGGTGGGGGGTGGCGGCTGTACCTGTTTATGCTGGGGCACAGAGGAGCCCGCCACCACAAGGGAGCTCCCATCAGAGGAGGAGTCGCTGTCACTGATGTCACCTCCTGTCCCCGCCGTGGAGCTCCCCTCGCTGTTCTCATCCATAGGGCACATCCGCTGGGGCAGGTGAGGAGATGGCGGCATCCTCCGGTGTACAGACCGCTGGTGGACCTGTCGACAATGGAAGAGAGACACGTACTAGTCACCTACATACTTGATCGTGCAACAATCCATGAACTGTGTGCCCAGTTGGAGCCAGACCTGATGTCAGCAATCCGCCATCCCACAGGGATCCCCCCTCTAGTGCAGGGCCCTTTCCCCAGACGCACGTGCCATTGTCTCTTCCAGACCGAGGTCACAGCAGCACTTGCAGTGTAGGTCCTCTCCTGTCGAAGATCAGGTATCGAGTGATTGAACAGATAGAAAATGGCAGTCACGTCCGCGGCGGTCACGTCCGCGGCGGTGCGTATCATCACCGCCGGCGCACTTCGTCATTGGCTCCTGGGGCCCATAGGGTCCAATGTTAACCAATGCAGCATTGCGCTGCGGTCTTCAACCGCCTACCGCGACGGTGTACAATGCCAGCGCAGTTACTTCACATCCCGTTGTCCCAGTTTAGAGGTCAGGCATCCGCCATTTCAGGGACCCACATGGCTTCATTTACAACTGCGTCACACATACCTAGGCCTGGACTCAACACACATACAGGAAGATTTGTGTATTTTGTGTTGTGTTCTGTGTAGCTGTGGGTACATACCTCAGAATTGGTTGACTCTGTGGTCGCTGTTGTCCTTCCTAAGCACCGTCAGCTGGGACATGTGAGGAGATGGTGGAATCCTCCGGTGTACCGACCTCTGGTGGACCTGTTGACAATGGAGGAGCGACATTTAATCATCACCTACAGGTTTGACCGTGCCACAATCCAGGAACTGTGTACCCAGTTGGAGCCAGATCTGATGTCACCAATCCGCCATCCCACAGGTATCCCCCCTCAAGTGCAGGTGCTGTCAGTACTCCATTTCCTAGCAAGTGGGTAATTTCAGACAACAGTGGCCATGGCATCAGGGATGTCCCAGCCTATGTTCTCAAACGTGTTGTCCAGAGTGTTGTCTGCCCTGCTGAAACACATGCGCAGCTACATCGTTTTCCCTCAGGTAGAGGATTTGCCTACAGTGAAAGGTGACTTCTATGCCCTAGGACATATCCCCAACATCATAGGTGCCATTGATGGGACACATGTGGCCTTGGTACCCCCCCGCAGGAGTGAACAGGTGTACAGAAACCGGATGAGTTACCATTCAATGAATGTGCAGATGGTGTGTTTGGTGGACCAGTACATTTCCCATGTGAATGCCAAGATTCCTGGCTCAGTGCATGACGCTTACATTCTGAGGAATGGCAGCATCCCTTATGTGATGGGGCAACTCTAGAGGCACTGCGTGTGGCTAATAGGTGAGGACAAGGACCCTATACCCTGTGAATAGTTGTCTGGGTCTGGGGTTGTCCCTAAGGGTTAGTGTGTGTCTAACAGTTGTCCCTCGACATTTGCAGGTGACTCTGGTTACCCCTAACTGTCATGGCTACTGACCCCAGTGAGAAATCCCAGGACAAGGGCAGAGGAACGCTACAATGAGGCACATGGGCAAACTAGGAGAGTGATTGAAAGGACCTTCAGCCTCCTGAAGGCCAGGTTCCGGTGCCTCCATATGACAGGTGGTTCTCTCTACTACTCACCAAAGAAGGTGTGCCATATCATCGTGGCCTGCTGTATGCTGCACAACCTGGCTTTACGATGACAGGTGCCTTTTCTGCAGGAGGATGGTCCAGAAGGAGGTCTTGTGGCAGCTGTGGAGCCTGTGGACAGTGAAGAAGAGGAGGCAGAAGAAGAGGATATCGACAACAGAAACAACGTTATCCAGCAATACTTCCAGTGAGACACAGGTTAGAAGATGTCATGGCCTCACACATCTCATACAATTGTTAGACCTATCATATGTCTGTCACTTTCACCCAGTGTATGGACCCTGACTTGTCACTTTGCCTTTCCATTTCACAGATGTGGGTCCCACTATGTGACCTCTGCTATATTACCTCATGGACTACAGCTGTGTTACATCGGTATGTTGACAATACAATCGACATTGCTATTTTCCATAGTTATTGCAAATACACATCTGTGAAAGCACAGACTGACTCCAGATTGTTTTGTGATTGAAGGGTGTTTATTTCAGTGCAAATTAGTGGAGGGGGTTGTAAAATGGACAGGGGTGATGGTGGAGGATTGTACATGGCAGAGTCCAGTCTATTTTTACACAGGTGCATTGTCCAAAGGGGCATAGGAAGTGGAGCTAGGGCAGTTGATGGGTGGACAGGGTGACTAAGTGGGACAGAAGGATGACATTCAGGGGGGTCCCATTTCCTGGCGGGGGTCTTGGCATTGTTCTCTGTCTTTGTCCTGGATCTCAGGGACCTTTTGCGGGGTGGTTCTCCATCTGCAGGGGGTGGGGTGCTGGTGTCGTGGTCCTGTGGTGGTGCCTCCTGTCCACTAGCGCCGGCGGAGGTGGTGGGCTGTTTATCATCCAGGCTAGTGTCAGGTGCCCCTTGTTGTGCCACAGTGTCCCTCCTGGTGTTCACAAGGTCCTTCAGCACCCCTACAATGGTTACCAGGGTGGTGTTGGACTTGAGTTCCTCCCTGATCCCCAGATACTGTTCCTCCTGCAGCCGCTGGGTCTCCTGAAACTTGGCCAGTACCGTTACCATCATCTCCTGGGAATGATGGTACGCTCCCATGATGTTGGAGAGGGCCTCGTGGAGAGTGGGTTCCCTGGGCCTGTCCTCCCCCTGTCACACAGCAGTCCTCCCAGTTCCCCTGATTTCCTGTGCCTTTGTCCCCTGAACAGTGTGCCCACTGCCCCCAGGTCCCTGATTTTCTTGGGGGTGGTGGGTTTGCCTGGGTTCCCTGTAGTGGTGGACACACTGCTGCTTGACGTGTCCTGGGGACAGAGGGATGGGCCCGCTGGGTGGGTGCTGTGCTGGTGTTTCCTGAGGGGGGAGGCTCTGTGGTGGCATGTGCCAGTGTCAGGGGAACCGACTGTCCCGAGGTCCCAGATGGGCCGGGCTGGTCATCTTGATCCAGTTGGACAGAGCTGCTGTCATCACTGTGGACCTCTTCTGTGGGGCGAGTGGACATGTCTGGAACCTCCTGTCCGGTGACGTTGGGTAGGGGTCCTGCAGGGGTGTAAAGGCATGACTATTGCATCTGTGTGTGCCATTGTGTGCAATGGGTGGGTGACCCTGTACTCCAGTGCTTGCATTCTTGTCTAGGACCTTGTGTGATAGTTGGTTTGGGGTCTGTGTGGGTATCTGTAGTGGACATGCTTTGGTGATGGGTGTCCATGCTTTGGTGTTGCATGCAGGGCTTGGTGTTGGGATTGGTGGGTTGTGATACTGGGACATTTGTGAGGTGTTGGAGTGATGGGGTGAGGGTGAGGTATGTGATAGCATGCAGGTAGGCTGGGGGATGTAATAGTAAAGCTTTGACTTAGCAGAGTCCATTCCTCCTGCTACTCCTGCGAGGCCCTCAGGATGCAGTATAGCCAACACTTGCTCCTCCCATGTTGTTAGTTGTGGGGGAGGAGATAGGGGTCCGCCGCCAGTCCTCTGTACTGCAATCTGGTGTCTTGAGACCACGGAATGCACCTTCCCCCGTAGGTCGTTCCACCTCTTCCTGATGTCATCCTGTGTTCTTGGATGCTGTCCCACTGCGTTGACCCTGTCTACGATTCTGTGCCATAGCTCCATCTTCCTAGCTATGGAGGTGTGCTGCACCTGTGATCCGAAGAGCTGTGGCTCTACCCGGACGATTTCCTCCACCATGACCCTGAGCTCCTCCTCAGAGAACCTGGGGTGTCTTTGAGGTGCCATGATGTGGTGTGGGTGATGTGTGAGATGGTGTCGGTTGTGATGTGTGAGGGGATGTGTTTGTGTGTGTTGTCTGAGGTGCGTGAATGTTGTGTGAGTGATGGTGTTGTGTGCTTGTGGATGCTAGTGTTGTCTCTGGTGGTGTCTCTCTGGCCTTCTTTCTGAATTTTTGGTAGTAGGGGTTTGTGGGTGATGTGGGTGTGTGTTTTATATTGGATTGGGTGTGTGGGAGTGGTGTGTGTATGTGTATCAGGTGTGTGTATTTCGATTTGTCCAATGTGGTTGTGTTTTGTAAATGTGTGTGTATTTTGAGCGCGGCGGTCTGTACCGCCAATGGATTACCGCGGTTAAAAGACCGCCGCGTTGATTCGTGGGTCGTGATAGTGTGGGCGTATTCCTGTTGGCGTGATGGGGTCGGTTCTGTTATCACCAGTTTATCACTGACCTTTGGTGTGGCGGACTTGTGTGGGTGTCTGGATTTTGGCAGATTCCGGGCTGTGGGTCGTAATAGCTGTAGGGGTATTCCGCCGCCACAGCAGTGTGTTGGCAGTCTTCTGCACGGCGGTAAGCGGGATTTACCGCCAATGTTGTAATGAGGGCCTATGTCACTTCGATGCCAAGGAACATGAACAAACTGTCCCCCTAGAATTTCCCTCATCGGTAACATCTTGACTGCTTCTCCCTTTTCTACTCCCTCTGTTTCCCCTTCTGAATCTCGTTTCCGTTTATCTTTTCTTTTCGCCCATCTGCCTTCCCACTTCTCTAATGCTCCCCAAATCTGCGCACTCTGCAGCAAATCTCTCAAATGTGCTTTCATTCCTGCTGACCTCATGTGTTCAAAATTATTTGCTTCAAAATCTAATCTGTAGCTTCGTCTCAAATGTTTCGTTGATTTAAGATCATTGTCATGTTTTCCTGCTACTTCTGCTAATTTCTGGTGTATTTTTCCCGCTTCATTTGTAATCCTCAGACATAAATACCTCAGATCTTCTTCAGTATAGGATTCTAACCTGTTCAATCTCATTGTTCCCTCAACCAATTCATTCGCCTCGATATTTAGTCCTACTCAATTCAGTTGCTTTTCCCCCTTTGAGACACCTTGCGAAAAACTTAAACTGTCCAGCCAACTATTTAATTGCTGTAATGTCAAACCCTGTAATGAGATATTACTCGTACTAGCCACTGGCATCTGTTCTACCCCTGTCCCCACAGCTTGTGGATGTCAAAAGTCTCATGATCTGATTTGCATCTGGTAATGCCACTAGAGGACTAAATCCCACAGGAGATTTAAGCTCACCTGGACAAGTACTTGATGATGTTGTTGACTGTACTGAGGGGGTCATTACAACCCTGGCGGTTGGTGGAGAAGTGGCGGTCTTACCGCCAACAGGCTGGCGGTAAAAAAATTGGAATTATGACCATGGCGGTTACCGCCATGGTCATCCACCACTTCTCCGAACCGACCGCCAGGGCGGAGATGACCGCTGGGCTGGAGACTTTGGTCTCCAGCCCGGCGGCCGCCACAAGACCGCCGGCGGTATCATGACCCGGCTGACTGCCATGGATTTCATGGGGTTGGGAACCGCCATGAAATCCATGGCGGTAAGCACTATCAGTGCCAGGGAATCCCTTCCCTGGCACTGATAGGGGTCTCCCCCACCCCGAGTCCTTCCCTGACACCCCCCACCCCCCTGCCACCCCCAATGGTGTCAGGACCCCCCTCCCCAACCCTACCCCTGACATCACTACACAGACACACACCCGACATGCATGCAGACACCACCAACACACATACCCGCACACACACGAACAAACATGCCAACAGACACACACACAGTTATACACGCACACCCACATTCAGACATACACGCACACATCCATACAGACATACATACAGGCAGACACGCACACATTTCCAAACACACTACACCCCCTGCATGCATACACGCACTCACACACCCCTCTTCATACTCACATGCACACCCCCATGCACGCACACAGCGCCCCCCCACCCCCTTCCCCTAACGGACGATCAACTTACCTGGTCTGTTGATCCTCTGGGAGGGGACGGGATCCATGGGGGCTGCTCCGCCGCCAGCACCCCGTCAATAGAACACCGCCACGCCGAATCACGTAACGTGATTCGGTGGGCGGTGTTCTGTTGACAGGGCGGTGGAGGTGGAGCAACCTCCACTTCCCCGCCGACCGCCAGTATGGCTGCTGGCGGCTCTCTGTCCGGAAAAGGACGGAGGACTGCCAGCAGTCATAATTCGTCGAGCGGAAAAAAAGACCTTTTCTTGTGAAAAGACCGCCGAGGTTGAAATTACCCCCTATGTCTTCTGTTCCTCTTCTCACCAAACTCTGTGATATCTGTGCCTGTCCTCCTGTTTCTGTTTTCTTCTGAGCATATAAGGGTACCGCTGGACCAACAGTAATCGGTAGCGATATTGCATCTGGAGCTGTACTAGAATCTGCACTGTGTAAGTGGTACTCCCATTGCCTGATTCATAACTGGTGCGAGACCCACTGATGTCCCCGTTAACTGATTAGGACTTGTCATATTCTGTATCTGTGTTGGTGGCAATAACATTGGTGTCGGGTCTGTCTGAACTAGTATTGGCTGAGGATGCACCTGCTCCCTCAGCAACAAAATATTCAAAACGGTCTGAACTGTTGGTACATTCAGGTAAATCACTGGTGCTGAAGGTGTAGGTACCTGTACTTGAGCTTCTGCTCTCGCTCCTGCAACTGGCGTACTCTGCACTACCCCCGGTATCTGTCCTCCTTCTGTTTGTACAGCACCCACGGCTCCCTGGGATGTTCCAAGAGTAGCAGGAGGGGCTGTAGCAATATTCCCTGGACCCCCTGCATAAGTTGTCATAGGTGGAGGTCTATCCCTCAGCAACTGCGTAATGTAATCCTCTACATCAGAATCGTCATTGTCTACATTAGACTTCTTCCCTTTTCTTTTCTCCTCATTCTCCTTTTCCTTATTATCGTCTTCCTTATCTGAATCATCACCTTCCATGATTGCAGGGAACATCTTAACCTCCTTCATGGTTGCCATTCTCCATCTTTTTTGTTCCCAGTCCCACCTGGCTTTGGCTAGTGACTTCTCTATCTTCTTTATCCTTCTATTGGTTTTCAGCTCGTGCTGCTGTCTGGCCACTATCTCCCAAACTGCTAAAGCCTCAAACTGTGCTGGTCTCGGTAACAGTCTCATGTCATACAATGATAATCGCAATTGGTCTAGAACCCTTAGATTTAACGTTCCATGCTCTGGAAATGCTAAGGTTCCTTGATTCTTTCTCAACGCGCTCCATTGCTTTAACCAAAGACAAGAAGCTATGCCCTTTTCTGTCATTACCAGATGTGCTGGACTATCCTCCAGGGGGGTTGGTTCCCCCACTGAAGCCTTAATGTAAGATTCACCCTTCATTGCACTTCTAAAAGCCTTGAAAAACTTAATTTTGCTTGTTTTATGTAATACAATTCAATAAGTGAAATGACTTTTACTCCCAAGATTCCCTTCACCCGTTCGCTCTACCAATTGCCTCTCGCGGACGACTGCCAATCCAGTCGCGGCTCTTCTCGGTAACCGACCTATCCCAGCGCGGCACAACCTGACCTCATACTAACACACAGCGGCTGACAAAGTCTTGCGTCTTCGCCTTCCTCCACTCAAATTCATTCGACTAATGCAATTATATTGCGAGCGTCTTCACCAAATAATAACTAAAACAAATCTGCTGGTTTACTACAGGAAGGGACACAATCGCTTCAGGGACCTTACAGATTTTCACTAAAAGGCGCACTCTGGGACCTTAGCTATTCCTCTTTCTTAGTCCCCCACATTCGCAAGTAAAATTTGACCAGCAAACTTTACTCTCAACTGATCTTTGGGTCTGTCCTGGTGCACAGAGGACTCGCCAAATTTTAGTCTAAGCTTTTTTTATTCAACGCACATTCATTCAGACTTGTTGACCACGCCTGATCAACCTACTAAACCACACAGATTACAACATATACCCAAGTGTCTCCTACACTTGTCAATATACTCCGGAGTCTTAGACCACGCAGGGTCCGTACATCACCAACAACCACGTGGACATTTTTTTAGCACAAAGCGCCACACACATATGAAGTTCGATGACTCCCCTACTCGCACATCATTTTAGGAGTGCGCACACTCCTACTAACTCTAAACTGGAGTACGCAACTCCCTACTCTTTACCTCACATACATCACAATTCACCTGCGATCTGCTTAAGCTTAGGCAAGCGCAATTCTACCACTGTCATACTATCTCAGATACGCCGGGAACATACCCAACCCTACTCACAGGATCCAGGATCTGGGAAAGTCATTTCTGGGCTTTAAGGAAACATCATCTTTGCTACCATTGTCATTTCAGAAAAACAAAATTCAAACCTCATGGAATCCAAACAACTACACTTCGAATTTATACTAACACCATAACCTTTACTTGTTACTTAACTAGTTCCCTAAGGAAACTAACCATCAAGCTGCTACCAAAAACTACTAGAGCACCTTGTCCTTAGTAAGTAAACGTACAAGGGGGCGCGTATAGGTCGATGACTCTTTTGGATCGCATAGGGTAGCCTAGTCAAGTATAGCGAGTAAAGACAGCTACAACAATTCAATCCAAATCAACTATAATTATCTATGAACCAATCTAATCAGAAAAAAACACCATCACTCATTTAGAAGTTAGTTCTGTTTTATTCCCCATTAGTTACAATTCTAATCAGAAAAAACATTATTCAACAATGATCATGATTACAAATCTTTATTAGCAACATAAGTAATGAATTCTCTGCACTATTAATATGCAACCAATGTTAAACAAAGCATAGCAATTCATGAGCAATCGAATAATTCAGCAATATTGGTCAATCAGTCTAAGTCACCCTAATTCACCCTTGTCAGCCTGCCTATCCTCGAATTAGCATCAGCATGTGGGGCTTCATGCAAAAACAATTTAGTCAAAACCATTAATTCGGGGGAAAAAAATCTAACTAGAGGAGAAAAACATTTTAAAACAGCGCAAATCATTCATTAGTCAGTCAGGTTGTAGCTACCTATCTAAGGTAGATCAGCAACAAGTCAGTCTTTGTCCCCAGGCCATCAGTTATCAATGTAGACTTGGGCTCACAGGAAGCAAGCCCAAGTTTCAGCACTTCGGACAGCGTCTCCTGACGTCATCAACTTTCACCTCTCCGTTCTCCGCCCTCCGTTCTCCCTCCGTTATGATTCTTTCCTCTCATGTCATGACTTTTTATTAGGGTCTCTCAGTCCGTCCCACAATTTTCCCATTGGTCAACCTTATCAGGGGTTTTGACTCTAACCTATAATTTTTGTTTACCACTTGTCTACGTTATTTTGAGAGTCAAGTTCCATTAACATGATTGGTCCTCTTGTCGATGAGCACATCATCCGGTTCTTCAGGTAACAAAATTGTTTCTCCTAGCTCTCAGTCTTTAGCTCCATTGTTCAAGTCCTGGGAAAGTACATTTAGCCTACTCTACAAATAATTGTATCAATTTATTCAGATTGTCTCCAGTCCGCTGGTGAGTTTGCAGTTTTCTCTAGCAGTGTTCATCGTTGAACTCTGTACAGTTCAAGGTTCTTTTCTCCAGTTCCAGTCTGCGGCGGCTCATCGCAGCTCCATGTTTAAGCAAGGAAGGCCCAGTGCTGACTAGGCCTCTGGCTAAGCTAAGAATGTATGGCATTACAAAACATAGATTATATTGTTAATTATGATGTATTAATACAAAACATTTAAACATTTCACATTATTTAGTACTGTTAACACAGATGGTGACCACTCCCCGTGGGCACATTTTGCACATTACACGTTATTTTCAATTACTGTTAATCAAATGTCAAATTTTCTCATTAGTCATATACGCAACTCATTAGCATGTTCTCTTATTAGCATATCTGCTGCAACACAGTCCTTTTTGGCTTCTGTGGCTCAGCTACAACCATACGTGACACTGGGTGACACTTATGTGCCACTTGCCTGACACTGTTGCTGGCCCACAACGCCGTGGCCGTCCTGAACTGTTGGATTTGTTGTTCACGACGCCGTGATAGCCCCAGGTGGAGCTATCGACTTCAAGGAACTGTTTTTTAAAGTTAATTCTTGCAAAGTTCATTTCTTTATTACTGTATGTTGGATTTTTCTCGTTTTGGTCTTGTTTTACATAGATAGATATTTGCAATTTTTCTAAAACTGATGTGGTGTCCTTTTGTAGTGTTTTCACTGTGATTCTGTGTGTTATGTGCAAATGCTTTACACATTGCTTCTGAGATAAGCCTGACTGCTCGTGCCAAGGTACCAAGGGGATGAGCAGGGGTTATCTGAGTGGGTATCTCCCTTATCCTGACTAGAGTGAGGGTCCCTACCTGGACAGGGTGCAAACCGACTAGAGACCCCCATTTCTAACAAAAACTATATATTTTTTGGTCTCCAAAAGCACTAAGTACCATAGTAGTCCCTGACACGTAAGGGAACTACTTTGTATGCAAATGTGCTTCTTGTGAAACAGCAGAATGTTTGCACTCATAGTGAAGTTAGCCAGTGGCTGAAGTGGGCTTACCAAATACCTTATGCTGCAGCATGTCTAAGAAAAATGTGAATGACATAATAACAGAGTAGTGGATGAAGGGTGCTAGCTGAATGCTTTTCTAGGTAAATATATTATAAACCTGATTATAGTAACAGCAAAAGGTCTTGGCTAACTCCAGACCTAAAAATTAATGATCTGTGTCACATCTGGTATATATTTATAGTCTTGTGATGGTCTGTAAAGGAGCAAGTATTTTTTTTCCCTGTGGCAGTCGAATGTTAATTTTTTTCACCTGTTGTTCGCATGCACATTGTGCTGACTTATTCTAATTTCAATGGCGTTGCCACAGCTTGTTTGGTCATTTGGTATATATTACTATCCTATTATATGTAGAACTCGTAGGCCAGTACAAAACACGTTGTCTAATGAAGTGTGCCTAGACGTTGAAGGTCATCAATTCATATTCAACTATGGGCATGCTACTCCAGTTTAGAATGGTTAGTGTGCATTTGTATTGAAATTAACCATTATAATTCTGTATAACCATAATAATACTCTATATCTTTTCCTAACATTGCTTTTTTATAGGTATTTTATTGGCAGGCTGTGGCTCAGGTGAAACAAGTGAGTGCTGATGACAGCAGATATTGGAACTTCAGCCTTTCTGGTTCATGTAATAATAATGCTTTCTCCATATGCTAAGCAAGAACCACAGCACCAGGAGCCCTTCTGAAAATGTCTGCAGAGCCACCCATCGAGGAATATGCTACCAACCTGCTCTCCTGCCTACTGTGGTCACTGAAAGGGATGTAGTACAGTAAAGAAAATTGCTGTTTAACTACCCTCAGTTGTTAGCAAAGCCTGAACTACACAAGCATGATGACCTCTTATAAAAGTGCCTTATGAACCACATGCAACGTAAGATGACTTTTTAATGGTATTAACAGTACGGCATCTGTATGATCCCACCTTTGCAGCAACTCAGCTCCAGGTGACATAAACTGAATAATACACCGTAATATTCATGACTTAATGTCTCTAGAACTAATGGATAATAATCTAACAGTGTACATGGCAGCCTAATAATTGTATAACTATCCCTAATAGACCTACACAACAATAAATGATATTACATTCCCTTTTGTACCAGCACAAGAAATGTCTGTACAAAAATAAAAATACAAGCACACATGTATGTACAAATGTGTGAATAAATTACAAGTATTTATAACAATATAACAAAAGGAATAGGAATAAAATAAAAAAGAACATGACCCCAAGAGTTAAGTGAAAGTCACTTCCCAAAATCGTACGTCCAGAAATACTTTTTTTCTCAATCACCACCCTTACTCACCTTTTTACTTTTCGTTCACTATATTGTATGTTGGTTGGATTAGGACCTTTAGAGTCATCATATAGCTTGGCAGTCTAGTATTTTTGATCCACCATGTACAGAGTAACTACAACAAACTTAAAGACAGTCACTTGTCATCCCTGCCAAAGGTGCCCCAAAAATAAACCCATCTGCAGTGCTGCCTAATATGCTCAGACCCACACCAGTGTGGTCAGCATTCATCTAAAAAGCTTACTTTTTAAGAATATTATCATCTGCTGATACCTTCCTCCGTTCAGGTTTTTGTTATTTTGATATCTCAGGAGGCTTGTTTAGAGGTTCTGAAATATGATTGCACACATGAAGTTTTAACTGCTGCTTTAGCCCACTTTTCCAGTAATATCCCTACAACACTCTGTCTGAACCCTAATGAGCTATTGAAAGATATCTACACTGCTCTTTCCATAGTGTTAGATAGTTTGCTTACCCTTCAGAAACACACACAGTCTACCCATGAAGAGAAAAATGATCCTTGGTTCTCTTCTAAACTTAAAATATAAAACTTTCTGAAAGCAGAAAGACAATGGCAGAGAATTGTGCCAGACCTGTGATGAGGAGACCGCAGTCGAGGTGGCGGTCTCCCCACCAGCCCTATTATGACTTACCTACTGGGCTGCTGGATGAGAACCAAGGTTCCCACCCGTCAGCCCAGTGGGAAAGGTGCAACAGCATTGTCGCCGGCTCATAATAGAGCCATCGGCAATGCTGACGCATGCAGAGGGCACCAGCACCCTTGAAATGCGCACTGTCTGCACAGTAGACTGCGATATTTTAGGGTGCTGGGCAGGGGGGGCACTGCACTGCCCCTGCACTAGTTCTCTGCAAGCCTTTTCATGGTGGTGGAACCACTATGAAAAGGCTGTCACAGAACAATATTGTAATCAACAGGGCGGTGCTGACTTCAGCGCGGTCCTTGATGATTAAAACCTGCACCATCGTCATCCCGTTGGCATCAGAGATCCTAACCAGTATGGCAGTAGGTTGGGGGTCTGACAGAAAACTTCGTAATGTTGGGGTCAGACATCCAGAACCACAGCAGACCCACCGCCACCGCGAGTCTGGCAATCTGTTGACTCCCAGACACGTAATAAGTCCCTTGGAACCATGTATAAAGAAACTGCCTATAAACAAGAATAACATGCTAAATTAGCCTTGCTCACTGAACATCTTAGCTCGGATCCTAATTTAGCTAAAAAATATCTCTGTATTATAGAGCTAGAAGACCATAAAGCTCGAAAATGTAATTTTCCCCTTTGCACCGGCACAATGTGCATGTTGGCAGGCTCACAGCATGAGTTGAAATTTCGATTTTTGACATGGAATGAGCATGGGTAAATGATGCACCGACGGTTTCAGCCAGCCTGAATAGGTTCAAGGTTGACATAGCTCTTTTTTGTTTTACAGGAGACACATTTGATTCCCCATAAGGAAAAGACTAGGGGCCTGATTTATCTTTTGATGGTTGGTACTTTGCCCGTCAAGGTGACAGAAGACAGTATCTCTGCCTTCCTGGCTGTCCACTGACAGTCAGATTTACAGATTACCGCTGACATAGCTGTCATCTCTACACACTGAAGGGAACTGCTGGGATGGCGGTTCCTTTCAATGCACAAAAGCTTTGGCAGATAGCTGCTGTCTGTTTCACCAAACCTTTGTGCATGTATTGGGAAATGTTTTTTTCTTTCAGAAACAAACTCACACAGCTAAGGTTTGTTTTATAAAAAAAAAAACGACCCCTCGCTCCCTGGGAGTTTTCTCTCAGGGTGTGAGGATCATTATGTTTTTTCTGTCTCTCACCACCAGGTTTTTCCTGGAAGTGATGCACAGTGGTAAAAAATACATTAAACCATCCTCCCTAAATAGGGTGACTGGTGTAATGTTCTTCTTCTGACGGTCCTTACTTTGTCAGGCCACCAAAGCAAGTTTTCTGTCAACTGAGCCAAAAGGTACTCTGTCAGTGTGAAAAGATATGGTCTGCATATCCCTAAATGAGATATGCAGACTCTGTCCTTCGAATTCTAAATCAAGTCATAAAACTGGGAGATGCATGGCTGCTGTCTGTTTGCTTCTTAGAGCACACGTGCAAGAAGAGTTCTTCTCTGGAAAAGAAAGTGTTTTCCAATCCCTGTGATCAGGACAACTGATGATCCTACAGGGAGATATCTAATGGTTCAGCCGATGGTGCAAGTGTTGTTTATTCTCTATAGTCTTAACTCCATTATTCTATTCTATAAAAAAAGTCTATATATACTATATAAATTTATATATTCTTCAAAAAAGTCTAAATTCTTACAATATGATGAAGTAGAGACTTGAAGGCTATCTTTTATCCTGATTTAGATGGATTCAGAGGTACCCCCATGGTATTAACAGCTACAACTAGAAGTTACTGCAGATAATTTAACAGGATGACCTGGTTGACATTTGCAGATTCAGGGCCTGTTTTAGAAGTTGGCGGTAATGGTCCCACAGTTGTTTTTTTGACTGAAAACCCATCCGACACCATGACGGTCTGCCTGCCAGATTTAGATGTTGGCGGCCCTATAGACGATATCCCGTCCGAGTCACACTGTCATGGTGCCAATATTCATTGACAAATGAAGGCTGGCACCACAATGATGGTACATTCACACTTTCCATCTGTGTCCATGTGTGCAATTGCAAAGGGACCTGTACCTGTCATGTTGTGCCTTGAGTTGTGTATGTGTATGTGTGTGCGCAATGTAATTGGCTGGGTGAGATGGAGGGTGATATAGTAGGTGATGTGGTTGTGTCAGCATGTGTGCCACTTGCAAATGGCGTGGTTGCTTTTGTGTATGTTGTGTTGCTGCATGCAGAAGTCAGGTGAGTGTTGTGTAACAGTTGCTGTCGTGATGTGTGTAGTTGTGCATGTGTGTGTTTATGTAGATGAGCGTGTAGTTGTATTGGTTGTGTTGTGTGTGCATGGGGATGCATATGTGAAGGGTAGAGTGTGTGTGAGACCTACCTGTATTCCTCGGCCACTGCCATTGTCTGATGTCCAATGTCCATTGGGTCCAGCGATGTCCTCCCTCTGTCAGCAGACCCCCAGCAGGACACTACCTGTCCAACTGTAACATCTAAATACTGCTGGCGGGAACGTGGCTGGCTGACGGCTAGGAAGAGCAGTCCGTCGTGGCGGTCTGCGGCTCAGGTGCAATACACCTAAATACGGCGGGCAGAACACCGCCGACTTGACAGTCTTCTCGGGCTTGATGCCGCTTGGCGGTAACACCATTGAGATCTTAATCAGGCCCTTAGTCTTCTGAGACTTTGGCCCTCATTATGACCCTGGCGGTGAGTGATGAAGTGGCTTTAATACCGCCAACAGGCTGGCGGTAACTACCGCCAAATTATGACCATGTCGGTGATAACTCCCATGCACAGCCAATGTACCACACCAACCGCCAGGGTGTAAACAACACTCACCATGGCGGTAGCCACCAACAGCCAGGCAGGAGACAAAGTACTGCCGACCATATTATGACAAAGGAAACCGCCACCTTTTCTGTGGCAGTACCAATGCCATCAAAAGCCTTGTGGAAACACATCACTGAAGAGAAAGGACTCACCATCGGAGACACAGGGAAGAACAACGCCGCCATGGAACCCGAACTGCAAGATTTCCCGATGATCTTCTACGTCATGCTCCACCTGGAACACCAATGCCGACGAAGACGACAATGGTGAGTACAGCCACCTAGCACACAAGGGAGGGAGGGAGGAAAACAAGAGTGACACACACACGCACAACACACACACCATACACACGTCCAGCTGCACACAAAAAACAATTTGCACCCAATACACAGCAGAATGATGCAAGGACAACAGGAATGCACAAAGGTGAATGTATTAATATTAACAGCTAATAAATAATCAAATTGTCCGTGAAACAGATATGCACACATGTACACAAAGGGACACTGCCCAGTCCAATGTTCAAAGGGCCCACATGGCCACAGGGCACAGTCCAAGGCCCAACTCGAATTCTGACTTCATCCGGATAGAACTCTGCAGGGGGGTCAGTTTGCAAGTGGTCAGGCACCTCAGGGGGATAGGGGAGGCATCTCAGCTGGAGTCGGGAACAAGTCCACTGGTTCTGGAGGGGGCTCCATGCTCATTGCTCTGTCCTGGGGAGTGCAAGGACACAGTCTCTGGAGTGGGTGACTTGCCCACTGGTTCTGGAGGGGGCCACTCGTACAGAAGCCCCTGGAGGGTGGCCTAAATGGCGTCAGCTGGTGGTGATGGCGGCACGTTGGTGGCAGATGGAGGTGCCTCCTTGGCAGCCTCTGCAGGTGGTGATAGCTGCAGTGTGGTGGCAGATGAAGGTGCTTCCTGGCCAGCCTCTGCAGGTGGTGATGGCTGCACTTCCTCAGCTAGCAGTGGGGGCCCTGTGACCGCTGGTGGTGTTGGAGGTGTCACCCTGACAGCATCCACTGGAGTAGAGGGCCTCGTCCCCTCAATGACATGGGGAGTGGATTCCTTACCCTCCCTAACAGGGGTTGATGGCTTCTTCCCCTTCTTGGCTGGAGGTGTAGGCTCCTTCCCCTTCTTGCCGGGAGGTGCAGGCTCCTTCCCCTTCTTGCCTGGAGGTGTGGTACCCTTCCCACCACTGTCCCCCTGTACTGTTTGGCTGAGGTGCTGGCCTGGGTCGTTGGGACCCTGCTCTTACGGGCAGGACGGGAGGGTAGAGGGGAAGGAAAGAGGTCAAGTTGGGCAAGGAAAAGCTTCTTAGGAACAGTGGGGGGGGAGTGGGGAGGAGGGATGGGAGTGGAGGTTAAGGGAGTGGTTGTAGGAGGTGTATATCTACTGGATTTGGGTGCAGGTGCATGGGCAGTATGCTGATGTGAGGTGGATGGCTGCTGGGTGTGTGGGTGCTTGCGTTTGTGTTCTTTGGGGGGGCAGACAGGGCGAGAGAGGACACTGGACGCATGCTTGGATGTTCTGGAGGTGTCTGCTAGTGAGCTGTGTGTGCTGCCTTTGTGGTGATGCTGGTGATGGATGTTGGTGCAGTGCATGCAGGTGTGAGTGTGGACGAGGGGGAGACAGTGGAGGCATTGGATGTTGTCATGTCTGCAACTGTCTGGTGTTTGCGTGAGTGCTTGTGGGGTGAAGTGTGGTGCTTGTGTTTGCCTGTGCCACTCTTGGGTGTTGTCTTGTGTGCATGCTCCTCAGTATGTCTGCCAGGGATGGGTTGGGGTTGAGGAGAATGTGACTGGGAAGTGGTAGTTGGAGGGGGGTGGTAGAAACAGGGACAATGGCTGCCATCAGAGAGGAGGCCAGAGCCTGAGTCGATCTCTGTTGGTTCGCCAATCCACCGTGAATGCCCTCCAGGTATGCATTGCATTGCTGCATCTGGGATGAAAGCCCCTGGATGACATTCACAATGGTTGATTGCCCAACACAGATGGATCTCAGGAGGTCAATAGCCCCCTCACTCAGGGCAGCAGGGCTCACTGGGGCAGGGCCTGAGGTGCCTGGGGCGAAGGAGATGCCCACCATCCTGGGTGAACGTACCTTCCCCAGGAGGTCGTTCCACCTCTACCTGATGTCGTCCCTTGTTCTTGGATGTTGTCCCACAGCGTTCACCCTGTCCACGATTCTCTGCCATAGCTTCATCTTCCTTGCAATGGATATCTGCTGTACCTGTGCTCCAAAGAGCTGTGGCTCTACCCTGACAATTTCCTCCACCATGACATGGGTGTTGTGTGGTGTGTGTTGGTGAGAGGTGTTGAGTAATGTGGTGGGGTGTGTGATGTGGGGTGTGTGAGGGATGTATGGGTGTAAGTGGTGTGTGTGTCTAGTTGTCACAGTGGTCTTTGTGACAGTCTGGTGGCAATGATTTATATTCGTATAGGGTTGTGGGTAATGTGGGTGGGTGTTTTATAGTGGTGTGGGTGTGGTGTGTGTATGAGTGTCAGGTGTGTGTCTTTAGTATTGACTACTGTGGTGTTGTTTTGTATGTGGGTGTCCATTATGAGCGCAGCGGTATGTACCGCCAATGGTTTACCACTGTTAAATGTCAGGCAGTGGTGATTTGTGGGTCATAATGTGATTGGTGTTGTTTTGTTGCCGTAACGCAGTGGTTCCCAAACTTTTTTGACCCGTGGCTCCCTTGACCTATTGGTCATTGGCCTCGGCTCCCCGTTATGTCACTTTTTTTGACAGGTGGGGGGATGTAAGCCAGGTTTCGGGAGCACTTCCATTTTTCTCCCTAAAAAATTATCTGGATGAAGCCGATAAAGGGCTTCTGCGATAGGGACTTGTCTTTAGTGACTTGGAGTACGCACTGCCAGTAATCTGCTGCTGCAGGCCAGTGCACTACATTTTTGTCATGCTCTTTCTGCCTGCCATTGCATTTTCTCCTTGTTCCTGGCAAGTTGAAAAAAAAAGCACATTAGCATTTTTGATCTCAGATCCTGCAGCACCACACTTGGAAGTCCCACGTATGACAATAGACCTGATTCAGGCCTCAAGGGGAGAAACACATTCTCCTGATTCTTTTTTTTAATCTCCCTCTTTCCTCTTAAATGTTGACATTTTTGTAATTTCATGATTACCCTCTTTTCCTGAGTAGCTGCAGAACCAGACAGAAGTAAAACTCCATCACTGTCCTGATTGTGCCTGATCCTGCCTAAACGGACACGCTCTTTGTTTGTTAGGCAAGACGTCACATGCTGGTCCAAACCATTCCAGACGCTGACAGCTGTGGCTTCCATAACACCCCCACATGGGTTACTCAGGGCTGCAAATGCACATTACCCTAACAAGTTTGATTTTTGCACTGTGATTTGTTTTTCATACTACCGTACGGCTCTGTTTCAAACATAACATCTTTAGAATTGAGCTGTATGGTAGTATGAAAGAGAAAGAATCGCAATGCAAAAGTGCTTAATTTGAGCCAGTGCTTTCCGCAGGGCTTAATTTGGGCAGGTGGTTTCCGGTTTTCTACATCAGACATTTAGTAAGAGCAAAAGACACATAAGGGAAATGTGAAGGAAGAGAAAAACTAAAAGGCATCACAAAGGGAGAAAGTAGAAAGCTGCATGAGTGAGCTGAAGCAGTAGGGAGTGGCTGTAAATGGACTAAAGAGGCCCGAGAAGTCTTGCACATTTAAATGCAGCACCCGCTTGTTTCACAAGAGAGCTTTGAGCACCGGCGCATTTTTATTTACAAATTAAGCACTGGGTTTCCAGTGAGGGGCACCAGCACTTATTTTTAAGGACTGGCACGTAGGCCCATATTTATGAAAAGTTTGCGCTTTGATGCAAAAGCGGCACAAACTTAAAAAATATAATTATATTTTTTAAGTTTGCGCCACTTTTGCATAAACAAATGACGCAATGCGGCGCAGACTTTTCATAAATATGGGCCTTAGTTTTCTGCATCAGGCATTTACTGCGAGCAAGGGAACATATGGGAAAAACGAAGGAAGAGAAGGACGGAAAAGCTCACATTGGGAGAAAACTGCAGGAGTGAACTGAAGGGGCTGGGAGAGGCTGTAAATGGATTGAAGAGGCCCAAAATGGCTTTAGGATTACCGCTGCCTCAATGTTCTGTGCATGCATATTTAATTGTAGCAGCCACGTGTTTCAGAGCAGAGCTTTCAGGTGCGTTTTTATTTATATATTATTAAACACTGAGTGGAAACAAATCAAACTTGTTGGGTTTTACAATTAACTATGTAACATTGAAAAACCCTAACAAGTTTGATTTATTTCCATTGTGATTCTTTCTTTTTCATACTACTGTTTGGCTCCGTTCTAAAAGTAACTTGTCTTTAGAATGGAGCCCTACAGTAGTATGAAACAGAAAGAATCGCAGTGCAGATAAATCAAACTTGTTAGGTTTTTGCAATGTTACGATGTCTATTGTAAAATCCATCAAGTTTGATTTGTTTCCACTGCAAGTCTTTCTCTTTCTTACTACCATGCAGCTTTGTTAGCTGTACAGTAGTATGAAAGGGAGACTCACAGTAGAAACAAATCAAACTTGATGGGTTTTACAACTTACAACATAACGTTGCAAAACCCTAACAAGTTCAATTTATTTCCACTGTGATTTGTCTTTTTTCATACTACTGTACAGCTCCAGTCTAAATGTGATGTATTTTTAGAATGGGGCCGTACGGAAGTATGAAAATGAAAGCATTGCAGTGTTCCCTAGAAGTGCGCGACGCCCCTGGTGACTTCTGATGGCGCACCAGGGAGCCGTGGCACACACTTTGGGAAACACTGGCGTAACGGTATGGGTGTTGGGACCGCCACTTAACACTGACCTTTAGGCTGGCGGATTTGTGTATGTGGCTGTATTCTGCTGGATTGGTGTGTGTGTTTCATAATATGGCGAACAAATACACGCCACCACGGCGGTATTTTGGCGGCCGTCAGCGTGGGGGTATGCGGGATTTACCGCCAATATCATGATGAGTGCCTTTGTGTCTTTATTAATCTGTTCACAGTATGTACTGCAGCTTAGATTCTGTCATGCAATGCAAGATATGTTTCCATGGATACTCTACCCTCCCCCACATGCTTCCTAATCATGCTCCGGTCGTTTTGAAGGTGGAGCTGCCATTGTGTGCTCATTGAATATATCTTTGGCAGTTTCCTCTCAGAGATGTTTTTGAATTTGGTTCTCAGATTTGAAGCTATAATAGACTACTTCCATAATAATGTGGGTTTGGTCTTTATAGTGTCCTAGGGCCTCTTTAAGGCCTATATTCAGGTCGTTTTTATTGCTAAGCAATCAGTCTTCATCAAATCAAACTCTGGTAGTCTGCTTTGCTTGGAAGCAGAGATTCGCAAACAGTGCGTCAACCAATGACAATGGACTGATTGGTGAAAGTCACTCGAAGCTACAGAAACTTGGTGATTTCACAGAACACAAGGGCCAGTTCATGGAGAAATATGTTGTGGCCAGAGCCAACGGTGAGGACCAGCGACAAGGGAGGATGCTGGCTTGGATGTTTAGACCCACATGGCCTGATGCCAACATCATATTTGCTGATTAGGTTATGCTGTATAATATTCCTAGTCTAACTGCACAGGGAATACCATGAATACCTCTATTCACATTTGAGTAGGGTTTCCATATTTCAGCTTTGGGTTATTTCAAATGGAAAACGAGCATTGTCAAAGCCAATAGGTCTCAGCAATCCAAGGGCTAGTGAGCATTTGGTGTTGCCAATGTTAATTGGTTTTTACCCATGTTGAATAGTAGTGGCGTTTACCATCCTTCCATCCTTCGGAGGTTGGAGCATGGAGTACCTTTATTTTAAAGGTAATAGTAACAACTGTTATTTAGCTTTTAGAAATAGCAAAATTCAGTATTAAGGGCTTTATAAATACACTATTATGATGTGGAGGCTATTTGTATGCAAACATTAACAGCATATTGTGGGTTCCCTGTGCTCATAGGTGCTGCTGGAGCTAGAAAATTCAATTTCACACAACTCTGGTTCATCCAGCTATGCTGCCTATGAAGAAAGGGATCCAAACAATAATGTAAGCAGTTGCACATTTTTGAGTCTCTAATTGCTCTCATTCTTACTGCCTGTGAGAAAGGCAGACCCGACCCCCGGCCTTGTGTGACTTATACAGCCCAATGTGTTTGATCACCTTCACCATCCTATAACCTGACAATTCCATCAGGCAGAGCAGCAAAAGAACACCCAAAGAAACCAGCAGGCAGTGCAGAAAACATAAACTAAAAACACAAACAGATGCTTTGGTCAATAAAAGCTATTCAACTCATTGAGCACTTTGTAGATTTCTGACCACAACTTCAGCTACTTGTAGTCCTGTTTATTCCAAAATAAAAAATCAGAATTACAAGTCCCAGAATGCAAAGCAAAACATCTTAACCCATGACTCTATAAGCCATTCACACATGGACTGGGAAACGTGGAAGTTCTTTTGGACAGACTTGTGAAATCAAACTCCAGATGTTTTCACATTGTGTTTAGCAAGAGGAACAGTATTTCCCATATAGTAGCGTAGTGGGTTGTGTAACTGCTGCAGAGGTCTGTGTTCCCCTGTAAGTGAGCAGAACTTAGCCTTTTATCCTGTTGAGGAGCTGGGAGTGAGTACTGCTTAGTTTAGGAGCAACAGCACTTATTTTAGGATTGCTGAATAACTGCAAGTTGGCAGGACATAATTTTTCATTAGTTTGACGGAAGCACACCAAGACTTCGACTCCCAGAATGCACTTATTCGTATGTTGTAGCTTAGGAGTGAACCACGATGCTTGGCAGGCATGAAGTGCGTGTGTGCTCTGTGTAAATGACCTGTGTGCCACAGTATTACCAGGGTATCACACAAGATGAAGGAATGCCAAAAAGACTGCTGTGAAGAAGATGTAGAGCAGGTATCTGAGCTGTGCAACAAGTCATGAAGGGTGCACCAGAAAAAGCAGCTTCTATTGAAAGACGTCTGCTACTGGCAAGATGTTCTCCCAGAAACCCACAGCATTGAAAAAGCAAGGTGGGAATTGGAGTGAAGAATGAAGGGTAGGGTGTCACTGAAAGCCAGAGAGTTACAGTTTCACAGATC
Organism: Pleurodeles waltl; assembly: GCF_031143425.1. Lineage (NCBI taxonomy): Eukaryota > Metazoa > Chordata > Amphibia > Caudata > Salamandridae > Pleurodeles > Pleurodeles waltl. The sequence goes on along the minus strand of NC_090446.1, from coordinate 1,125,699,404 downwards.
GCTACCCTAGACAGCATCTCTGCACACCCATATGAGCATTCTTTAATAATAACATAAACGAAGTGTGACCTTCAAAGTCCTTGCTTGCACACCAAAACTGGAAAAAAGCACTGTTAACACTGGGCTAATCTCCTGTGGACGTGTACATATTGGGTTAAAAACAGTCACTTAACTTCCACAACAATACGCCTGTACAGATGACCCCTAGAAAAACAAGCTTGATGTAGTGATGATGAGAAATATAAAGAAACCAGTATTGCACAGTACGTTTTCATGACGTTTAGGACGTTAAAAAAAAGACTAAGTAAGAAAAGAAAACAAGTGCCCTAGGAAAACAGGGTCTGTCATTTGACCTCAGTCTTTGAATGCACAGCAAATGTGACGAGATAAGAACAAGATTTAGAGGTCTGTTTACCGTAATGGCTCAGAACAAGTGAAAATATGAGCACTATTTTGTTGAGTTAAACCTTTTAAGCAAAGATCATGTGATAACGCAATCCATTGTTAACTAAAACATGAAAATAATATTTGCATTTTTACCAAAAAAAACTGAGGACTATAAAAAATGTTTTAATTTATGCAGGCACAATCTTACTTGAGCAAATTATTTTCCTCCAGTTCTGTTGCATATTAGACGGCAAAGCTTAAAAACGGCTAGCCCGATGTAGCGCTGAAGAGAAATATAAAGAAACTGAATTGCGCAGTACATTTTCATGAAACACGTTTAGGATGTTAAAAAACCCTTGCACTGTAAAGTCCAAGAAAGAAAAGTAAATAGGCGGCCTCTGAAGACAGCATATGTGATTTAACCTCGGTCTTTGAATGCACAGCAAATGTGACAAGATAAGAATAAGATGTATCAGTCTGCTTACCGAAACGGTGCTCAGAGCAATTGAAAACACAAGCACTATTTTGTTGAGTAAAACCTCTTAAGCAAAGCACTTATGCACTTTTTTGCACCAATAAGTGGTAAACCGTAGTTAGAAAATGACAGAGGCATGTCCATGAAAGTTATTGAAATACTTAGCATCACCCAGTCTTAAGTTAACAGGTTCTATCAGTCAACTGTTATGCAACACAATAAAACACCACTGCATGCAGCAAGACGTGAAAGAAATTGAAGAAGGTTACCTACCTTCTTTACTCATGGTCAAACATGTAATAACTTAAATGCATACCTCTCGGTGTAGGATAAACTTGGAGAAACTATGTCTAGTGGCTATCTAGTTGGAGTTAGAATCAGGAGACCTACATTCCAGTCCTGACGTCTCCACAAGACCACATTGTGTGAACCTGGGCACGCCAATTTATTTGAGACCCTCGGTTCTCTCCTACCTGCAAACAGGAATCCATGAAAAACATGCTAACAATGGCATGAAATGATTCATTAAATCACTTGCACACTGAGGCAAATTAAATAATTGAGACATGCAGACAGTCAAGAAACTGACAAGGGTCATTGTGAGCAGTCTGCAGAAACAAAATTAAAATAACTTCTTTAACCCTATAGGTGCAGGCGTCGGCCACTAGCCAACGCCCGCACATCCTCCCTTGTGCGGGTCACGACCAGTGGCCGACACCAGGGAGGGGTTTGAAAAATCCTCTGATGCATCACACCGGAGGATTTTTTTTAGTTTAAACCCCTCTCGGGAGACACCAAAGAGCTTCTGTGTCTCCCCCTGCCCCCATACCCGCCCCTCTGTGTGCCCAGACATCACACTTTGTTTTCCCCACCGGAGCAGGAAGCAGCAGGTAAGGCCACTTTCTGCTCCTGTGGGGAAAATGGGCCCGAAAGGACCTCCCCACTGTTCGAGAAGGCCTCGTTTGAAAGGGGAGATTCTCCCCTTTTAAACGAGGCCTTCCTGAAATGGTTCCCTGGATATGGATTGCATCCGTGCTGTGATCCTCCACCAGGAAACCCCACTAGACACCAGGGATTACACTTTGGGGGTCCGCCCCCTCTGAAAAAGGGCATTTAAAAAATAAAACAAAATTGTTTACCCCGGTTGTGCAATCGTGCCTCCCCAGGGGTTAAAGCATAAAAACAACAACAACAAAAAAAATGAAACTGACAGGGGATCACCCGTGAGCAGGGCTGACCCCCTGTGGGGATTTTTTTTTAAAATAGCTGTATGGTGTCCCTGGGGGGCACAATCCCCCCCGTTAAACCATACAGCTATTAAATATATATATAGATATATGTGATATGTATACAATAGTATATATTGGGACAATAATGAGTTAGCCCAATCCAGAGAAAGCAGGTGCATGTGGCGGCAAGCACAGAGAGAGTGCTCTCTTGGGAGCTCCCCAATTTAGTTCAGCCCCAAATTCCACCGCACAAATCGTATTGTGGAGACATCAAAATTATCTATCACAAAACAACCTGGTTTTGAAACCTACCAAACCCAGACATTTCTGAAACTAGACATCCTGGGGAGTCCACAGAGGTGTTGCTTGTGTGGATTCCCCAAAGGTTTCTTACCCAGAATACCCTGCAAAGAAGAAATGTTGAATAAAAACTCTATTTTTTCTTGCATTTCTGTCACACAAACTACAGGAATATGCTTGGATCCACAAAATTCCTACCCGCCAGTGTTTCCCCACTTGTCCTGATAAAACCGCTACCCCACTTGAGTCCCTGTACCTAATGCCTGCGTCAGGAATAGATCACCCCAGGGTCAACAGTTGTCCTCATGTGAGGACTAACATTGACGGTTGTGTGATCTATTCCTGACATGGGCACTAGGCCTATCCACACAAGTGAGGTACCATTGTTATCAGGAGACTTGTGGGAATGCTGGGTGGAAGGAAATTTGTGGCTCCTCTCAGATTCCAGATCTTTCTATCACCAAAATGTGAGGGAAAAGTGATTTTTTTGCAAACGTTTGAGGTTTGCAAAGGATTCTGCATAACAGAACCTGGTGAGAGCATCCCAAGTTACCCATCCTGGGTTCCCCTTGGTGTCTATTTTTCAGAAATGCCAGGTTTGCTAGGTTTTCCTAGGTGCCGGGTGAGCTAGAGGCCAAACTCCACAGCTAGGCACTTTTTAAAAAACAGGTCAGTTTTCATTGTAAAAATGTGATGTATCCATGATGTGTTTTGGGGTATTTCCTGTCACGGCACTAGGCCTACCCACACAAGTGAGGTACCATTTTTATTGGGAGACTTGGTGGAATGCTGGGTGGAAGGAAGTTTGTGGCTCCTCTCAGATTCTAGGACTTTGCAGCACCTAAATGTGAGGGAAAGGTGTTATTTTTGCCAAAGTTTGAGGTTTGCAAAGGATTCTTGGTAACAGAACCTGGCGAGAGCCCAACAAGTCACCCATCCTGGATTCCCCTAAGTGTCTAGTTTTAAAAAATGCACAGGTTTGGTAGGCTTCCCTAGGTGCCGGCTGAGCTAGAGGCCAAAATCCGCAGTCCGGCACTTTAAAAAAAACACGTCAGATTTCAATGTAAAAATGTGACGTTTCCATGTTGCATTTCCTGTTGTGGACACTAGGTCTACCCACACAAGTGAGGTACCATTTTTATTGGGAAACTTCGGGGAACACAGAATAGAAGAACAAGTGTTATTCCCCCTTGTCTTTCTCCACATGATTTCCTTCCAAATGCAAGACAGTGTGTAAAAAAGAAGTCTATTTGAGAAATGCCCTGTAATTTACATGCTAGTATGGGTACCCCGGAATTCAGAGATGTGCAAATAACCACTGCTTCTCAACACCTTATCTTGTGCCCATTTTGTAAAGACAAAGGTTTCCTTGATACCTATTTTTCACTCTTTATATTTCACCAAATGAATTGCTGTATACCCGGTATACAATGAAAACCCATTACAAGGTGCAGCTCATTTATTGGCTCTGTGTACCTAGGGTTCTTGATGAACCTACAAGCCCTACATATCCCCGCAACCAGAAGAGTCCAGTAGACGTAACGGTATATTGCTTTCAAGAGTCTGCCATAGCAGGAAAAAGTTATAGAATAAAATGTGGACAGAAATGGCTCTTTTTGCATCTCAGTTTCAATATTTTTATTTCAGCTGTTATGTTCTGTAGGAAAACCTTGTAGGATCTACACAATGACCCCTTGCTGAATTCAGAAGTTTGTCTACTTTTCACAAATGTTTAGCTGTCCAGGATCCAGCATTGGTTTCACACCCATTTCTGTCACTAACTGGAAGGAGGCTGAAAGCACAAATAATAGTAAAAATGGGGTATGTCCCAGTAAAATGCCAAAATTGTGTTGAAACATGTAGTTTTCTGATTCAGGTTTGCCTGTTTCTGACAGTTAGGAAGATGGTGATTTTAGCACAGCAATCCTTTTGTTGATGCCATTTTCAGGGGGGAAAACCACATGTTTTCTTCTGCAGCCCTTTTTCCCATTTTTCTGAAAAAAAATGAAATTTTAACTGTATTGTGGCTAATTTCTTGGTCTCCTCCAGGGGAGTCCACAAACTCTGGATAGCTTTAGAATCCCTAGGAAGTTGAGAAAAAAGGACGCACATTTGGCATGGATAGCTTATGTGGACGAAAAGTTATGAAGACCTAAGTGCAAACTGCCCCATATAGCCAAAAAAGGGCTCAGCATTGAGCGGGGGAGGGGTAATAGGGGGAATAGGACCAGCAGCTAAGGGATTAAAGGATTGCCTGCGGCAGTATCCATTCACATCAGGTTGTAACCACTTTTTATAACTTGTGAAAAGCAAAATACGTTCACATTGTTTTTTATGTTTTTCATGGTATGTGTTCCAGAGGCACAGTGACATCACGGTGCCTTCACATGTGTAGCTGTTATCAAGGAGGGGGAGAAAGTCAGCAGTAAAGCGCCATACAGTTGGAACAATAAAGCAAACAACCGGATATCACTGAAGCAACATTCCAGTGGAATGCTTGCTCGTAAATAAAGCAAGTCAACGGAGCAGTAAAGCGTGCAGTACAGTTAGAACTGTATTTGGGAAGGTGAGGACGTGTTGGGTGACACAGCTGGTAAAAGCACAAGCACTATGTAGAGTACCGTAAAACAAAGAAAAAAGTACTTCCTAAGATGGTCTTAAAAACGGGAGCAGTGGATGTTTACAAGTACTTGGTCCATGTTCTGGGGTAGGGCTAAACACAAGAAGAGGCATGGCCATGCATGCCATGGACAAATGGTGACAAAGAATATATGACATATGTGTGCGGGCTGAAGCCCACAAATGAAACACAAGTCTCTTCCACGCAGCACATGTGCTGTGTAGCCGCGACTTAAAAAAAAAACACGGGACCAAAATTTACCTTTTCAGTTGAAACTGGAGAGTACTGAAATTTCGCCCCTAGATGGCAGTATTGCCCTAGCTTCCAAGTGGGTTCCACATTCGTCTTTACTGTCATGTAAGTGTAAGTGTACCGCCAAATAAGTGTAAAACAAATCCTCTTTCCTCACACGACAAAACACGCGAAGTGTCTTTAATTCCTCACTGTTTCCTAGTTGCATGTGCATAGAAACTTCAGTCAAATCTTTCCTGAGTTTTATCTGTAATTAAAGTAATGCCTCATCACTTCTAATTGGCCTGGCGTTTTAACTCATTAGCTAATGAACCCCTGACATATATACTAGAGAGATGACAGAGTTAGAAATTAGTCATTTTGGACGATGCATTATTTAAAATGTCCTGCTTTCTTTTCATCTCTTTCTGACTATTTCAAATCTTTCTCAGTTACGTGAGAGCTGACATTGTGATCTTTATTCCAGATCATTCTCCTTAAAGGTCCTGTTATATTGGGCCTGTTCAAGATGGCAGTCAACCACTAAAGAGCTTTGCTCGTCCGCCTCGACTTCCAGTCCGATCCTGCTGCCTGGCATCAATTTACGACCCTGAGCAGGGGTAGTCGTGGGCTCCCTTCACCTGTGGCCGCTGCCTGTCCGCTCTCAGGGCAACAAGGGCTGCTCATCTGCTGAAACTGCAGCGGCCCCCTGATGAGTTGCCAAGCTAAGATGGTGGCCACTTCTGGAGTCTCTAGTGGGGGTGCCTGAACTGTTCCTTCCCCTGAGCGGCTCCACAGTGGGTGAAAGGGCGCCCCAGGGAAGCCGACAGGAGTTTACCTCTCATACTGCCTGTGGAAAGCCATGGCCCCACAGTGTAAGCGGGTCAAACGGACACACTGTCCTGAAACACCCAGCTGCCACGGGGAAGATGAAAATTGATCTCTTTGCCCAACTGCCCTCAGAGGCCAGCAAATCACATGCTCACCAGATTGCCAGTCCTCCACCATCAGACCAGACTCCATCCTGCAGGTGATCCAGGCATCCCACTCCTCCCTTGAGTCCAGGTGAAGTAGTAGGCATTGATGTTGACCTCCTGTGCCAGGACCTACATAACTTTGCTGAGAGAGTATTATAGGTCAAGGGCCGCAACTCCACCCTAGAAGGGTCCTATGGCAAGATGCGATCGACGATCATCCAACTTCACTCCTCAGTCAAACTGCTGGAGGAGCATGTAGAAGATACAGAAAACAGAGGGCGCCACAATAACCTGCGGTTTGTTGGGTTCCTGGAAGATTAGAGGGCACATCACTAGAGAGGTTCCTTCAGTCGTGGGTCTAATCCTGACTTTCATACAGATATCCTCCCCTAATGCTCTATCATTGAGCAGGCACACAGGGGCCTGGCGCAGAAGGCCGTCCGCAGATTCCCGCTCCAGGTCCTTCTTGCTTAGGTTTTTATCTGTAAGGACAGAGATGTTGTACTCAGAAGTGCTCAGGAAAGGGGCCTCGTATACTTCCAATTGTCCTTTATCTTAGTATTCCCAAACTATACACGTATGCTACAAAAAAGAGAGGAAGTTTTCAATGCTGTTAAGTAAAAACTAAAATGTTGGGCCTCACATACATACTCCTGTTTTCAGCATGCCTGAAAGTGATCCACAACTTGCACACTCTTTTCGATAGCCCTAAGGACGCCTGGGAGTAGACGAAAGAGGATGGGCCACTCGCTACCCCACCAGCCTCTCCACCAACATGGGATGCCGATTTACCACTTAATAACTGGACCTGGACAAACTGGGGCTGATGCCCAAGGGGGCAACACTCTCTGCAGCAGCAGGACCAGTGACTCGGCTCACCAGGCTCCTCAGACGTTGACTTCATTCCCCAATGGTCCTACTCCTCCAGGAAGCACATCTTCTGGGCAAGCGCTGTCCTGTTCTGGCCCGCTTTGACTACAACATGGTTTTAAGCTCCAACCACACTAGAGGATCATGCAACACTGTTATTCTCCTCCATGAAAGCCTTCCCCTCACCCATAAGGATGCCACTGGCAGATACACACTGGTAGTGGCCTTCTAGAGCAAGTTCACTACAACCTCCTTTGTGTATACATCCCCCGCAAATAGTTAAGATTAACCTTGCTGCACCTCAATTGAAGTTCCTTCCCCCCTTCTCGCCCCAACCTTGCCACAGCATAATAGCAGGGGACTTCAATGCAGTGATGGATCTCCCGTGCAACTCCAATGGATCCGCAGCTGTGACGTCTTGCTGGCCACTTTTTTAACACAATGGACTCACTTTTTGGGGCTCTGCGATGTCTAGTGTACATGGCACCCACGAACAACCATATACACCTACGTGTCGGCAGCACATTGGATGCCTATCTAGAATTGATTATATGCTTGCACCAGCCATGGACCTACTCCACACAACAGGGGCGGCTATTTTACCAAGAGGGATTTCCGACTATGCCCTAGTCATGTTACATCTGGGCCTGACACAAGACAGTCCCAGACTCATGTGGCACCTCAGTGTGGGGTACTTACAGGACCACCCAGTGCCCCCAACATCTACAGCTTGAACTAGCCACTTACTTTGAACTCAACCACCACTCCGTAGACAATCCTGAGACAACGTGGGCGACTAGGAAGGTGATTATACGGGGTAGGGAGAGAGCATACCTCTAAACCCAGGCCAAAGCCAAGTCGCAAAAGATGGTAGACTTGGAAACCTGCCAGTTTTGCACTGGAAGGACAAACGTTCCTGATTGCAAAATGAACAGACTAGATGGCAGCTGAAGGCGGTCAAGACCACATTGCTGCAGCTATGCCATGAGAAGGCTAAGAAAAGCTGTTTTACCACCCTTGCATGGTTCTATGAATGGGGCAACAAGACCTGGAAATTACTTCAGTGGTTGGCAACCCACGACATAAGCTCCAGGCTGGTCCTGGAGATCTGAGACCGCACTTGTGTCTCACTCCACACCTCTCTGGAGATCACAACTGCTTTTGCCACTTCCTGTATACTTTCCTGCATGCCAGACAGCACTGCAACCCATACGAATCCACACACCCTCCCCTTGCACCACTATCAACTGTGGACAGGGAGGCACTGGACCAACCCGTTACTTCTGAGCAAATACGGACATAAACACACAGGTAAGGCACCTGGGCCAGACAGCTCCCCCCTAGTATACTATACTAAATTGAGATAGATTCTCTTTCCACACTTCCTGAACCTGTACGAAGAAACGGTGAGAAAGGGCCACTTCCCTCCCAAACAAGACCTTGCCACCATTGTTGTCCTCCACAGAGCCAGGAAGCTCCCAGAAGACTGCTCCTCATTTAGACCCATTTCACTCATCAACTCAAAAGTCAAAATATACACAAAGTATTGGCCAACGCCCTCTTGCCAATCATTACAACATTCTCTCTATGTAGTACACACCACTGCATCCGTAGAGTACACACCACACTGATGCAATACTGTATGCTCCCCGATTTCAGTGTGCTCCTAGTCCTTGTCTTTGAAAAGGCATTTGACTCCCTTGATTGGGAGTTCCATTTTCAGGTCCTTTGGCAGAGGGGATTTGGGCCTCACTTCCTCTCTTTCATCAAGGTGGTATATACCAACCTCTCAGCACAAGTGAGGGCCAATGGTGTGCTCTCCACCCAGTTTCCTACTACTTGGGGAACTAGGCAAGACTCCTGGCTCTAGCTACTGCTATTTGCTCTAGTGATTGAGGCCATGGCAGTGTGGATCTGCTGTGTTGCCCATGTCCAGGGGCTCTGCTGGAAAGACTGCTCTGAGGACCATTTTGGCCTTTACGCAAGCAACATTTTCCTTTCTATAGCCGTCCGCAAAACTTTGAGGCCCAGAAACCTGCATCTCTAGGGCTAATACTCTGAACTCTTGGATATCTGGACCAAATGATACCTGGTCCCACTCAGGGGTGATGCCTCAATAGTCAATTGTCAACCCCAGTTTCCCATTTGTCAGCTTAGCTTCAAATACTTAGGGGTCCACATTGCCCTTAAGCTGGGACTGACTTGGAGCTTCAACCTCTGCTTCCTAGTGTCCCAAGATCAACACATTATGGGCAGATTGGCGGATCTACTCCTCAACATACTTGAGTGTGTTGCCCTTTTTAAAAATGATTATACCCTGACTACTGAATGCCTTACAAAACTCCCTATTCTACATCCTGCAGACTTGGTTTAAACGGCCCACAGTAAAAATGTGAGCCTTCCTACGGAGAAACAAAACCCCTAAGGTTGCACTCCATAAATGCACCACACCTTAGTGACCTCCTACCCCATGCTGTCCAACCTACCTACGTGCAACCCCCTGGAATCTCAGCAGTATTTTAATCACTGATCGCAAACACTGCAACCCACTTTGAGACCCTGAGGGAACGATGGGAGGTGTGGGTAGGCCCACTGGACGAAAGCAACTAGAATGATTCCAAAATGGCCCGAGAGAGACAGCCATTTCGTCCTCCCTGTACCTTGTAGCATTGAAATACCTTTACGTGGCATACCTTGGTCCTGAACGGCTGGAAAGGATTTCGGCACTCACAAACACAACATGCCCTAGATTCACCATTGACAAGTTTGGGTTCTTTCACATGGTCTGGGAATATTCAGTCCAGTGCTTAATTTGTAAATGAAAAGGTGCCGGTGCTCGAAGCTCTCCTCTTAAACACGCAGCTGCTGCAATTAAAAGTGCGAGCACACAATACTGAGGCAGCGTAATCCTGAAGCTTCCTCGGGCGTCTTCGATCCATTTACAACTAATCCCTGCCCCTTCAGCTCACTTTTGCAGTTTCCTGCTTTGCCCCTTTCTGACGCTTTTTCGTTTTTCTCTTCCTCGTCTTTCCCACATGTCTTTTGCTCGCATGAAATGCTTGAGACAGAAAACTAAGCGCCGGCCCCCAGAAATAAGTGCCGGTGCTCCGCACCGGAAACAACAAGCACAAATTAAGCACTGATTCAGCCATTGCCAGGTATTGGGTCAAGATCTTCTCCACACTTTCTTGTAATTTAGAGCGCCCAGTCAATTGCTCCCCCGTGTCTCTCAGCTGGGCATCCTGGAAGATGTATGAGGCCTAGGGGCAAACGTTTCCTGGTGTGAATGGGCATCACGGTCACCAAAATAGAGATCACATGACACTGAAAGTCTGCCCGTGCCCCCTCCCAGGTTGGGTGAAGGGTGGCAATGGACTGGTGTGTGAAATTAGAGGAATTTATATACATAGCAAGGGGATACCCCCATAAACACCGTAAGGTTCAGGGGAAATGGTTGGAATATTACAATATATTTGTGCCCTAAAGAATGCGTAAGAGATCTTACAATGCAGGAGTTACAACTCTTGCAAATTGCCAACATTACAGTGCTTATGCTGTGTATCTTTTTTTCTCCCATAATTTTGTGTCCTTCCCCCCCATATGATGGTGCTTGGAAAAACTCAATAAAGGTCCTGTTTTTTTTTTTTAAACAAATTTTATTGATTTTCATGTTTAACAAACATGAAGCGGCCTTGTCAAGCAGTTATCTCTCCCCCACATAGTTGCTGAAGACACAATAGTAGCGGTATTAACTGTAGAATCCTACCCCGCAATGTCCACCCGCCACCCTCAGTTGTGCCTCGTATCCACTTAGTTCATGCTGGTGTCATAAGTAAGACTATCTCTGTGAGTAGTCCTATATCTCCATTGATTCAATCACTTGTTCTAATCGTGTCCCAGTTGAACATCCATCCCATCTGCTTCCAGTAAGAGCAGGCCAAATAATTAATGAGTCGTCTCTAGGGGGTACCCGATGATGCCTAATGTTTTGGCGGTCCAGATTTCTTCATGCAGTCCACCAGTGCTTCCCAGACCCTGGCCTTGTCCCTGTTACTTACCCACCCCTGATCTCCGGGAGCAACCCTGCACTCTCATATTCTGCCCATCTTTTAAATTCCTTTTTCCATCCCGCCACCTGGGGTCCCCTGGGACCTTACAATTCATGGTGATTTCCCACTTTGCAAGGGTAAAGGCTAAGTCCTGAAACCTGCTTCTAGCTTTGGTTTTGGCTGTGTGTGGGAACCAGCTCAATAAGCAGTGTATAGGGGTGCATGGGACCTCTCTTTTGATAACCTTTGTAAGTACACTAGTCATTTCTTACCATTAGGCACTGAGCGTCAGGCAGCCCAAGAGCATATGTATGAATTCTGCTGCCACCTCTCCACATCTCACTGTATGAAAGAATCTGTTTATTCTTCCGGGAGTGACGTATGTAGTACATAGAGATGAATAAGTTTAAACCGGGCGTTCCTCAATACTTAAGGTACTCTTTCTAAGATGACCGCCCAATCTCCTTCCGGTATGGAGATCCCCATCATGCTCCGAGTGGAACTCCTTAAATGGGAGAAATACCTCAGCTCTGAATAATTCACCGATCGTTGCTGCTCCAGCTGTCACCCACTCGGTTAGCTCTTGCCAGTCTCCCGCATGTGAAAGTACCTCTAGTAATCCCATGAGTATGTCAAGGGAGTATGGGATTCTCACAGGCATTCTCTAAAAACATCAGGTTCAACAGCGTTGCAACACTTGAAATTCCATGGTATCGCCTTTTCAGGGGCATTTGAGCTTAATAAGCACTCTGGTCAATCGGTGAAGATCAGGCACAAAGGGATCAGGTATGAATCTACCCACTAACCACCAGGTCAGCCACTGGAGTTGTGCTGCAAAATAGTAGGACTCAAAGTCGGGGACTGAAAAACCCCATTTCCCACCGGTCTCTGCAATGTGACCAGAGCCACCAGTCTGCAGCCTGATCCCCATATGAAAACCGTGATAAGTGTACAAACTCTCGAAATGTTGCTCGAGGAATCCATATCAGTAGTACCAGAAGAAAATATAACAGTCAGGGGAGGACTACCATTTTAAGCAGTGCAACTCGGCCCATTACTGAAAGGGGAGCATTTTTCAGAAATCAATACTCAACCTGAGTGCTCGGATTGCTTTCCCAATGTTCCCTTCCAACAAATCAGAAGGGTCATGATACATCTGTACTCCCAGGTATTGTAAGCCCCAGAGTTCCCATTGCTGCACCATCAACCCTTGCAGGAGGCTCCGAGCCACTAACGTGGGGAATAGTCACGATTTCTGCCAGTTAACCCAGAGTCCAGAAAGGGAGCCGAACCATTCCGTAGACCTCAGGCACCTTCAAGAGCATCTGTCATATTTTTTAAGAAAATCAAGAGATTATCTCCATATAACGCAATATGGTGTATGGTCACCTATCACTATGCCCTGATAATCATTCCAAACTTTGGGGTAGCAAACTAGAAACCCCATTGCCAGGATGAATAGTAAGGGCAACAAAGGGCATCCCTGCCTGGTCCCTCCGCCCACCCGATAGGTTTCTGATATGAAACGACCCGTTTGGGCCCTGACTGTGGGGTCGGCATATAACAACCTGGTCCAGGCCACAAATCCCTGTCCCAAGCAGAAGTGTTCCATGACACTGTATGGAAAGGCACATTCCATGTTATCAAAAGCCTTTTTTATATTCACTGCGAAAATCGCCACTGCTGTTCGAACGTATGTGTGAGCTTCTAATAGTGCAAGGAGTCTACGAATGTTGAGCACAATGTTTCGGCCAGGGATGAAACCCGCTTGATCAGAGTGTATGGGTTTGGGCATGTGTTTGAGGAGCTTAATGGCAAGGACCTGGCTGACAATTTTATAATCAATGTTTAACATCGATAACAGCCAGTAGGCCCTTTTGTCGTGGGCCGGTTTCCCTGGTTTTAGTAGGGGCACAAACATAGCCTCGCCAGTGGAGGGTGGTAAAAGTTCTCCTGGTAAAGTGATTCCACCCCCCCCCCCAGTTCCTCAGCCTCCTCAGGGGAAACGGTCAAGAAAGTCAAAGGTCCCAGAAAAGCCTTAATGTCATCAGACCTGTCAGAGGTGCTGCAATACAAGTCAGAGTAATAATTATAGAATTCCTGTATAATAGCTGCCTGCCATTAGAGTTTGGCTCCCTGGTCTGTTTTCAAACTCTACAATAACTGGACCCTTTCTGCATGTGTTCGAGTCATGTAGGTTCTATAATCGAAGCATCTCAGCCTTTCTACCTGCTCTACGCTTTTCTATTTGCCCTCCAATAGGTCTGGCTAAAAAAGAAGGTCCTGTTATATAAGGTTAAAAATGATTGAGATTTAAAAAAAAAGAAAATGCATCCAAACTGTCCTTTCATAAAAATCCTGTGGTTCTCCAGTCTCACTTTCTACAGGTACCTGTGGGATATTTCTAAAGGTGTTAAACTCCTTTACCCAACAATTGTGTAGAAGCACACTAAATTCTGTTTTAAAAAAAACTAATGTTTCTGCTCCTGTGGCTGTAAATTAGAAGGTAACTCTTCCAGGGTTTCCAAGGCAGCAGTGATTCATCACAAAACACACAGTGTACTGTGACATGTTTGTTGCTGCAAATTCACCTTAAAAATCTAAATTAACTAGTTAAAATAACAATTTAGGGACAGAAGGCCAGGTAAGAAAAGTAGTAACACAAGGCTTCATATCACTAGCAATTGTCCATTTCACAGGCCAGAACAGCATCACTCTGTTTATTATATTTTTCCTCCAAACCTTGGCACTGAAAAATGGCTTCTTGAACAGTTAGAACCAGGCACCAGAGGGTGAGATGAGAAGGGAATGTGAAAGAACAAGGGATGAGAGCCGAAAAACAACAATGGGAACAAACCACTTAAGAAATCAAACTTTAAATTAAAGCGGGTCCCTCCAATTACATGAAGTATAAATGGAGTCATCCGATTGTCACACTTAGAATGTTGTGTTCATTTAGAAGTACACTAGACTTCAGATTTATTCTGCACTCTGTCATGAAAGGATTAAGCTGCCTCTGGCCCCAAAAATAATCTTCCCCCCTCCCAGGGTACACAGTTTGACTGGTTTACATGAAGTTAGCTGGGTTACATGCAGTTGCTCAGATTGTCTTAGCTAGTAATTCTCTACTTATGTTCATGTACTCTCACAGTTCTGGATCTAACAGCACCATAATAATATTGCCAGTAGAAGGGTCCGTGATGACTTAGATCCCCAAGATGGCAAGTCCTGCCATTTACCACACTGCTAGTCCTGGCCCCTTGATATACCTCCGTAAAAAACATGTTGTTCAGATAGTTTCACTTTTGACTTGTGTTTTTATATCATAAAAGAAGTAATTTAGCTTGGGTAGACATTGCTAATTCGGACCAATTTCTTTTCTGGAAGACATTTTTAAAAATGGTGGATGTGTTGCAGTGATGATGTAATATTTCAGGTACCATGAGACCTATATACTTCATTTTGATGTCAACAAATAGGATTTGGGGGTCAAGAAGTCTTAAAGAGATAGAAAATAAATAACTCCTTAGTGCAACCCTGCCGCCATTTTCCAAAATGGGGGCTCAATAATGATGTGTTTAGCCATCATATTGGTAATTTATCTTAATTTGTTTCAGGTTTTCCGTTGATTCAAATTCGTAAACATGAGTGAAGCAGGTGGTAGCAAAGGATCTTTACCCCTGACAGAATGTTGCTAACTACAAAATATGAGGACTCATTCAACAAAGAAAAATATGAGAAAAGCTAACATCAACTGCAGCTGGACAGAAGAGAGCTTGAGATGCTGCAGAAATACGGCACAACGAAGTTCATAAAAGATTGAAACTGATGTATGAAGAGGATCAGGATCACATTTTTTTATCATTTTAACAAGTGCTAAAAGCCCTATACAATGGAAAAATGTCTGCAAAAAAAATAATAGCAGAAACCAGTGAATTACAACAAGAATCTGAGTCTTCTGAGAAAGCAGCAACAACCAAATCCAATGCCCATCCATTTAGAAGATTGATGGCTACCCCTCGTCTATCTCCAAAAACTGATCAGAAAGCAGAGGATCGTCAATGTGTTCTCTGTGGTTTAGCCAGAACAAAAGCCAAAGGGATTGACAAAAGAACAAAGTACAGAGTATGTGAATCTCAAAGGGCAAACATCTTTTTATCTGCAGCTAGTTTCTTCCAAGATTAGGTTTTCAGCCAAGTAGCTGATCTAAACAGCGTGGTGAATGTATTTGCATTGGATTTGTATGCCCACCTAAATTGCATGCATGCATACATTCAAAAATATGAATGTACAATGAGCTTCCAGTAGCAACCTAACCTCCAGCCTTCAGTTAAGTTTGCACTCTTTGAAAAAGCAAATTAAGTTTTAAATCCTTTCAAGTGCTGCCTAGGGCTTCACACTCTGTGAGATCAGAGAAATCGACATTGATGAAATGGTATTGAGCCATAATAATGAAATTAAGATGTTTCTGGTGAGAATGTACAATGACTGAATTCATTTTTGGCAGTCTAATAAAAAGGATGAGTCACTTATGTGTTTTCAGCTGATTTGGCTCCTGGAGAGCTTGCTGCCAAAATAAGGTCATAGGATGCAGTAAAATCATCTGGAACTATTTTAAGAAATGCCCTGAAAGATTTAGATTTAGGACTTAATGACGCAGTTTGTGATGCCTAGAGCTATGCAAATCATGGGATTCACAAGAATGCCTGATGCTGTTCTAACATTTTTTACGTCATTGTTTAATTTCAGCAAAGCAAAACTGCTACGAATTCAAGTTCTAAAGTTTGGATCAAAAGCCAACAACACCAATGGTTGCTTTGAAGATATAAGCGAAGACGTGAAAGACAATCCCATGAACTGACAGGCTTATGCTGTGCAAATGTACTGTCTTTTCCAAATTTTAACATCACGGCAAAAAGAAAACTCCACTACACATGATGACTGACCACACAATCTGACAATTGGAAAAGAAGAGTAGAGAGCTAATCACTTAAATGAATAGGATTGGTGTATCAACAAGTTATGTAGACAGTGTGGAGCAGAAACTTGTTATCAGCTCATGCTGTAAAAACTTGTGAATCTAACAGCACACCACTTCCAAGTCACTTTACCAGGAAAGGATTTACAATTGCTGCTCTTGATCATTTTAATTTTGAAGACAGCTCTTCTTTGTCTGGAACATTCAGCATACATGATTCTGCCATGGTGCTTTTTTCAAGACTGTACCAACGAAGAAGCTGCTGGAAAACAAGATGTGTCAGCTGTAGGTATAAACAAACAAAGCTGCAAACTTGCCAATGTGTGCAAAATCACTACAAGTCATCAACATGTCCCAGTCTTCCAGAAAGTTTCAAAGTGGTTGATGACACGGATCTTCTTCTGCCTTACGCTGCAGTCCACGAAGCTGGTTTAACTGGATTTTTCATATAGCTTATTTGGTGCAGACTTAAGGATGAAGAAAACCTAGCTCCTTGGTGGGCTGGAATTCATGCTCTGCTCTCCCAGAATACCGTCTGTTGTAAACTGGGTCTCTAGTTGGCAGTGGTATACACCCTTGTCCAAGTAGGGACCACAATCCTAATCAGGGTAAGTCACAACACTATCCAAATTACCCTGTGTTCACCCATTGGTAGTTTGGCACAGAGCAGACAGGCTTAACTTAGAAGGCAATGTGTAAAGTATATGTGCAATAACTCATACAGTAACACTGTGGAAACACCTCAAAAAGCACTCCACACCAGTTTAGGAAAATAGATAATATTTATCTGAATAAAATAGGATAAAAATGACAAAAAAATGCAACGTGCACGAGTCGAGATATCACTTTTTAAATGTTTAAAAGAGTCTCACTCCTTAAGAATCAGTAGTTGGATCCTTGTAACACACCTAGTACCTGGGATGCGTCAAAAATATTGACGCACGAGGGGCCACAAAGGAGGAGATTAGTTGAAAAATAAGGCACTGCATCAGATTTTCCAGCGCAGCACAGACAATCCATTGTTTCTTTCCATACTGCAAGGTGATGCATTGATTTCCAGGAGCACAGCCTTGGTTCCTTATTGTGATGCGGGGCTATTCTGACGGCCAGGGACGATGCATTAAAAATCCTTGATGCGATGATAAGAAGGAGCAGGCGCTACGTCGATCCGGTAGGTGATGCAGTGAATTTTCAGCTGCATCAATTTCTGCAGGTGTTGCGTTGATTTTCTGACGCACTGGATTTTATTCTCTGGGGTGAAGTCTTTGTGGCCCTGAGACTTCAGAACAGGAGGCAACCTCAATCCAAGCCCTTGGAGAGCACTTGTGGGGAAGGCAGAGTCAGAGACTAGCAAGCAGCAGGGCAACAAGCAGGGCAGCAGTCCTTCTCAGCAAAGCAGCCCAGATGAGTCCTTTAGGCAGCCAGGCAGTCCCTCTGACAGAGTCTAGGTGTAGATCTAGAAGTGTCCGATTTGGTGGGGTCAGAGACCCAGTATATATATCCAAAAATGCCTTTGAAGTGGGGAAAACTTCAACGAGTGGTTTTGAAGTGCACAAGTTCCCTTTTCACCCCAGTCCAGTCTGCCAGGATCCCTGGGGGGTTATTAGCCCTTTGTATGAGGGCAGGCCACTAGCCTTTGAAGTGTAAGAGAGAGCCCCTCCACCTTTTCTGCCCAGGGAGACCCATTCAGTATGCAGATGTGACTGACTGTTCCGTGTTTATGGCTGTCTGGGTGGAATGCAAGAGGGGAGCTGTCCACCACCACAGACCAGACATGGATTGGAGACAGGCTATAAGGCACAGATGGCAGTAAGTGCAGAGAAATGCCCCCTTTCTAAAAGAGTCATTTCTAAAACAGTAATATTAAATCCAACTTCACCAGTAAGCAGGATGTTCTATTACCATTCTGGCCATACTAAACATGACAGGGCTACTCCTTTTAGATCAGAATCTACCACTTAAAAGTATACAATGGCAGTTCTAATGCTGGCCTATGAGAGAAGCAGTCCTCACTGTAGTGAAAAACAAATTTGTGAGTTTTCCCCTATCAGGACATGTAGAACAGATACATGGCAGCATGCCTTATGGGTTACCTAGGGCCTACCTTAGGGGTGCTGTATATGTAGAAAAAGGAGAGTGTAAGGCTTGGCAAGTAGTTTTAAATGCCAAGTCGACGTGGCAGTGAAACTGCATACACAGGCTTTGCAATGGCAGGCCTGAGACATGGTTAAGGGGCTACTTATGTGGGTGGCACAACCAGTGCTGCAGGCCCACTAATAGCATTTAAATTACAGGCCCTAGCCACCTCTAGTGCACTCTACTAAGGTCTTACAAGTAAATTAAATATGCCAATTGTGTAGGAACCAATGTTACCATGTTTAGGGGAGAGTGCACATGCACTTTAGCACTTGTCAGCAATGGTAAAGTGCACTGAGTCCTAAAACCAGCAAAATGGTCAAAAAAAAGGAGGGAGGCAGGCAAAAAGTTGGGGGATGACCACCCTAAGGCTGTCAGATCTAACCCAATCACACTGAAGAAGGTTGGGTTTTTACCAGTAATACCATCTCCAGTCACAAACTACGCAACTCTATACACAGCTCTAAAAAATGTCCAAAATGCGTGTGCTCAGCTTGAAGACCAGCCTATCCTGCCAATTTTCTGCGATGAAAGTGTTTTCCGTATTGTAGCTGACATTTTTATGAGCAATCCAGTAGAATTTGATTATGTTTATCCAATGACGGGTGTTTTCCACATGACAAAAGTTGTGTTGAGGTGTACAGGAAGTTATCTCAGCAGGTGTGGTACAGACAATGCACTTTTTGAGGCTGAATGTCCAGTCAGTATTGACCGGAACTCATTATGTTTGTTCGTTACAATGTGTGCTCATCACATCTGAGGCTAAAGGAACATTGCATTGGAATGCTTTCTAGAACAAGAACGACAAATTAGGTTTTGCATATCTTATCTCAGAAGTGAACAAGGCACGGGGTGCACTTCATTCAAAAGACGCAATGGAAAGCTGGGCAATGTTCAATAAACTCAGTTCAAAATCTGAAAACCTAAAAACCAAGTTTGTAGAGTTGTCAAAGAATGTGAAGAAAAATCAGTACTTTGCAAGTACTGGGGAAATGTTTTACACATGTTAGCTCTGGTGAAAACCTTGGTATATGCTGATCGGGAAGGTGATTGGCAGCTGCACATTAAAACAGTGGAGTCACTGTTCACCGTGTTTCGTGAGTTTGATTGCATAAACTACCTGAAATATGGGTCCTTGTATTTGGAAAGAGTGAAGAAGCTAGTGGAAAAAAACATACCTCTACAGAAATTTAATCCAAAGACATTTTGTGGTGAAAGACAGAGAGGGAAGGTTCAATGCTGTAGCTCCAGATATGAAACTGGATCGGGCCATCCAGAGATCACAGAAAAACGCCAGGAGAATTGCTGGTCACACACATAAAAGTGAATATGTTGCTCAATGGCTAATTTACCACGAAGTCCTTTGTATTTGCAATGTTTTCAGAGAGATGAAAAATTCAAAATAAATGGACCATCATGAAACTGTTCCTCACCACACACTTGTGGGAAAGAGAGGGGAACATTTTAATAAAAATGTTGACAGCTTTCTTCATTTCATGCAGCAGCAAGGAAACCCCTTTGCATTGACTGAGCGTGTGCGACTACACAACTTTGTGACCAAACAATATGTGGATAAAAATATAAGGACATGTCTACTAGATGCCCTGGAACATGGTTCGAAACTATCTGCAGAACTGAAGCAGAAGAGATTTGTATTGAAAGGGTAAAAGCTTGTTTGACATAACCACTAAAGCTAAACCTCCATGCTTTAATTGCCATAAGAGTTTTTCCAACCAGCCACTACAAAACAGGTTACAAAAAACAATTTTCACAAGCACATAGAGAGATGAATATAGCAAAAGAAAGGAGTGAATTTACTAAGGACATTCTGTTACATGAAGTTCTTCCAACAAACGCTTTATTTGATGGAGATGCTGCAACCAAAGAAGCGAAGCACAAACTCAGACAAGAGCTCGAAAAAAAACCTTTCACCTGAACAATTTTAATTAAAAAAAGTGTCCTCATTGAAAACTGCAAGTGGTGTGGCCTATGTGTCACAATTGCGAATGGCCAAGATTTCATCCAGGCAAAACTTCGGAGAGGTCTTTCAAACTGTTCTACAGATATTAAAGTTAGTTTTCACCTTGCAAGAAGTGCACACTGTCTTTGACAGTTATGTTGAACTATCTGTCAAAGAATGTGAGAGAATCAGGCAAATGCCTACAATTGGAACAATTGACCTGCCTGCATCAAAAATTCAACACCTATACCTGTGCAACTTGATAGATTCTGGTTATCAACATCAAACAAGATAAACGTGGACATGCTAACTCGCCACAAAATTGCTGATGCTTCACTGAACACTGAATTTCCAATTATTGCAAGTGGAATGATTGTCAATGAGAAATTGGTGCCTGCGGAGATATTCAAAAGGTGCGATCCATATTAAACAACAAACTGGAGGAAGCTGACCTTCGTGTTGTGCCACATGTTGAGTGGGATGTTCGAAATAGTTCCAATCGAGTCATTGTACTGTCAAATGACACAGATGTTATTATCGTGCTACTTAGATTTGTTGCAGTGTTCATAATTTAAAGCTTGTCAGAGTTATGGATACGTTATGGAAAAGTGAGAAAAGCACTTAATCTTGCTTCATATTCTGTACACGAAACATGACCCAGAGATGCTCAGTGTTCCTATCAAAGCACATATTAGAACAAAGCTTGGAACTTTAACTGGTGAACCTGTGAAGTTTCTAAAAGGATTTGCTGGGACAGAAGAAGAATGTGACTTTAAAGATGATGAAAAATACCTTGTATGTGTGTGGAAAATGAGTTCTGACTGTCACACAGTAGACAATCTTCAGTACAGTGAGTTCAAGAGATCAGTCCCACTAAGTGACCTTCCACCGACGTCATGTTCTGCGCAAGGAGACATTAAAAGAGCATTCTACTTGATCAGAAGATGTGTAAATGCTTTTGTAGAGAAAGATCCGTGTGAATTTGGTTGGAAAGATATTGATGGGGGGCTAAAACCTATGAAATTTCTAATGCCTCTGCCCACAGAACTTACACGTAGATGTACTTGAAGAAACCTGTGCTACAAAAAAAATTTCCTGTCAATATGCTCTTCTCAAGTGTTCAACATTCTGCAAATGTGTCTAAAACAGTAATGATAAACATTTATTTCATATTCAGATAATAAACATTGTTTGGTGTATACATAAAAAGGATTAAAAATTATTATTAAGTGTTTCATTTCCATATGTCTCTTCTTCCTCAATTATAGCTGTCATTTTGAAAAATGGTGGAAGGGTTGCTCTGAGGATTTAATTTCTGTCTCTATAATACTACTTGACCCCCCAAACCTATGTTTTGACACCAAAATGAATTATATAGGTCTTGTGGTTCCTGAAATATGACACCGTCACTGCAACACATCCGCCATTTTTTAAAACATCGCCCAGAAAAGTTTTGGCCCAGATCAGCAATGTCTACCTAAACTGAATTACTTCTCTTGTGATCCAAAAACAGAAATTAAAAGTGAAAATCTCTGGACAGCAATTTTTTACGGAGGATTATGCCTAAAGGATGCTACTTTTCAGAGCTCCAGGCCTGCCTCTGTGTATACTGAACCTTTACCCTCTTTGAGTCCACTGATTCTTCTGTCCCTGACACTTGGTATTCCACTTGATCCAACTACTTTTTGACTGCTGCCACATTCAGTCCCACTTTCAACTGCTTCATAATCACTTCCACTGTACCCCCATGTCCCTCTGTTGCCAGAGCCTTCTCTGTAATATATTTCTTCTATCTCGCTCCACTTCCACACTGGAGGAGTTTAAACACAGACTTCTGTAGTATTTCTCAGCCATAGAAAACTTCCAAGGAAGTGGCTGAGTCACATCCTGGACCTCCAAGAGTAGCCACTTGAGTTGTTTGCAATCTTCTACATTCAGCCCCACATTTCCCTGTTCAGGCCAACAGATCTCTTAAGGTAAGGTCAGTCTTGATTATGTAAGTCTTCTCTACAGCTCTTGAAGGTATGACCAGCCAAACCAAATGTCTTAGCTGATGCACAGTGATCTCCATCTGCCATACTTCTACCTGTGCCTTCCCCTGCATGACAGCAACCATGTTACCTCCAGCACAAAGTGAGTGGGGATTGTTCCATCTCTACAGCTTGACTGCTCATGTGGTCTATAAGGGATGGGAAGTAGTTGGCTGACTCCTCACCAATTCAACTAATCGTTTCATCCACCACTCACAGTGTGCTGTGAGTCCTTGCACCAGTTCCAAGTAACGGAAAAACCGAAACAGCTCTGAGTCTGGCCATCTACTGACACCTGAATATCTCATTAACTACTCCCCCACCCAAATACTACTATAAAATAAACACAGTGGCTCTTCTTTATAAGACACATCATAAGTAGTGAAGTAGGGATTTTGTATTGCAGCCACCTTAATACCTCTTGGCAAGAGACAACCTTAATAGCTTCTCCTCAGGTTTGGCAACTAATACATTATTATTATTATTGATAATAATAATAATAATAATAATAATAATAATAATAATAATACTTGGAGGGTCTTTGAGTTAGTCCCTTTCAGCCTTGTACTCAGTGTAAGCCTCAAATACAGCACAATATTGGAGGTGTTTATCCTATTCTCGGAACTCTGAGACTTGCAATGTGTGGGACTGTCCCCAACAACACAATTCTGTTTTACTGTGTAATGTGTTGAGAGCTAGTTCCACACCATGAACCAATCACATGAGTTGAGTGCCTGTTATGTTGTGAATTGTAGTTCTATGTTGGAACCTAACATGCATGTGGTGTTCCGAGAGTGTGTTAGATAACTGGCAGTTGCTGGTCATCGAGGGGGCAGTTGTGATGGTCGCGTGCTCTCTTCGCTGTACGAACTATATTTATGCAGTAAATAAAAGATTCAATATCTTAACCACGCGTGTTGGGAATTCACTGACACCACAGGAGTTCTGGCGATGAGGGGAACGTTACCTGCATGATACGCGTGTCAACAGCACCAGTACGCCTGTTATAATGTTTTACGCTCCACCCTTCGGCGACTCTGTGTTCCGGTGAGTGTGTGGTGCCTCTATATTTCTCGATTGTTCCTGTTAATTTATGGCTCGCCTCGTTT
This sequence comes from Pleurodeles waltl, assembly GCF_031143425.1. Classification (NCBI taxonomy): domain Eukaryota; kingdom Metazoa; phylum Chordata; class Amphibia; order Caudata; family Salamandridae; genus Pleurodeles; species Pleurodeles waltl. The sequence continues at coordinate 1,125,676,053 of NC_090446.1, read as the reverse complement.
TCTGAGGCCACGGTGTGAGACCTGTTCTCAAAAGGTGCTGATGACATCAATGTGCCCAACCAACGTTAAAAAAAAGACCTGAATAACTTTGGCAGCCATATTTTGGGAACGTTACACACGATTTCATCGAAGCATGACCAACCAGCTTTAGAAATTAAACTGAATGACTTTGGCAGCCATATTTTGGTAACCCATCATTGCTCTTTCACAGGATTATCATACAATTACCAGAACTCACAAAACAAATTTGTGGAAGCGACTTTGAGTGTGGATTTCGTCACTTTATAATATCATTGCATTGCAGTTACTCTTCGTTTTTATAACATGCAGAATGCCAATATTCCTCCACCATTTTTAGCTGAACCAGGTGTTAGGAAACACAAATGGATACATTGGTTCAAGAATTTTGATAGTTATTTGATAGCTATTGATGGTGATAAGTTTTCAGCCAAACGGAAATTTGCCATTCTTTATAATTGTTTGGGTACTGAAGGTCAACGTATTTTTGATCACCTAGCTACTGTAGTGCAAGTTCCAAGTTCAGACTGGGATGTATATTCAGAAGCCGTTAATAAACTTGAAATTCATTTTAAGGATGAAACAAGCATTATTGTGGAGAGACACAGATTTTTCACCAGGAAACAATTGCAATTTGAATCTATAGACGCTTATTTGGCTGAATTGAGTGTATTAGCGGCTACCTGTATGTTTGATGGTGACTTGAACAATTACTTCAGAGATCAAATTGTAGTCCGTTGTTTTGACAAATGCATTCAGTAGAAATTATTATGTTGCCATGATCCAGATCTGCAAGAAACTCTGGAAATAGCAGGAGGGATCGAGAGGTCAGTACAAGCTTCAAAGGAACTTAATGCAGGGAAGGGACATTTAAACATCAAACATGTCAATGCCATAAATACCAGATCTATTTTGCCTGACTCGATGGGAAGAAATCAGAAGAAAAGTGGATCCAATAGCTGTTTCCGATGTGGATCTCATAATCATCTAGCCAATGCAAAAAACTTTCCAGCTGTAAATAAGTCATGCCTTAAATGCAAGAAAATAGGTCACTTTGCAAAAGTTTGTATGCACACTTAAAGACCAGGTTTGATAAAAGAAGAAAGTGCAGTTAATGTGCTTGATTTAGTTAATGTGCTTGATTTAGTTAATGATTTGGATAACCTAGTCATGTTATCAGTTGAAAGGTTAGAGATAATTGAAGATCACATTAGTGCCCCTGTTTGTAACGTACTGGTTGACAGTTGCAAGGTAAATGTTAAAGTTGATTCGGGTTCACCTGTTTCTATTGTCACTGAAACACTGTACAAGTCAAATTGGGATTCGGTTCCCTTGTCACCTCCAGATATTTACACCGTTGCTTTTGGGGGACACAACATTGATTTGTTGGGTTTCTTTGAGACCACCATGCAATTCCAAGATAGGTTTATAACGTCAAACGTTTATGTGGCAAAAAAAGGTTTATTAGGAATGATATTAAGACTGGGTACCACTCATCCTATATCTATGGTTGAATCAATCAGTTCACCTAGTTGTATGGATGAAATTATGAAAAGGCATAGAAGTTTATTTCAAGATCGCCTAGGCCTAGTGAAGGGATTTAAACATGAGATCATTCTAAAGACAGACGCAATTCCTGTTGTACATGAAGTGAGAAATATTCCATTGAGCATCAGGGATCAATTGAAAGGACATTTGGACAAATTGTGTTCGGATAGGGTCATTGAGCCTGTCAATTCGTCCAAATGGGTCTCTCCAATTGTTGTGGCCAAAAAGAAAAATGGGCAATTGAGACTTTGTGTGGACTTGAGGTCGGTCAATAAAAATATTTTGGTTGATTGTTTTCCACTTCCTAAGATACAGGAATTGTTGGCACAGTTGGGGAATGCAAAGTTCTTCTCCACCATAGATTTGCACTCTGCGTACCAGCAAATTGAGTCCAGAGATCTAACCACTTTTAATACACTGTTTGGTGCATACAGATTCTTACGTATGCCATTTGGTTTGTTTCAAAAACTCATGTTTGAGCTGTTTGGTTGGAATAAACATGTTTTAGCTTATCAAGACGACATACTCATTTTCACTGGAAGTGAGCAGAACCACTTGGTAGTTGTGGATGAAGTTTTGGGTATCCTCGAAAACAATGGCTTGACAGTCAAAAAGAAAAAATGTAGATTTATGACTTCTCAGTTGGAATAGTTGGGGGATGTACTGTCCAATGATTACATCAGGCCCAAGTCACAATTGGTTGATGCAATTAAGATACGTCCTGAACCCCAAGATAAGGAACAATTAGGATCATTTTTGGGATTGTGTGAATATTATTCTAGGTTCATTGAAAACGTTGCATTACAAACTGAACCTCTCAGTGAATTTTTAAGGAAGGGAACGGAATTCGTGTGGGGATCTAAGGAAAATGAAGTTTTTTCTAACCTTAGGAAACTCATTATTTAAACTCCAGGTCTACACCCTTATGTGGACGAGGAGAAACCATTTGTCCCAGTCGATGCCAGTGGGGTTGGTTTAGGAGCAGTATTGTCGCAATTTGTCGATGGTGAGGAAAGTACAATAGTATTTGCTTCAAGGTGCATGCCAGCTGCAGAACGTAACTACAGCACAATTGAACGAGAAGCTCTGGCATGTGTGTGGGCAACAAAGCATTTTGCTACATACTTGTGGGGACAGAAATGTGCTTTTGTTACAGATCATAAACCATTGGTGTCACTATTTACTGATAAGGATTCAAGGAAGGCTAGTCCCAGGTTAGTCAGGTTACTCGCAAGAATGTAGGAGTATAATTTTGAAATAAGACATACTGGGGGTCATTCTGACCCTGGCGGTAAAATCCGCCAGGGCCAACGACCGCGGGAGCACCGCCAACAGGCTGGCGGTGCTCCCATGGGCATTCTGACCGAGGCAGTACAGCCGCAGTCAGAAACGGAAAACCGGCGGTGTACCGCCGGTTTCCCGCTGCCCTGGGGAATCCTCCATGGCGGCGCAGCTTGCTGCGCCGCCATGGGGATTCCGACCCCCATACCGCCATCCTGTTCCTGGCGGTTTTGGCCGCCAGGAACAGGATGGCAGTAATGGGTGTCGTGGGGCCCCTGGGGGCCCCTGCAGTGCCCATGCCAATGGCATGGGCACTGCAGGGGCCCCCGTAACAGGGCCCCACAAAGATTTTCAGTGTCTGCCATGCAGACACTGAAAATCGCGACGGGTGCAACTGCACCCGTCGCACTCCTTCCACTCCGCTGGCTCCATTCGGAGCCGGCATCCTCATGGAAGGGTGTTTCCCGCTGGGCTGGCGGGCGGCCTTCTGGCGGTCGCCCGCCAGCCCAGCGGGAAACCCAGAATACCCGCGGCGGTCTTTTGACCGCGCAGCGGTATTCTGCCGGTTCCAGCCAGGCTCCTGCCGCCGGCCGGGGTCAGAATGACCCCCATAATAGGGAATAAGAATACTAGGGTTGGCTTTTTGTCTAGATGTCCTATTAAACATCAAGGGGTGAGTATGTTGACGAGGACGTTGGGTGTGTAGTAGCACTAGTTGATAGTATCACAGTACTGGATAAAACAATTTCTTTGCAGGAATGTCAGGATTGCGTGAGAAGAGACAATGCGTTGAATACGTTGAAAATGTCTATTGTCAATGGTTGGCCAGATAAGAGAAACATGGAGAGTGATGTGAAACCTTTTTATAAAGTCAAGGATGGATTGTCTGTAGAGGGTGATTTGGTGTTACGCTGGAACATGCTTATTCTTCCGAACAGACTCAGGAACAGGTTGGTGAATCTGCCTCATCGTGGTCATTCTGGAATGACGAACACAAGAAAGAGGCTTCACACATTTTATTGGTGGCCCGGAATGGATGATGAGATCAATTTGTGGGTTGGTGGTTGTCCTGACTGTAATAATGCGGATAAATCTCTGAGAGTTTACAACACTCCTTTGTGCCCTGTTGAATTCCCTATGGGGCTGTGGGAAAAATTAGGTATGGACGAGGGGCCCATGTTGGATTTACTGATCACCATGAGATATGCACTGGTTTTAGTGGATTACCATTCCAAATGGGTGGAGTGTAAGTTTTTGAGGGAACCTAATAGGGAGACTGTCATTACTTCTTTGTTCAGTAGAGAAGGGTATCCCCAAACAATTGTTACAGATAATGGAGTTCAATTAAAATCTGGAACTATGCAGACATTTTTAAACTTACATGGCATTAAACACCTAACAGTCGCTTTATATAGTCCTCAGGGGAATGGCATGGTCGAGAGAGTGAACAGGATGATAAACAAAAGTATTCAAGTGGCTGTTGTGGCAAGGAAGGATAGCTTCAATTTGGTGTGTGATAGATTAGGGAGTTATCACAATATACCACACTTCTTTTATTTTGTTGAGGGGTAGACATTTGGCATGTGGCCTTTCTCCCAAGTGGGCAGAGTCTATAAGGGATAAGGTATTAGAACAACAATCCAAAAGCAAGTCAAATGTTGATGTTTTTCATAGGACTAAAAACATATTTTTTAGTGTGGGAAATCTAGTGAAAATGAGGAGACCCCGGGGGAGAAAGAGAGGCACTTCCAAATTTTTCCCTGCCACCAGAGTGGTCAAGGTCCCAAACCATGCTATCATGGTTGAGAATGGGAAATGTTGGAGCAAAAGAAGTGCAGCTCTAATTAAGGATGCAGCTGTTGAGGGAGAAAGGAGGGTCAATTACCCATGGAAACTCGGGGTGAAATTTCAAACTGGTGGTTGGGAAAGGAAGGTTTCGACAGCAGAAGGGAGCCTTATCAGGATGTTAGCTTGAGAAGAGTTTCAGATGGGAAAGGTTTAACCGGGGGTGACCGTGCATCTGGTGACCTATGTGTGGGATATTCACACTCTGCAAACCAAATTCCTGATGAGGAATCTGCTGTGTCAGATAATAAACAAATTCATAGGAGATGTACAATGTTACCAAGACATCTAAAAGACTGTGGCCCTCATTACGACCGTGGCGGATGGCGTTATTTTGGAGAAAGGTACTGCCAACAGGCTGACAGTACCTTTCCCCAAAATATGACATTGGCGGTTTGGTTTGAGTCAAACCGCCAATGTACCACTCTGTCCGCCAGGGCGGTAACAGCTGCCGGGCTGGAGACTTCAGTCTCCAGCCAGGCAGCCGTCACAATCCCACCCTCTGGATTTTGACCCCGCCTACCGCCATGGTTTTCGTGGCAAACTTACACCCATACCTGCACACACACATTCTACACTACTCACACCCGCATGCATGTATACATTAACAGTCACACCCCCCACACACACACACAACACCCCCTACTTACCTGCTTGCAGGGGGTCCTCTGGCAGGAGACAGGACGCAGCGCTGCTGATGGCAGCAGTGTCCTCCAGCGGAACACCGTCAGGCCGTATCATGTGTCATGATACGGTCGGCAGTGTTCTACCGGCGTGGCGCTGCTGCTGGCAGTAGCGCCACCTTACCGCTGTCCGCCGCCATGACCATAGCCAGAATTCCGCCAGCCTTCTGGTGGAATTCCGGCTACGGTCATAATTTGGCGGACGGTAGGTAGTCACGGCAATGGTCTTTTGGAGGCCGTCGCCCCTGGTTGTAGGTGGGATTTACCGACAGGGTCTTAATGACCCCTATGTTCTGCACTAGTGGTCAATCTAATTGTTACAGTAATTTTTGAATCGTAACTAAGGGCGTTACATCTTTTGAACTTTGAATAGTTCATCATGAAGAAGCATATTGTTGTTGTAAAGTTTGCAGTAGGTTTTATTAGTTATTCTGTTCTTTTAGTCTAAGTTGCGTATACATTCTGTTGGTTGGTGTCATAGGGGGGAATGACCTTATGTTGTGAATTGTAGTTCTTTGTTGGAACCTGACATGCACATTGTGTTCCGCGGGTGCGTTCGGTAACCGGCAGTTGCTGTCCGTTGAGCGGGCTGTCGTGAAGGTCGTGTGCTGTCTTCGCTGTTCAGACTGTATTTTGAGCAGTAAATAAAAGCTTCAATATCTTAACCATGCGCGTTGGGAATTCACTGACACCACAGTGCCAGGAAGCACCTTGGGACATCAGCCTCGCTCATTTGTGAATCTTGATTGTGACACACAATCGAAGCATGCGCAAACTTGCATATGTCACTAGAAAAACAGTTCATTTTTGTGATTACAAAGCATACCCTCTTTTTTGGCTGTTGTATGAGCTATCTGCATCCATCAGTATTTGGCTGGCAACCAGACGACAGAATGTAATTGACGGACATACACTTTACAAATGGGCCTGGCCATTTGCTGGGTGTGACACTGTCTGCTCTCTGGCAGTGAGTGAGCAGGAATGCAATCTGAGAGTGGAGATGCCACATTCCATTCTGTGTGGCGGGGAAACAGTAGTATCTGTGACATTCAGCTCCTTCTGCCTGCTCAGACCTCGGTACTCATGACTTTCACTCCTTTCAGCACTTGTTCCAATTGTTACTGATACAATCTGCAATTTGTTCCAACTTGAAAAATAGGATGCCTATCGATCAACCTAGACACCTGCAGGCCCATCGTTCTAAGGCCCTGAAGGTGTCTCTCACAATGAGTCACAAGCGTATGTGTGCAGCCAAACCCTTGATGTACATAGGTTTACCTATTTGAATTGTGCTGCAGTCTCCTGAAAACTCATGGGCTTTAGTTGCAGCATATCCGGTCATTTCCTGTCTTATGGCTAGATGGGCTTCAGTGTCTGTACCACACTGGGATAATTCAAGGGCTTCAGCCCTAGGTCTGTCAATAACGTCCTGTCCTAGGATGTTCAGAGGGTCGTACTTTCTTCTCTGTTCCTCCTTTCCCGGGGAGTATAAATAGGCTCCAAGCCCCGCACTGTCCATCCTCCCTGAAAGTTTAGGTCTTGTTTGACTCAAAAGCTCTTTTTCCTCTTCTCGCCACGATCAGGAAGGTCAAGTTGTGCACTGACTGCCTGGTCCCATTTCAGAAATTCTGCACTGCACATATAGGGGAATACCAAGGAGCAGCAGGTCAGTGTGTGGTGATCTATGCCAATCTCCCGGTGCCACTGCTTGGTGGAATAATAGGAGCACTAAATCACAGGTCAGGTGCAAGAGCACTGTCTGCACGAGCAGTAGAACAGTAGGACAAATTAAATATCTCTGCCCATCCCCTTTTTTTATCCCAGACATTTTATGCCTTTGTTCTATATGCTCAGACCCATGTGTCATGTCTACCCCTCCCACTCGTCTTCTGTGCTCTATGCTTCATCCTTCCTATTATGTTTTTGTGGACCCTTTGTGCTCTGTGCAATTTCTTCTAAGTATTTTCACCTTAGGGGTAAGCTAAGATGTTCCCAGCAGCCTGGTTTCTGGCCTAGATGGATACTTCTCATACCACTGGGCCAAAGTACCTGTGAAAGGGCCACGTTAGTTTCTGAAGTAAATGAGAGGTGTCACAGTGTCCTTTTCCCGGGATCTGCACGTTGCTGAACAAAAGGCCCACCTCCCGGCGTCACCAACTTAGAAAGCTGTTATAGCACAGAGTTATGATGAAGCCAGGCGGGGGGAAGAGAATTAGGGTAGGGAACTGCAGGAAGAGAGATCTGAAAAGAAAAGGTTAGAACAAACATTCATATACTCTTTCATAGCAATATAACTCATCAATAGACTCTTGACTAAAGGCGTCTCCGTGATATCAGATTGAGACCTCTTTTGAAGTGAGGGCAAGGCCCCTTCTTTGAATCATGGAACAAGAACAAACTATAACCTCAGATCCAAGAGATGGCATGAGCTTTGGACTGTGATCATACTCTGAATATCAGTCCTGTAACAACTATGCATTCATAAGATTAACTTTTGATCATAGCCTAGAAATTATCAAAGACTTAAATATGCTTTTCACATATTATGCTTTCCAAAAAACAATGAAACTATAATTTGCTTATCTCCAAAAATGCTTTCACATTTACAACTATAGGCCTGAAAGTTTTTACTCATGTGGACTGTAACGCTTTGATTGCCGTGCCAAGGGCGCTTTACTCATGTGGACTGAAGAGCTTTGATTGCCATGCCAAGGGAGCTTTCCTCATGTGAACTGAAGCGCTTTGATTGCCGTGCCAAGGGCGCTTTGCTCATGTGGACTGAATCGCTTTGATTGCCGTGCTAAGGGCGCTTTACTCATGTGAACTGAAGCGCTTTGATTGCCGTGCCAAGGGCGCTTTACTCATGTGGACTGAATCGCTTTGATTTCCGTGCCAAGAGTGCTTTACTCATGTGGACTAAAGCGCTTTGATTGTCGTGCCAAGAGCAATTTACTCATGTGAACTGAAGCGCTTTAATTGCCGTGCCAAGAGCGCTTTACTCATGTGAACTGAAGCACTTAAATTGCAGTGCCAAGAGCGCTTTACTCATGTGAACTGAAGCGCTTTAATTGCCGTGCCAAGAGCGCTTTACTCATGTGAACTGAAGCGCTTAAATGGCCGTGCCAAGAGCGCTTTACATGTGGATGCCTGAAGCGCTTTGCTCGTTGTGCTAAGGGGTGCTTTACTTCAGTGCTCCGAAGTGCTTTGATCGTCGCGCCAAGGCCGCGTTACTCTTTAAACTGAAAACGCTTTGCTCGTTGTGCTAAAGGGCGCTTTACCTTTGGAAGTAACAACTCCCTTCAAGATTGGACTCATCAAGACCTTACCGCTACGAGTACGACCTACTCGTATCAGAATTCACCATGGAAACAAGGATACTCTGATTTGCTGTCAATTTGCATGCAGGAAATCTGCTCTTCTTCAGAGGAACCCCCACGAGGTCTGACTACATCGAAGTCTTCAAAATAGTGAGCAACGTACTCGGGTGTGGCTGGGCTTTATAGGCCTGCCACACCCCATGATGGCTGCTGCCTCTAAAAACATGGGAATTATAGTCCCTTCATAGAATAGCACTGATAAATGCATCTTGTCCACCAATGTCCTGAACCTGCAGCTACATGAGCTTTACCACAGGGCAGACGACGCTGATGGTGTGATGCTATTAATTGTGTTTGACCAATGACTTTGTGTTTCACCACTGCGCTTATTACTTGCTCAATGTTCACCAGTAGCACATTACATGTTGTGTTCAGTTTAGCTGCCTATTGGCTTTAACATGGAGTTAGCCATTACATTCTGTATTCAGGTCAGCTGCCTATTGGCTTTAACATGGCATTAGAAATTACATTCTGTATTCAGATTAGCTGCCTATTGGCTTTGACATGACATTACATTTGATATTTAGGTTAGCTTCCTATTGGCTTTGACATGACATTAGACATTACATTTGATATTTAGGTTAGCTGCCTATTGGCTTTAACATGGAGTTAGACATTGCAGTTGAGGCATTGCAGATGAGCTGTGTTTTTCCAAGCTGTGTTTTTCCACATGATAGACCAAGCTGTGTTTTTCACACTAGACCTTAGCTGATAAGAGCACGTAGATTTTGTGTTTGCCTCTCAATCCAGTCTGAGAGCGAGTGAGGCTCGGAGAATTGGCCACGCTCCAAGTTTCTTCGGTTCTCACACTGAGTTTGCTTTTAAGGATGCCTCTGGACTACAGCAGAGTTAGATGGAATCTATCTTGACTTCAGACAGGAACTAGACGTCAGTTGCCTGTCTCCCGTTTAGGTAGAAAATCTCTTTCTCGCAGTTGAACCGGAGTCATCAACTTGCAGACCTCAGAAAGATGAAGCAGTTATAGGCCCTACGGTGATGCAATTTTGACTTTTATGCTTTGCTTTGAAGTTATGCTATAATATAATCACATGTATTTGCTGTGTACATTGCAACTGAGAAGTACTTTGATATATTTTGCTTTCGTTGCTGCGGCTACTTTTGAACGTGTGCTTCCAATCTACTAACTTTGTCTCTCAGGAACCTCATGGTGAAGTCATAATAATAATAAATGTCTTCTTTAAACTCAGAAGTGCATTCCAGAGAGGTTCTGTAAGCTCGGTTATGAGATAAGAGCAGGAAAGCAGAACAGATGGCCACTTTTGGAACAAGAGGGGATGACAAGTGGTGTGCATAAATCGCCGCAAATCCGCGCAGCGGCGTTTCAGGCAGGACCTGGACCATGCACAGCCTTATTCCTGACAGAAGGCAGAGGAGAAGCAGTGCAGAAGGTAACCTACTAAACACTCCTAACACTGTGAATAAGCACTATAAACACTTGCAGTGAAGCAGGCTTTCACCAGATTGACAATGCCTAACCTTTCCCCTGTCTCTATTCTATGCTATAGCCCTCTGTTATATTGTGTTATTTCTTAATCATTTTGATTTTGTAGTCTGCAATATCACTGGGTACAAGTCACCACTGGGCGTTCCCAGCCAATCCTGAGCAGCGTCAGGATTGGCACAGGGCAGACTGGGCGCCTGCAACAGCGACGGGAGAGGAGTACGGGAAAGGAGCAAAGCAGGTAAGTTTTTTAAAATGATTCTTTAAATTATTTTTTTTCCCTTGCCCTCTGCCATGCGAGCTGCTCTTGGAGCTAGGGCTAATCTCTTAGATCGGGTTGAGCAGAAGGGCACACTTAATATGCCCTCAGCATAGACATAGGGTTAGGTACGAACCTGTAGGACATCTAGAACCACGTACATCAGGGTTGGATTGTTTATCTTCTTTACCATGTTCGTAATGCTGATTACTTTGCTTTCATTCGTCTGCCTAGATATCGCAGCTCACTATATGCAAGAATGTGATTGTTTCAATAAATGCATTGAAAACGTATCTTGCATCTCTTTGTCTCACCTTGGCATGCATGAGTAACAGCATGAAAGGGTAAAGATCTGTTTGTACGGTTTCCCTGGGGAGTCAGAGTGTCATGTCCAGGTTGCCATAATCACCTTTTACCCCAGTGGGTTTGGAGGCTTTGGTGAGTCACTGTAAGCTAGCCAGGAGTTAGGCCGGCAGTTTCTAACTTTGCAGTTAGACTCAGTTTCCACACTTTGCTGTTCTGCCATCCTAAATATACAGTCCTATTACCAAAGTAGGAACGCATAACATGGCGCCACCAGCGTATCAAGGTCAGGTACTTATTTAATGGATCTCCTGAGTAGTTTTGTCTTGTATGTCCAAGGTGCCCTATTTACCTCTATACAGAGATGTCTGTGGTATTAGGGAAGTATCCTCATAAGCTATATAGCCACCTATATTTGTAGGTTGTTCAAGCTTGAACATTTCAAAGGAAACCCCACTTGGTGTTTCCATCTCTGCATTCTGTTTTTTTTTATTCAAAAAATGGTGAATCCAGTAGTTATTCCAGGAAATTGTAGACATGCTGTCACACAACATTTTCTTTTAAATGGGCTACCTAATGGGGATGGAGATGTTACCTTCGTGATTGAGGCACACAATGAGTACAAAACTGAAATTTTATTAATGGATCAATTTTCCGTGAAGTTGATGCCAACTCAAATACATTTCACACATACATGCTGGCTAACCCACAAGCACAACATAGAGCATACATATCAGGAACATCAAAATTGGTTCCAAGGCACCCTACCACAAATTGTTAAACATGTTAGAATGGGTCCCCTCAGTAATGATGGGACCACATGGCCAGATATACAGAAGGTACTAGTAGCAGATCTGTACCCATTATATAATAATTTAATTAATCTAGATAGACGCTTAACACAGTTCATAATGCAACCATTGAGTTCTGTCCCAGTAACGGCTGCTCCAGCCGTCCAACAAGTTTGCTACACCACGTATTAACCCAGTGACTATTAATGCTATTATGTGTACAGTACCCACCAAATGGGAGGAAAGTCTGCTTTGGATTGCTCAAAAACAAATCATCTGGAAGCAGTGTTTCCCTGTATGGGACCCCAAGATAAACAGTGAATTCTCACAATGTGCTTGCCACTTAGGTTGGTACCCTCTGATGAAGTTGTTACTTGGGGAACAGTTTTGCTGCAATATATACCATAACACATGGTACACCATTGCTTGTGGTTTTACCAGCGGTGTTAAAACAAATTCAAAACTAATATGGGGTTGCCCCAGCCCTGGACTTGGGGATGAAATCAATGAGCAATTTTGCCATAGTATCCTCAATTCTTTTAGGAAATATAAAAGGGGAAGCAGCAACTCTGGCAGTATGCTAATGTCTTGCACAAGTCCCTTGAATAGAATAGGGACTGGAGCTACCAAAAATAATAGCCAAGACTTTTACATGTATAGGTCAGGATAATTTGGGGGCCAGACCAAGTAAGCTTAAAGTAAGGTTAAAGGTAATCCTGAAAGGAAAATACCAAGCAAGCACAGGAGTCTTCAAAAAATGCTGGAACAAACAAAAATTTAATAAAGATAAAACAAAATCACGAGAAAATCTCTAAAGCTGGAGAGCTCTGAAAAATGTTGAATCAGCTTTACTTGTATCAGTATACTGATACACACCATTCTCATTCTTATGTCGACTCATCAGACAAAAGCTCTGAGAGATTTTAGGGCCAGATGTAGCAAGCATTTTGCATGGTGCAAACTGCGAAAATCGCAGTTTGCGCCATGCAAAATGCCCATCACAATGCACATTCACAATTTGCGAGTTGGTATCGACTCGCAAATTGTGAATGCGACTCGGAAATAGGAAGGGGTGTCCACTTCCTATTTGCGACTCGCATCGCTATGCTAAATTGCTTTGTGACCGCGAATGCGGTCGCAAAGCAAATCGCAGTTACCACCAGTGTCACACTGGTGGTAACCCATTCGCAAAAGGCAAGGGGTCCCTAGGGGACCCCTTCCCCTTTGTGAATGTTGCCCAAAATGTTTTTTCAGAGCAGGCAGTGGTCCAATGGACCACTGCCTACTCTGAAAAAACGAAACCAAATGGTTTCGGTATTTTTTTTATTTTGCAACTTTGTTTCCTTTAAGGAAAACGGGCAGCAAAATAAAAAAAAAACTGCTTTATTTAAAAAGCAGTCATAGACATGGAGGTCTGATGTCTTCAGCAGGCCACCATCCCTGTGAGTGCAGGAACTCGCTATGGGGTCGCAAAATGCGACCCACCTCATTAATATTAATGAGGTGGGTCTTTGCGATCCCATAGCGAATCGCAGACGGTGTCTGAGACACCGTTCTGCATCCGATTTTGCGAATCGGAAATTGCGAGTCGCACGACTCGCAATTTCCGATTCGCAAAATCGGAACTACCTACATCTGGCCCTAAATGGTCAGAGTGCAGAAAAGAAGAGTATGTGAAACCAAAAAAGGACTTACAACGATTGTCTGACATCATAATAATGAAGTAAGAGAAACTTCCTCAACAAAAACCCCAATTCAAAATGAAGAAGGTTGCGAAAATTTCAGGAAAATATGCCACACGTTCTGAGAACACTACTGCTGAACATGGTGTGGGTAATGACTCAGCTCAACAGTATAGCAGAGATCACAATAGTTCACCAGAATCTTCAAGAGTTTCTGGATGTGAGAGAAACTAACAACTAAATAGAAGTTGAAAGTCCAGACAGGCTCTATAGAAGTAGAATGTCCAGACACCCCTCCAGACCGAGTCTATAAATTCAACATTCAAATTGAGGGGGACATAATGCACACAATTAAAGTAATTTTTCCGAGAAAGATTAACACTAAGGTATGGCATTCTATGGCCAGAAAAAGATTGGCCACCAGACTTTGTTAGAACTCCCCCACAAGGGGAAGATGTGATTTTACTGTTTTTCTCATTCCTCGTTCCAGAGCAAGTAAAGCAAGCGTACACTGCAGACTGGGATCTGGATCACTCCCTGGCATTATACTGAAACAATGTGGGCTGTGACAGGGATTCTCCTTATCATGTAATACCCATGAGGTCTAGCCCGCAAGTGCAACACACAATACCCTATAATACATGAAACAAAAGCTCCTGTGAGGAAGATTCTTTCCGATCTCAAGTACCAGGGAATAAATGAACCTTGTGTATCTCCAATGAGCAACCCCTTGCTTCCTGTAGCTAAACTGGATCATTCCTATAGAACAGTGTTAGATTGCAGACATCTAAATAGTCATACTTACACCTTTCCAATACAAAATTCACACAGTACAGCACAAATGAACAATATTGTCCGCAGAAAATATAAAACAATCTGGGATATCTCCAATGTGTTTTTTTCTGCCAAAATATAGCACCTGAAAGCAGGGATCTAATCTCTTTTTCCACTCTCAGCTCTTAGCGCCGATTTTGTCGACTTCGCCAAAGGTATAAGTATAGCACAGGGCTAGTCTCTGCCCGTGTGACATCAGTATTGCATGATACTGACCCAGAAGCATTGCCCTATATTGATGACATAGATCTGACGGATGATGATTTAAACACACCTTTAGACAGGCTAGAGTGCATTCTTTGGGGATTTGCCGAAAATGACTAAAAATTTACTTTATAAAAACAAAATATGCTTTTCTTAGTGTCCTATTTGTGGGATATGAGCTCTCAAATGAGAGGGAGATTCTGGCACCACATTTCCTTGAGAAATGTGCACAATTACAACCACAAAAACCATAAAAAAATTACAGTCCTTGTTAGGATTTTCCAATTTTGTTAGAGTATACATACCTGATTATGCACAACACATAAAACGACAGAATGATTTAATTCGTCTAGATTTTTCCAGTAAACATTGGACACCTGAAAACACACATATACTCAGAGCACTCAGACTGGCACGCTTGAAGCAAAACACCTACACACACACACATGAAAACTAAACAAACGTGGTCATCCTGATAATTCCGGGTGCCATTGGCTTTACCTGCGTCACATTCAATGAAAGTCACATATTACCAATTGCATATAAATCACATTTAAATTCCAAGGCTGAAATGCGTTTTGCACCCACTCAACAAATACTGACTGCAGGTCAGATGTCTGTCAATAATGAAAGACCACTGGTTTAGAGCAAGCACATCATTGTCATAAACCTGGTACCTACCCTAGAGGCAGTTGCAAAGGCTGGCATTCCAAATGCAAAAGCCTTACATCCTACAATGGGCCACTTCCTTGACCACCACTGATTTAGTGTATGTATGTGACTTGAAATTGCAAACTCAAGAGTTTCTCCAATATGAACTGGAGTACCCATGCCCACTGACCTTATGCCTCTTGATCAGTATAAATATATTATTTACACTGATGATTGGGATGTGAAGACAGTTTCTCCAATGCTGTCTGAGCTTCAATATTATAAGATATTTGAAGGTGAAGATATGTACATGAACTCCGCAGGTTATGGCAAAAAATTGTTTTTAGCACCACTATGCACACCATTACCAACACAGAGCTAGTACCCAATGTATAATTACACCCAATGGGAACACTGTTTGACTCCACTGGAGGGGACTTCTAACACATATTTAGGTAAATTCACATATTTTTCTGGGCATGATACTACTGATCCTATGTCATATTACTTCAAGTTATCAGCAACAAAAGCGAGAAAAAATATGATGACCGCTACTAAATTAATTTATACAAATTAATTAATTTCCCAACTCACCGTCAAGGGCTATGAATATTGGAAATAAACTGATTTAAAATCAGTTTGGGAAACAAAAGATTGGCAAGTACAGGGCCTGGATGCATTATGTAAAGCATGTCGGATTCCTTTACAGATTCTTTTTCTGAAAGACGCTTGCTCTAGCGCAAATTAAAGAATTGAATATGCCCAGTATCCATTCCGTTTCAAAATTCAGCAATTAGCAAAGTGTAGTAAATGACACAGAAGGTCAGCTCAATGGTATGGTCAGAAATGGTACATTTAGTTCCACACTTTCAGGTCCTAACGGGTGGTTATTGTGGCCAGTGGGCACAAATGGTTGTTATGCATGTTTTGTAAACTCTACACAGGGTTTTGAAGCAAGCAGACTGGACCCTTGTTCTATCAAGACATAACATGTAGGGATTGTTGCTACATACAGCCTGGGCAAGTTATGTCAGCAATGGTTGCAGCATTCCACTTTAACAGCTGTAAAAGAACACCTCTCTCGCCTCTCTGATGCATTGATTTGCAAGATAACTTGTGAGGTCCTAGATCATCACGCTCCAAAAGATTCTTGTATGTGATTTACAATTAAATGGGGAAGCTTTCTCAAAGGAAAGCTGCTGTTCGTTTAAGGTAAATAGATCAGACACATTTAGAGAAAGCATTAGCCGTTGTCAATAATGGTATGAACACACTGTTCACTTGCATTTACAACATTTGTCATCTGCAAAAGATATTATACAAAATGGCATGTAGTTTTTACAACATGGATATAGTCAGCTTAGGTCCATCATGCAGCTGAGTTGAACAGTACAGATTCTGAAAATGAACCGCGTGCCCTGGAAGCATGTGAACTCGAAAGAGTTATTAAGACGCAAACAACAGATAATGGTGAAGAAGGACGCAACATATACATTGCTAAATATAGAAAAGTTTAAAAAGTTGGCTTTCACAGTGGCTAAAACACCTTCGGCATTGTGTTAGTACATGGAGTAATCTCCCTGCCAATATCCATTTTTCAATTCACTTTGTGTTTGAAACATTTTACGGTAGGTAGGTTTGAAGCTGTAGTGGAGAGTTTTTTACATGAGGTGTGGGATCTGTCTTTGGATTATAACTGTATGAGAGGGGAAAAGGAAGTATTTCTCAGTGATAGTGATTGTGAGACTTCTATAAACCATTCAGTGATTTGTAAACAGGTGACATTCCACGGCGTATGCAACGTGTTGGTGACTAACTTAGCTTTGTACTTGAAGGGAGTTTCCATCCCCTTGATTCGCTCTGTGTTTCAGTTACTTTCTAATGTAAGTTACTTGAGGTTGATAGATCAAGTCTGCTGTGGGATGAGAGCAGGTCTCCCATATGTGATTTTGGTTTCACAAATAGTTACCTCTTGTGGAAATGTGTTATTCCCCACCACGCATGGGATTAGGGTAGCAAGTTTGTGGCGTTCCATTACTGCCTTTAATGTTAACTTTGACAAGCTGAGTTGACTACAAGCACTATTTTTTCAGAAACACGTGTCACTTACATCTGCCTGTGAAATATTAGATTTGTAAATGGTGAGGTCATCTGCAGAGATACAGTTGCTTCTAAATACTAACTTTCCAAAGCACTTCGGTGAACTTGTGAGGTGCATTTAATGCTTCCAATACCCCAGGTGTAGTGCACTTTTTTTAAGAGATTGGGTCTGGTTTTGTCAGAACCTTCCAGACGGTTGTCTGAGAAATTCCATCTTTTGTATTCTTTCTGTTTATGAGTGTTTTCAGAGGTACACTGCTTGCATTCACTTTAATTGGCAGTATTTTACTATTACTATGTGTGCTCCACAATGGATGTCCCATTTCAAAGATGAATGTTGGTGGAACTACGGAACGTACAGCTGTGTGGTGAATGCATGATACAGCACTTTAGAGAATTTTTGTTGCAGGAACTAACCAAAAACTGGCCTTTGTCCTTTCAACCACTAGGGTTCTACTGTGTGCAGCCTGTGTTCCTCTGCCTTTAGTGCCCTTTCAAGTGCGCAAAGGATGTGTGTCTTACACAGCAATTGGTATTATCTATGGGCAAGGCTGTTGTAATATTCCTGCTGAGGGTTCATTCCTAGAGTTGTGGTATGAATTTATGGTTGCTTCAAGATGCCTTTTATGAACCATCCTACGAGAATAAGGATACTACTACTTCAGGCATGTTTTCATCTGACTCAGCCATTGCGGTCATTGGGCAGGATGCTACTTCCTCGGCGGAGGCCGAGGCTTTGGATCATGTACATTACTTTGATTTGCTCTCTGAGGCTTTGATGGTTCTGCCATCTGCAGATGCGGGATCCTCCTTGGACTCTCTACTGATGTTTTGGATGACATTATGGCTGGCTCTGATGACTTTTAAGTTTGGCATTTGTTTTTATGCAAATGGACTATTTGTAAATGGCTCATTTTAAATTGTTTGCACTGCTTGTTTTTGTGAACATTTTATTGCCTTTGGTATTTTTGACATTTTTATTGCTTCTAGTATGTTAGGTGAATTTTTAGAATCTGGCAAAGGGAAGGTGTTGTGAGAACCTCTAGGGTCCAGGTTGGTCACCCCTGTTTTAGCTTAATTTTAGTGTTCATATTTTAGTCATTTTAGTAAGGCTGCTTATAGTAATGATTTTTACATATATTTATCAGGTGGCTTTTATTCTAGGAAAGCAAGGAACAAGCTGTTTGTTTAGTTAGCCGTTGCACAAAATATAATCAGTACTTTCTATCGAAGGCTAGAAGAACACTGTACACAATATGCTGATTTGTGTTGCCCATTCAGGAGACAGCTTCTACCACCCAGACATAGCATTGCTGCATCGGAACTGCACTTCCAATGCACGTGACAAAAAGAGGGGTAAATGGCACAGTTATCCATTCTTGGTCAATGGATGTAATCAATAAAGCTCAGATATCCTAGAGAATGAGAAACCTCTAAACCATTAAAACATGTTCCATAAGAAAATGAAGGACAGAGCTGAGTGACTGAGTTATATGTTGTTTTGTTATTCCAATATGACCAGAAATCCTAAGTAAGAGTAGCATGATTCTTTATTTTTTCTTATATTCCATTAGGATTCCCAGAGTGGAGCTACAGTTCAAACGGAACAGCCAACACTTGTTTCACCCCTTCCTGGCGCAGCAGGCCTGGGGCTTTCCAAAGGCATAAACTAAAAAGCTGCAAATATACAGAATAAATTGGCAAAAAGTTATGCCGGTTTCATACATCTAGTCTTGTAGTCACTAGACAGTTAAAGAAAGGTTGCCCCAACAGGGGAGCACATTCATTGCGGTCAGCAAAAAGTCCCATAAATTTCTAAATGAGTCAGCATAATCCTATGTAGGGGCAAAGAGATGAGATAATTCCGGCAATCATCCATGAACAGCAGGGCCTTGCAAGTGGGGGAGTGCGTGGGGGCATCCGCTGGACCTGCATGCAACAGAGTGATCATACATGCCTGGGAAAAGGTGGCTGAAGAACAGCGTGGCTGTGTCTGCAAGTGAGTGATGAACGGAAAGGTACAGAGGCCCCTCACACAGTGACTGTAGCTGGAAAACTGGTGCTGGTCTTGGGGGGGAAAGCTCCATCTGCTCCTCCTTTCTCCTTCCTCCTTTCTACAAATAACAAGACCTAATACAGAGGATAACATCTGGAGAACTGCACAGTAAACCTGGGGAAGGGGAGGCCCAATCAGTGCGAAAGGGTAAGCAGGTCAAGTGGGGCAATATTTGCCAGATTTTTGGTCAAACCTATTGTGAGAGACCTTCTTTGGCACATAGGCCCTCATTCTGAACATGGCGGGATAGCCCGCCGCCCACCATGCTGAAAGTCGAAGGAAGACCGCCAGTGGCGGAGGCAGGCATCCCGACATATTTTTACGCATGGAGCCTCACCGCCATTGATGGAAGTGAGGGCCACCATGCACCATGCTGGCGGTTGGTGGCGGGGGTGGATGTTGCTCCACCCTCACTGCCACGTCAGTCCAAACACCTCCACGCCTATAATGATGCAGTCTTGGCGTGGCGGTGTATGGAAGCGCGGTGATGCAGGCGGAGCAGCGTCTAAGGAGCCCGTTCCCTCCCGGACAGGTAAGTGCTGCCCGAGAGGGAAGGAGGGGGGGGTGGGGAGTGAGTGAGTGCATGGGGGTGTGCGTGTGTGTTTGTGAAGGGGGATGCATCTCTGCGTGTATGAATGCATGTGTGCATGTAGAAAAATTGGTGCATATGGATGAGGGGGGTTGGGCTTTGGGGGGGACCTGTATGGAGGAAGGGGGGCTGGGGATGGTGAGGGGGGGTTTGGGGAGGCCTACAGGGAGATTGTAGGGAGGAGGGATGGGGGTCGGTTTTCAGGGTTCGGGGGTGGGGTGGTTATAGGGATTTGGGGGGGTGGGTCAGGGTTGTGGGACGGGGAGGGCCTAGCGTGTCACATACAGGTGACAGGAATGATAATTCCTGTCACCCGTATGCTTTCTGCCAGGGATTACCTGGTGGTATACCCGCCAGGAACTCCCTGGTGGAAATGGGATTATTATCCCACCGCCGGTCTGGCCTCCACTGCTGGGTCGAAAATGCCTACCGTCAGCCAGGTGGTCAAACCTGGCCTGGTGGTGGGTAGTAGTTAACTGATTGCTTTTCAGCCAGTTCACTACTGTGTTCATCATATGGCGGTCTGAACCGCCATGCTATTAGCGGTAATGACCGCCGGTGGAGTGGTCATTACTGCAATGTTCGTAATGGGGGCCATGGTCTCCCCCCAGTGCTGGAGAAGGAAGGGATACATGGATGTGCTTGGGGAGCCCCCCCTTCCCATGATTGTCTGTCTGAAAGGAGGCTCTTGATTACCAGCCTAGGACAAACTACTGTGGTAGAGGGGATCTGTGGTACGCCTCTATTACTGCTTAGACTGGTACAAATAAGTGGGGCTTCTGAAGGACGACCACAGGATATTGACTAACCCAGTGAAGGAATCGGAGGAACAATTAAGCAACACCTTGCCACAGCTGAAAGATCTAGCTAGGAAATACGAAGACAAGGAAAAAGACCTAAAGCAACTGACGAATAGACTGGAAGATGTTGAAGGCAGGTCCCACCGCCACAATGTTAGAACTGTAGGAGTACTGGCGAAATTGGAAGGTCCAACATTTAACTCTTTGTGGAGGAATGGCTGTATACGACAGTCCTACAAGGTAAACCCTACAGATTCTTTTCTGTGGAAAGTGCACACAGGGTTCTGTTATGTCCACCGCAGCCAGGGACTAACCCATGCCCGATCATAGTGAGGCTCGTGACCTTTAGAGATAGAGATGTTGTCCTCCAAACAGCAAGAAAACTTGATCCATGGTGCATAGATGGACAGGAAGTGCATTTATACCTGGATTATACGAATCTAGTGCACATTCAACAATGATCCTTCATACAAGAAAATACTAAGACAAAATGGACTAAAGTACTCTCTTCCAGGCGAAGCTGAGAGTGGAGCAGGAGGGTAAAGTCTGCTTCTTCACAAACACACAAGATGCTTGGTTCTGGTTTAAAAATCGCGGCCTCTGGTTGGGCACACCACTCGGGGCAGAGAGAGAAGAGGGATGGAAAATGGTATTGTTAGAAATGGGGTCTTTGGTTGACAGTCAGGTTACCCCGTGTTCAAGCAAGGACCCTCACTCTAGTCAGGGTAAAAGAGAATCACCCTTAGCTAACCCCTGCTTACCCCCTTGGTAGCTTGGCAGAGCAGTAGGCTCAACTTCAGAATGCTAGGTGTAAAATATTTGTACCAATACACACAGTAACTTAATGAAAACACTACCAAATGACACAACACCAGTTTTGAAAAATAGGAAATATTTATCGAAACAAAACAAGACCAAAACAACCAAAACCAACATACACAAGTCAAGTTATGAATTTTTAAAGATTAAACTAAAAAATAGCGCTTAGAAACACAAAATACTTAGATGAGGTGTTAACAAGGCATCGTGACGGAGTCGTTCCCAACAATGCGACACCAGCGGCGCCTGCCACGGAGTCACGCGGACCCCCAGGTGCAGTACCTTTGGTTAAGAGTGAAAACAAGCCGATGCGCGAAGTCGGGGATTGAGGCGTCTGTGTGAAACGTTGAATCCGTGCACTTCGAGCGGCGTCTGTCACGACGTGGCGCGGCGACTCCCACAGAGTCGCGGACTTCGGCGTGGCTGCAGCGGTGTTGGGCCTGCGAAGGTCGTCGCGTTCCAGCGAAGATCACGGAGTCGGTCGCAAGCGGCGTCACCGGATTTAGCAGCGCCGTCGGTCCGGAGTCGTCCGAAGTAAATTTCCTTGAATTTTCACCAGCTTTTCCTTTCAAGGGCCCAGGGACTGGATAGAGCACCACTTGTTAGAGCAGGAGTCTCTCCAGAGATCCAGGTGCTGGCAGAGAGAAGTATTTGCTGTCCCTGAGACTTCAAACAACAGGAGGCAAGCTCTAAATCTAGACCTTGGAGATTTCTTCACAAGATGGAAGGCACACAAAGTCCAGTCTTTGCCCTCTTACTCTGGCAAAAGCAGCAACTGCAGGATAGCTCCACAAAGCACAGTCACAGGCAGGGCAGCTCTTCTTCCTCGGCTCTTCAGCTCTTTTCCAGGCAGAGGTTCCTCTTGTTTCCAGAAGAGTTCTAAAGTCTGTGGTTTTGGGTGCCCTTCTTATACCCAATTTCTCCTTTGAAGTAGGCCTACTTCAAAGTAAAGTCTCTTTTGAATGGGAAATCCTGCCTTGCCCAGGCCAGGCCCTAGACACTCACGAGGGGGTCGGAGACTGCATTGTGTGAGGACAGGCACAGCCCTTTCAGGTGTAAGTGACAACTCCGCCCCTCTCTCCTAGCACAGATGGCTCCTCAGGAAATGCAGACTACACCCAAGCTCCCTTTGTGTCACAGTCTAGTGTGAGGTGAAACCAGCCCAACTGTCAAACTGACCCAGACAGGGAATCCACAAAGAGGCAGAGTCACAGAAATGGTATAAGCAAGAAAATGCTCACTTTCTAAAAGTCGCATTTTCAAACACACCATCTTAAAATCAACTTTACTAAAAGATGTATTTTTAAATTGTGAGCTCAGAGACCCCAAACGCCACATATCTATCCGCTCCCAAAGGGAATATACACTTTAATCAGATTTAAAGATTTAAAGGTAGCCCACATGTTAACCTATGAGAGGGACAGGCCTTGCAACAGTGAAAAACGAATTTAGCCATATTTCACTGTCAGGACATATAAAACACATTACTATATGCCCTGCCTTAACCATACACTGCACCCTGCCCTTGGGGCTACGTAGGGCCTACCTTAGGGGTGCCTTACATGTAAGAAAAGGGAAGGTTTAGGCCTGGCAAGTGGGTACACTTGCCAAGTCGAATTTACAGTTAAAACGGCACACACAGACACTGCAGTCGGAGGTCTGAGACATGATTACAGAGCTACTTATGTGGGTGGCACAACCAGTGCTGCAGGCCCACTAGTAGCATTTGATTTACAGGCCCTGGAACCTCTAGTGCACCTTACTAGGGACTTACTAGTAAATCAAATATGCCAATCATGGATAAACCAATCAACCATACAATTCACATAGAAAGCATATGTACTTTAGCACTGGTTAGCAGTGGTAAAGTGTTCAGAGTTCAAAAGCCAACAGCAACAGGTCAGAATAAATAGGAGGCAGGAGGCAAAAAGATTGGGGATGACCCTGCATAAGCAAAAAAGTCCAACAGGTATCAAAGAGGCAGAAGAACTGGAGAGGGGTGGGAGTTTGTTCCCGCTCCCACAAAGGCACAGATGGAATTTGCACAGGAACAAACAGTCAAGGAACTGCAACACTACACAGATGCTTTCAGCATTAAGAAGTGGAGATCCCTTGCCCCAGAGGCATAGAGCAGCAGTTCAGAACAAGCCAAACAGAGCAAGAGGAGGACAAGATGCCATTGGTGATGCCAATGACATCAGAACACTTGGGGAAAGGGGTCCATGCTAAGGGCAAGATCTGGTAAGACAAGATAGGGCCTTGGGACGTAGGTGTTGAGGCAAAGCTTTTACAATACTTCCTACACCAGAGACTACACCTAAGGTGTGTCATGGCTGAGAGGTGTGCCTAGCACGAGAGGCAGATAGCTGCGTCCCAGCAAAAATTGCATAAATGTGTTTGTTAATGTTTTTGTTTGGGATGTATACATGCCTTTAATTTGGGGAGAGGTTAGTTTTAAAATCACTGCATGGTGAGGCAGGGTGGGAGGTTAGTTAGGGGGAAATTTACAACAACATACTACACTTGAAACTGGAGAGGCACTTCACTATGTTCCACATGAGGAGTCAGATCCTATTAGGGGAAAGTCGATTATATCCACCATGACACACACACACACTCTTTCACATTAATATCATGGAATGTTAACAGCCTGGAAAATAAGGTAAAGAGGAGGCTAGTGCAAAGTGCCCTTAATAGAAACAAACCTGACATTGTGTACCTGCAAGAGACACATTTAGTAGATATGCAACACAACAGCATGGGGCAAGGAAGATATAGGTTGGCTGGCTACGGGCAATATACTTCAGGATCAGGTGGGGTCCTGATATTGATTAGAAAAACGTTCCCATTACATGCATAGAGTACATGGACAGACACAAATGGCTGTTACATTGCTGTAACACAAGGGAGAAGGGCTCCTATTAGCTAATGTGTATGCTCCCCGGCCTGCAGATGGTAACACTGCGGAACTGGGTGGCGGGCTGATGGAGGGCAGGCCAGAGCTGGTGCTGCTGTGGGGTGATTTTAACCTGGTAATGGATACCACAGTGTACAGGATGAGGGCTAAGGTGAAGCCACTAGAGGGAAACTGGCAAGATTCACGCAGGCACTGGGCTTATGTAATGTATGAACTTTCCATCCGGAGAAAAGACGGTATTCATTCCACTCCAGGGGCCACAATATGCACTCAAGGATAGATTATCTATTCACTACCGGTGACCCACATTCCAGATTCAGAGATGTAGCCTATTTGGCTAGGGGCTCAGCGACCATTCCCCCTTGACAGCAATTATTAAGGTACCGAAACCCAAGAGGCAATGGAAAATGGAAACATGGCACCTTGCAAACAAGCACAAAGTTAAGCGTTTAGATAAAGCAACCAAATATTTTTTTGAGGAAGATAAGCACTCAGTGAAGAGTCCGATAGTACTGTCGGAAGCATATAAGGCATCTGGTAACTCATTAGAGACACAACAGGGTTCCCATTATAAGTGACGCTGAGGCTGGCACTCCTGGGGGTGTGAGATGCCACACATCATTCACACTACCAAAAACACTTGATAAACTTGTGTTGCATGGTTGCGAAACGGGACATTGCACAGAAATGGGGATCTGGGACCCTCCTCCCACCGCTACCCACCAGGGCTGGGAATTCGGGATGGAATTTAGTAAACTGATGGAAAAATAAATATAAAGGGCGAGGTTGTATGAAAACGTTTGCGAAAATATGGGGAGGATGGGATATGAACAGGGATAAGAGGAATGGCTCCAACCAGTTGTTTGGAAGGGTGAAAGGACTAGGACGTCTTTTACAAAAGAATGGCTGAACTGGAACAATAAAAAAATGAATATTAGGGAAGTAATAGGTGAAGCTGGAAATAAAGGATGATGTAAAAGGGATGGAATCTCGTCCTGAAGATTGAGCGGAGGGTGGTTGTCATAATCACTATGCTAGTTGTAGTTGTTGCAGTGTAAAATGATAAGTAAACTACACCGTTGAATTGCATTTTAATAACTATTAAAATAGGTATTTAATTATTTTTCGAGTTAGTCCTATTCCTGAAATACAGCTCTGCATTTCTTTACAAGCCAGCAAGCCTTCCTATAGTGAAAATCACTTTTGGGTATTAGTCACTGTAAGGACATGTAAACATTACATTTCTACATGGCTACTTTTAAGTACGAGTAGCCTGCCTTGTGAGCTGCATGGGGTGTCTTATTAGTTTTTAAAGGGATATTTTGACAGCTCAAATTGCAGTTTTTACACTGCTACAATTAAGCTACAATAGTAGCCCTGGACCCATTTATGCACTGTCATGGATGGCACAACTGGTGATGCAATCTACTAGTGAAATTTTAACTTCCAGACCCTTGGTACACTTTGTACCATGTGCTGGAGATTTATATGCAAGTTACATACAGCAATTAGGAGTATGCCAATTCAACCATTTTTTAAGTTGGAGACACAGGCACTTTACTATTGGTTGGCATGGGTAAAGTTCACAGAGTCTAAAGCTAGGAACAAAAATAGGGTCCATCAAAGATGGCAAATGCATGGTGAACATGTACAAAAAGGCAGATTTCCTATAATAATTATCGCTGAGGAAGCTAGAGACTTGTGCTAGAAGCTAAAGCTGATTCACAAGAATGTACTATTTACAGGGAGGCAAGGTATATGCTCAGTACAGCAGCACCAGGAACAGAGTGGAACCAACACAGTAGGAATATGGATCACCCAACAGTAATAGTGCAGGTAGGACAGCAATTCAGTTGAAGGAATATATTAGGAGAGGTGCAGCAGAGGAAGTATAGCTGGAGTGGAAGGTGAAGAAGCATGAGTCTGACCCCAAGCCCTCGCATTGCCAGACAGTGAATATGGCAGAAGTATGTAATGTTATGTTTACTTGTGGAATGTGCAACCCACCTGGGTGAGTATCCTGGTGCTTAGAGAAGTTGTAGCTGCTCTGCCTGGGGCATATTGGAAGAGCCAGATTTTCAGTTTAATTTGGAACTCTAAGACAGTGCTGGTGGCTCTAGTGTGAGACAAAGATTGATTCAGGCTTTAGGAGCCAGGTACAAAAAGGTGCAAGTCTGGCTGAGGTTGGATGATCTGGAGTTTCTTGGTGAGCTGAGTGGAGAGTCCTATGTAAAATGCGTTTCTGTAGTCTTGCGTGCCTGTGATTAGAACTTGCGGGATTGTGTGATGAGTGTTACGAGGAAGCCATCTGAAGATTTTCTGAGGAGCTTGAAAGTTTGGAAACAGGAGGCAGCAATTGAGTTCACCTGGCTGGACATAGAGATATGACTGTAGGTCATAATCCCTAGATTTCTACCTTGGTTTAATGTGATAGTGGCTCAAGTCTTAGTTCTGATGGCTACCAGGCTGTGTACCAGAATTAGGTGTCTTTCCCGAAGAGTACCACATAAGTCTTATCCGAATTGAACTTCAGGCAGGTAGACATCAAGAGTGTGGCTCTGTCAATAAATTTAACTTGGGTGTTAGGACTTTCAACGGAGAGGAAGAGGATTAGCTATGTGTTGGCATATGGAATGATGGTGAGGTCATAGGTTTGGACGATGTTGACGAGTGAGGCCATGTAGATATTGAAGAGTGTGTGGCTGAGAGATGAGCCTTTGGCAGCGCCACACATCAGAGGTTTAGGGGGCTAGGCTGACAGCCTGCAGATTCTTGCCTCATGGAGGTGTTGGATGAGGATTGGGTGGCGACAGTTTTGAAGGTCACAGAGAAGTCAAGAAGCATGATGGCAGTGGTGCCACCTTGATCAATGGTGAGACGGATGTTGTTGGTAGCAGAGATTAGGCAGTTTCAGTGTTGTAGTTGGGTCTGAAACCTGATTTGGATGGATCAAGGAGTTGGCATTGAGGTGGTCAACCAGTCTCTTGTTGAGGAGTTTTTGAAGACTTTCTCCAGATAGTATACCAGAGAGATAGGTCTCTAGAATTCCAGTATGTTAGGATTCGGTGTAGGGCCAGGAAGGTACTGGTGGTGAGAGAGTCATTAAGGGTCAGGTTTTGGTGGTGCAGATGAGTTCAAGACCTTTGGTTTTGGCAGTGGTCTGAGGGAGCTCTGGAGGGGATAGAACGCTTAGTGTTGGTGGTTTCTTGGACATGGCGGTGAGCCAGCAGGTTAAGGTGGGTTCTGCTGTGTTATCATCATCATGTTGTGAGGGCTACCAGAGTAGAAAGGTCTGGTTGGCGTGCAAAGTTGTCAAATATTGTGCTTATCTTGTTGAGAACGTACACCGTGAGCTGGGAGCAGAGCTTCTGTGAGAGTGTGTTGGTTTTAGAGCTGGGGAGAATATTTCCTTGATGTTGTTGGTGTTATTGTTAATCCAATAGATCGGAGCTGAGCACCTGGTGGCTCTAAGTTGCTAGTAGTAGTGTTGGAGGTCTGATTTGTAGGTGTGTCTGTTGTTGGTGAGTCTCCGTCAGAGCTCCAGCTGCTTGTGGTGGCTCATGTCAAGCCACATATATGCAGTATTTCAGTTTGCTTGAGGTTTGGTCTGAGGGGTGCTAATGGTTTTGAGTGGGGTTAGGGTATCCATGCAGGAAGTGATCCAGTTGTCAGTGAATCAAGGAAAGGCTCAGTGCAGGACGGGATAGCCAGAATGTAGTGTGGGAGAGGTGTCTAGGGTTCAGAGTGTGGAGGGCTATGCTGGAGTAGAGTTTTGGACTGTCCTGGGTGGGTGAAGAACCAGGGGCCAGATGTAGCAACATTCTGCGAGTCGCAAATGGCCCGAATCGCAATTTGCGACCCCGCAAAATCAGAAATGGGATGCAAAAACCCCATTTCCGAATCGCAAATTGCGCCGCAAGCCATTACCGACTCACAAAAATTGCGACCCCATTGTGCGACCCGCAAATAGGAAGTCGCAATTTGCGAGTCGCAAACCATATGAAAAAGCCACTCGCAAATTGCGACTAGTCGCAAAAAGCCAATTTTGCACACCCAATTTACCACTAACTCAGAGCAGGTGGTAACCAGAACCAAAGTATAAAAGGAGACCCAGAAGGCACCTGGGTTACTCAAGATGCCGGAGATATATGTGCTAGCAAGGAGGAGGAGAGCCCATGCTGCACAGCAGATGAGGAGGAGGAGCCAGAGACAGGAGAAGATATACAGAACCAGACAGACACTTTTCCAACAAACTGAGGAGGAGATATATGATAAATACAGACTCAGCAGTGCAGCAATATTAGAATTAATAGATCTACTCAACCCGCAGCTTCAACGCCAGACCGTGCGCGGCAGCGCCATCCCCACACATGTGCAAGTGCTATGCTCACTGCGCCTCTTGGCCTCGGGTAGCTATCAGGGGGTCATTGCTGTGGCAGGTGGGGTATCTCAAAGTGCACTCTCACGGTTCTTCAGAGCATTCCTAGATGCCATACTCACACACATGTCCAGATACATATACCTACCCAGGAATGAGGCAGAAATCAACAGCACCAAGTTGGAATTCTACAGGATTGCCAACTTTCCGCATGTAATAGGGTGTGTAGACGGGACACATATACAAATATGCCCTCCTGCAAGTCTGGAATATCTGCTCCGCAACCGGAAGTGTACCCACTCACTGAACATCCAGGTGGTATGTGACGCCCATTATGTCATCACTGACATGGTAGCCAAATTTCCAGGGAGTACACATGACTCTTACATTTTCAGGCACAGTGGGATACACCAACACCTAGAACGTGGGGAGTTTGGAGACGGATATCTCCTAGGTATTGCTGAATACACCTTGCAGACATACACACGTCAATGTGGAACCCATCCATGCCCAGCTAACATTGTTCATTTTTGCCAAACAGGTGACAGTGCTTATGCACTGCGACCATGGATACTTACCCCGTACTTAACACCCAGCAATGAGACAGAGAGGCGATACAACAGTGCACATAGGAGGACACGAAATGTTATAGAGAGGACCTTTGGACTGTTGAAGGCAACATTCAGATGCCTCCACAGAAGTGGAGGTGCCCTCCGGTATGCCCCAATAACAGCATTCAAGATCGTAGGCGCATGCGCTATACTGCACAACATTGCCACCAGACGTGGGCTACATCTCACCCCTGAAGACCCAGATTCGGAGGATGACGAGCAACAGCTACCACATCGCCATCATGGGGATAGAAGCATTGCAAATCAAGGCAGACAGAGACGGGACCACATTGCAAACCAATACTTTGGAAAGTATGTGCTGCCTGTCACCACACACACGAATGTCACACACAAAGAGCCCAGGTGTGAAGTGGAACAAACAAGAACTTTAATGAAGTGAACCAAAAAACTATAGAACTGAACTATTGATCAGGGGCTGTAAATGTCCACCTGCTATGAGGACAAATTAACCTCATGTGCCTCAATTGTTCGTAAGTGCGTAGCTCAAATCCTACGCCTGGGACGCCCAGCATGGCTAGTGCCTGGAGCGTCTGCAGATCCCTGCCGTGCACTGCCACTACGCAAGACCCTGGTGTCTGTGGCAGATGCACTACTGATAGTAGAGCCCTCCTCACTATCTTGCGGCGTGTCTGCCGCGCCCCTAGCCACCTGTCTTGCCTTCATCATGTCCACAGCGTGGCTTATCCATCCCAGGCCACGAGCCACATCGCTGGCAAAGTGGCCCATGTCGACCTGTAAACTGACTGTGCGGCGTCACAGCCTTGTAATATTCGCAACCAGGCGGACGATGGAGGCAGCCATGCCGTCTAAACTGTGGATTAGTTGGCGTTCACGGCGCCTTGCACTCTCTCTCTCCGTAACAAGTTCAGTCACTAGTTGCCTAATGGAGAGCGCAAGGTCACCTACATGACTGTTCAGGTTTTGAAGGTCTGTGTGGGCCTGTGCCAGCCCTGTTGTCTGATTCCTCTCCATTCGCCACATGGCCCATGATATCAGTCTCATTTGCCTTGTCTGCAGGAGCTGACCTTCGATGAGTGCTGCCTCGGCGGCGGACATGGAGGAGTCCCCTACATCTCCCTGGGACACTACAGGGACATGGACACGTCGTCTGCGACGCGGTGGAGCATCAGTGTCCTGTTGGCTGGCACTGTGGCTGGGACCGGGTGCTGGGTCAATCTCCACTATGGCCACTGGTGCATTTGGAGGGGACTGTGGTCGGGTGGTGCAGGTCCCTGTGGCAGCTGCTCCTGGGTCCTGTGCTGCCTGGTGGCTGACCTCTGCACCCTGGACGGTGTGGCTGGTGGTGGGGTCTTGTGGGAGACCTGTGGGACATAGGGAACACACTGTCAGTATCTACCATCTGTTGTATGCTTCCTAATAAACTGTTGCCTATCAGCTGCCTACTGGACTACACTGCCCATAATGCACCATTCTGGTGGTTGCTACTCTGAAATGGAGCTATTTTGGTTGTGCATGCTGCTGTGTACTAGTTGGGTGGGGGTATGGCAGATATGGGTGTACATGCATGTTTCATGGTACTCACTGGTTGATGGTCCTGGCGCTGACGTGTCCAGCTCTCCTATTCAAGACACTACCTCTAGCTCCAGGGTCTCTTGCACTCGTTCCTCCATGGGTGTGGGTGGTGGGACGGTAGATGGGCCTCCTCCAGTGCCCCTCATCTCCCAGAGGCGCTCTGCCACCCTCTCCTTGGTCCTAGAGTGCAGGTCATACCATATTTTTTTCAGTTCATCTATGCTCCTGTGGCTTACCCCAATTGCATTCACCTTCTCCTGGATTTCTGTCCAAATCCTCCTTTTGTCCAACTCAGGCACACTGAGGGCTGCTCTTCCAAAAAGTTGATCATGGTGCTGGCACCATTCATCTGTCAGCACCTCCAGTTCCTTTTCAGAAAATGTGATTTTCCTCTTTCTGCCTGATTCCTCCATTGTTGCTGCTGTTCCTTGTTGCTGCTGTTGGTTGTTCAGCAGTTGGAAATGGGTGTGGTCCTCCCTCCTCCCAGGTGTATTTGTAAACTTCCTGGCTGTGATGTCATCATCAAGAGCCAGGAAGTGTTTTCCAGAGTGTTCTGCTGCACCTGCATGCAATTTGCGGCACAGTCGCAATTTGCAACACACACTCGCAATTTGGGTGTTCGTTTTTAGCGAGGTCGCAAAAAATGACCTCGCAAACAGCGGACTCGCAATCTGCGGTGTGACTTCATTTGCGAGTCGCAAAATGAAGTCGCTTCTTCTTGTTGGATACCTGTTTGCGAGTCGGAAATTGCGAGTCGCAAAGACTCGCAATTTCCGACTCGCAATTGTTTTGCTACCTACATCTGGCCCCAGGGGTCTTATCCTATCCACCCTTCACCTGGATGCCGTGGGTTGAGAGGCTATTATAAGAATCTGAGTTTAGTTTTGGGATTGCCAAAGTAGTCCATGGGCAGGAGGTAAGAGCCTGCCAGGTGAAATGAAGTTTAAGAAACAGACAAGACAAAGGAGGTTGAAAGTAACTGAATACAAAAAAAGGTTTTACAGCCTTAGTAAACTATGGCCTCGTGTTTTAGAAACCCTAAACCATCTGGCAATGTGCAGACTGAGCCAATTTACCAACTGGAGCCAGGGTATCTGGAGGACTATAAGCCATGAACCGCCTATGCATTATTTGAGGATGGTGCATTCTAGGCAGCAATTAGCCTTGTGAGACTACAGGATTATTGTTTTAAATAGTGAGTTCTACAACTTCACCATGGGTGGACACTCTCTATTAATATTTTTTAAAGACTTTTGTGAAAATGAACATCCTAATCTAGTGCAGATTATGTGCATAGCTGTAACTATAAAAATAAACACACTTAAGCCTTCATAACTATTTTTCCACAGAAGATATGCAGGTCACATTTGTCTGTTTTGGATACCTCTGGAGGGAACAAAGAAAATAGCCTAAATATAGCAGCATTTTGGGATGGGGTGAGATTTGGAAAAAGGTTCTGTGCAAGAAAGCATATTTTTGTAATTAAAATTGCACCAACAAAAGGTTTGTTGTGCTAAAATCTCCATCTTTCCACATTGTTTGCATTTTTCTGAGAGGTAGTCATTTTTTTCCTTATTTTTTGTGGCTAAAAACTACTAGCAGTTTGTGATGGAAACTGGTGTGAAACCCATGAGTGAACCCTGAAGGCTATACATTTCTGAAAACTAGGCAAAATTCTGAATTCAGCAATGGTTCGTTTGTGTAAATTTGTTTATTTGAACAAATTGTTTAAAAAAAATAGGAAGGGAATGAAAATCACATTTGGTGACATTTTCATCTGTAGTTTTTGCCCTGATGGACGATTTACAAAAGTAACCAACTATTTTGTCTGCCATTCCCTTCTGTCCGCAGAGACATGGCGTTTGTTGAATTCCAAAAACACACAATACACAGTGCCTACCACTGAGCTGCAGCTTATAATGATTTTCCATTTTGTACCGACCATGCAGCAATAAATATGGTAAAGTGGAAAGAATAGAAAATAGGAATGAAGGAAATGTGTGTGTTCTTGAGACATGCACAAGATCCTGAGATTAGGAATAGTGGTTATTTCTATATCTCTGAATTTGGGGTTGGCCATGCTACTGTGATTCAGGGAGAATTTTGTGAAATGTATTTCCTCTTGTACATTAGCTTACATTTGGAAGCCAAAAAAGGAGAGAAATTCATTTGTTAATAACAAATGGTTTATTTTGTGTTCCCACGTTTCTCTCAATAAAAGCAGTCCTCCAGTTTTGTGGATGGACTTGTCGCCCGTGACTGGAAAGGCCCTAAAAAGCAGCATGCAGACATCACATTTTTGGCATGAAAAAATGCGGGATTGTGTAGTTGTGGAATTTAGGCCTGGGCTTGGCTGCCACCCAGGGTAACAGGGTAAAGTGAGGGATGGAATGCTTGAATTAATATCAGAGGCTGGTATTTACGGGGCAGCATCCCAGCCTATTGTTATTTTGCACACCATGCCACCATAGTTTGAACTGAGCCATGTGCAAATCACTCTTGACCCTGCTCCAGTTTGAACAGTTTAGGCTAAACCGCCAGGCCAGGTCCTCCCTGAACTAGAACAGAAGTAACCCAAAACCAGTTTCGCTAAATTGTGGCTATTTTCAGTGTTCCCTTAAAGGG
Organism: Pleurodeles waltl; assembly: GCF_031143425.1. NCBI lineage: Eukaryota > Metazoa > Chordata > Amphibia > Caudata > Salamandridae > Pleurodeles > Pleurodeles waltl. The sequence goes on along the minus strand of NC_090446.1, from coordinate 1,125,642,666 downwards.
AATCCAGAAATCCTGATTATCTTTAGAAACCCCAACATGTGGACGCAAATTTGGCCTTGATGTATTTTGTGGAAATATATTATGAAAGCTTAAGAGTAAACTGCCCTGAATGTTAAAAAAGGCTCAGTATTTGGTGGAGTTGGTGGGCGAGGAGTGCTTTGCCACTTAAGAGGTTAAATGTTGGACAGCAGACTGATGCACAGCCAAGAGATGAGTTAAAAGCATGGTGACTGAGGGGACAACATTGGAAATGACAATGTAGGGACCATGTGGATAAAACCCCAATGAGCAGTAGAAAGATGAATAATCCACCAAACTGAGTAGAAAGTGCTTATATGCAAATTCTGTGATTGGTAATCATTGTAACCATTCATGTTGCTGGGACATTCACAAAACAATGGCGATACTGCTCTAAAGCCTTATTCAGTCGTGCCGTATGGCCATTCATCTTGGGATGATAGTTGGTAGAGGGATGAATAGCAGTTCCCAACGGTGTCAATTGATCCTCCCAAAACCTAGACACAAATAGGGACTGTCTGTCAGAAAGCATGTCATCAGGCAGGCCACGCAGTCTTATTGTTTCTTACAAACATCTTAGCTAATTCTGGAGCATTCTGTAACTCCATCAGAGGATGGTACTATACATCTCTGATTCTGGAAAATCTATAATACAATCCATAGGTGTCATTGAGCAGAGCTGTTTCTGGGCTGGCAGAGGTTTCAAAAGGCCAGGCGGAGTATGTTTGGTTATATAATGAGCACATACATGAAACCTTTTCAGATACTCGGACCGTGTAATAAGCATCCATGGTTATCAAAATTACCTTTTCACTAGTTCAAGAGTTTTTTTGTCTGCCAGGGGACCAGTCAAAGGTGATTCATGCTGTAGGGCTTCCAACCCATATAACTGAGACATACCCTATAGGCAGTTTGCCTTTTCTGCATTATCACCCCATATTTTTTACCTTTTACTGGGCCCTATATTTTTCCTGGTTTTAGAATTATGTGCCTACTAACCAGCACTAAGTGCCTTTGTTCACCTTCAAACATGGTCGAACTGACATATTCCTAATTAGTATAGCCCATAGTACAAAGTGTACCCAGGGCCTGTAAATTAAATGTAACTAGTGGACTGCAGTACCTATTGTGCCACCCAACACAGTGACAGTGTAAACCATGACTTCAGGCCTACCACTATAGCCTGACTGTAGCAGTGCAAAATCTTCAATTTGACCTGTCAAAATAAATCCTTTCGACAAGTCAAAAACTCCCTTTTAGATATTAATAAACCACCCCTATGTAGGCATTGCCACCCACAAGGTTCGAGTGCATGGTATTTAAAAATAAGACATTACTTTTAAATTTGTAGAAATTGAATGTTAATATGCCCTTACTGTGACTAGCATCCAAAGCTATCTTTCACATTGGCAGGCCTAGCTGTCCTATGTAGAAAACTATAGTGAACATGAAAAATTCTAATACTGTATCCCAGAAATGGGGCCAACTAGAAAAATAATTAAACACGTATTTTTATTAGTTATTAAAAATCCAATTCAATGGTGAAGTTGGATTTTAATAAATATTAAGGAAACAACTTCTAGAGCATATCTTTTCCCTGCCTGAAGTTCCTGGAGCCTAAATTTGCATTTGCTCTCCCACTTCTGCCAGCCAGTAGTTAGCAGTAATTAGTATTTGAATAGGTGTGAAAAAGGTAACTCCCTGGAGCAAACATTAGGCTGACCTGAATAGGCAGAGATGACTCCTCTGAACGTGATGGAATATGCAGGGTGGGGCATCCTTTTTGACACTACAGTGTCAAATCCTGATTGAATGTCAAATCCTGCTTGGTTTTACATATAACACTGGGGTGCACTTGAAAAGAAGGGAAACAGGATGCATAGCAATTTTTGTGTGTTCACTATGTGGTCGCTGAAGGACTTGCTTTGTCCTATCAGATTTCAGTCTCCTAGTTTTTTGCACATAACATTGGAGGTGCACTTCAAAAGAAAGGAACTAGGATGCTAAAACATTATTGTGTAGCCAGTCTGGTTGTTGAAAAACTTTGCTTTTTCAAAGACTGTCTCTGAGTTTATTGGGGTAAAATGGCTGCTTCAAATTGGATTTTGGTGTTAGATGTGGGAGATTAGCCCAACAAACATTTACTCCATTGGTTAGAGCATGCTCAGGGCTCATTCCCAACTATTAGCTCGTGCCAGGCATAAATGTGGTGTCTCCAGGCACCCACTTCAGAACTCTATGGGACCCGAGGATGATGAGAAGAGAATTGAACCTGCTGTCTGTGACCTGAGGAGAGAGCTTAAGTACTGGACCTGACTGCCTTTGTACCCAAGACAAAGAAGTGGACTCGAAGGGTCATAAGACTCCCCTCCTGCTAAAGCTGCATGGACACAACAAACTACAAGAGGGATTATCTTGCAACTATCCAGTTGACAATTGGCAATTGTATCTAGACTGGACCCTGCTATATGGGCCGTGAGTCTCAAAGTGCCTTCCCTGCTGTCCTGGTTCACAGTTTGTAATCAGAGAATCTCTTTTGTATCCATTGCATTGTTTGCCTATTTGATCTTGTCCCTCTCATATAATATTTAAGAAACTTTGAAAGTCAGTGGTACTTTCACCGTGAAAAGCGAGAATAGAAGGAGGAGAAATTGTAGTTGTGTTATCCTCTCCTTGGCCAGAAAAGGCATTGGCTTGGCCATGTCGATTTGCTGGACGATAAGAGATGTTATAATCAAATCTGGAGCGGAACAAAGACAAACGTATTTTGAATTGGTGCACTTGATGGGACGTAAAAGATGTTATGACCAATTCAGACCAAGTGGGATGAGCTGCCCCTTCTATGTAATGTTGCCAATTGTGGAAGCACTTAATTGTTAGCAAAATGTTGTTGTGAAAAGCCACGGGCTGTCGAACTTCTAATTCAGGATAATATTGTGACACAATGGCCCCAATGGGCAATGTGTCTGCATCTGTTTCAACAAACAGATTAAGATTAGGGTGACAAAGAAGGGGGGGCAATAGTGAATGCATCATTGAGCATTTTAAAGGTGATTTCTTTTACTTTTTAAAGTATAGGTTTTTATTGGAATTTTGCAATATAACAGTAGTATGACAGTATTTTTGTACGTTACGTGTGGCAGTACCCAATGGACAATTGATTCATATAAATTCAACAAGTGTAGACCTGAGTGAACTCTCCCATGCACCCCTACAACACTTCAGTATTCATGGTGTATACATCTCAGGGGTGGATACTGGTGCAACAGTGCTGACTATTATAGGGTTACTCTTTCCGGCAAGCACATTGATAGCGCCCCTCGTACTTCCAGCAGGACTCACATAAGTTGAATCTACCACACACATCTAATCTGCAACTGTCGGGTCAAGCAAATCAGTCAGTATAGCTGCCCAAGTCTGTAAATCGGCTCCCACTTTCGTGTCCCTGTGCATCTTACGCATATGGCTTTCCTCAGTATTCGCCCATTCAACTATGTTTCTTCTCCACTCCAGTATAGTGAGGGGCCAGGGGGACAATCAACGTATAGCCAGATGTCTCTTAGCTAAAGTGAGCTCCAACAGTTGGAACTTCCTACTTATTTTTTTTTCTTCTTACTAATCGGGATTCGTCCCAACAAACAGAGCCTGATTTCTCTTGGTATAAGTCTCTCAGTTTTACCCTGAAGCGCAGACACTATCCTGTCCCAGTGACCCACTGTCTCCGGTCAGCTCCACATCAGGTGCACAAAGGCCGCCTCCCTTCTGCCACACTATGGGCAAGAGGAGGGCCTCAAGGGATATATGATATGTAGTATCTTAGGGGATAAGTACACCTGGTGTATGACATTATAATGTGCCAGCTTGAAGCAGGCATTGGAGGAGATTGTCCTAACCCCTTTATCATCGACTGGGGTACCTGTTGGAAAGATTTGAGAATCTACAAGGGCTGGTCTGCACCAAAGGGCGTGCATCATAGCCCTCTCTTAACCACACAATCCCTGGACCCACAGTCCTGTCTGGTTATGACCGGCGGCCCAACTTAAACCCCAGAACCCATCATGAGTAATTCTGTTAGGGAGTGACCCTCTTATGCTCTGGTCAGGAGACGTTTTTCCAAGTTCTGTGAACCAATGGATTGCATGCTGTAGCTGTATGACTAGATAGTACAACTCCAGATTGGGCAACTGAAGCCCCCTGTTAGAAATGGGGTATTTGGTTGGCAGTCAGGTTATCCCCTGTCCAAGCAAAGACCCTCACTATAGTCAGAGTAAAGGAAAATCACCCTCACCTAACCCCCACTCATCCCCTTGGTAGCTTGGCACGAGCAGGCAGGCTTAACTTCAGAGTGCTAGGTGTAAAGTATTTGTACCAACACACACAGTAACTTAATAAAAACACTGCAAAATGACACAACACAGGTTTAGAAAAATAGAAAATATTTATCTAAACAAAACAAGACCAAAACGACAAAAATCCAACATACACAAGTCAAGTTATTAACCCCTTCTGTGCCCAGGACGTAATGGTTACGTCCTGAGGCACAGTGCTGCTGTGCCCAGGACGTAACCATTACGTCCTGTGCACAGAGCCGAGAGGGAGCGCTAGCGCTCCCTCTGCGGGGTTCCCCCTCACCCCCCCAAGTCAGGGATGGAAGGGGAAGCCCTTCCCCTCCCACCCCCGACCCCCCCAACCCCCACCTGTGATTAGTTACAGGGGGGGTCATGCCGGGGTTGGCGGGAGCACCGCCAACAGGCTGGCGGTGCCCCGCAGGGCATTCTGACCGCGGCGGTTTGGCCGCGGTCAGAACAGGAAAACCGGCGGTGTCCCGCCGGTTTTCCGATGCCCTGAGGAATCCCCCATGGCGGCGCAGCTTGCTGCGCCGCCATGGGGGATTCCGACCCCCTCACTGCCATCCTGTTCCTGGCGGTTCCGACCGCCAGGAACAGGATGGCGGTGAGGGGTGTCGTGGGGCCCCTGGGGGCCCCTGCAGTGTGGCATGGGGGCCCCTGCAGTGTGGCATGGGCACTGCAGGGGCCCCCGTAAGCGGGCCCCACATAGAATTTCAGTGTCTGCATTGCAGACACTGAAATTCGCGACGGGTGCAACTGCACCCGTCGCACCCTTCCCACTACGCCGGCTCCATTCGGAGCCGGCGTCCTCGTGGGAAGGGGTTTCCCGCTGGGCTGGCGGGCGGCCTTCTGGCGGTCGCCCGCCAGCCCAGCGGGAAACACAGAATGGCCGCCGCGGTCTTTTGACCGCGGTGCGGTCATTCGGCGGCTTGAAACTGTCAAAAGGGAGCGACCCCTTGGGCAATGGTCGCTCCCAGGGGGGGCATTTTTTTAGGAAGGCCTTTTCTGCCCCCCCTGGGGGCAGATTGGCCTATTATTAGGCCGATCTGCCCCCAGGGGGGGCAGAAACCTCTAGGCACCAGGGAGCTTTTTTTTTTCTTTTTTTTTTTTTGTGTGATGTTTTCTTTTTTTTTAGGTGGGGAGCGATCCCTTAGGCAAGGGTCGCTCCCCTACGGGGCAATATATATTTAGGTCATTTCTACCCCCCTTGGGGGCAGATTGGCCTATTTTGATGAGGCCAATCTGCCCCCAAGGGAGGCAGAAACCATTAGACACCAGGGAGTTTTTTTTTTTGCGCAAATGTCACGCAACGGGAGCGACCCCTTGGGCAAGGGTCGCTCCCAGGGGGGGCATTTTTTTGGGAAGGCCTTTTCTGCCCCCCCTGGGGGCAGATCGGCCTATTATTAGGCCGATCTGCCCCCAGGGGGGGCAGAAACCTCTAGGCACCAGGGATCATTTCTTTTATTTTTGTTATGTTTTCTTTTTTTTTTAGGTGGGGAGCGACCCCTTAGGCAAGGGTCGCTCCCCTAGGGGGCAAATTATATTTAGGCCATTTCTGCCCCCCTTGGGGGCAGATTGGCCTATTTTGATGAGGCCAATCTGCCCCCAAGGGGGGCAGAAACCATTAGACACCAGGGAGTTTTTTTTTTGGCGTGAATTTCACGCAAGGGGAGCGACCCCTTAGGCAAGGATCGCTCCCTGGGGGGGGATTATTTTAGGCCATTTCTGCCCCCCTGGGGGGTAGATCAGCCTATTTTGATGAGGCCAATCTGCCCCCAAGGGGGGCAGAAACCACTAGACACCAGGGACTGTTTTGTTTTTTTGTTTTACAGATGGGGAGCGACCCCTTGGACAAGGGTCGCTCCCCGGGAGGGGCAAAATGTATTTAGGCCATTTCTACCCGCTTTGGGGGCAGATCGGCCGATTTTAGGTCAATCTGCCCCCAAGGGGGGCAGAAACCTGTAGGCGCCAGGGCAATTTTTTTTTTTGTGTTTTTTTTTTGTTTGTTTGTTTTTTTAGAGATGGGGAGCGACCCATCAGACAAGGGTCGCTCCCCTGGGGGGCAAACTGTGTTTAGACCATTTCTGCCCCCCTTGGGGGCAGATTGGTCGATTTTAGGTCAATCTGCCCCCAAGGGGGCAGAAACCACTAGGCACCGGGGATTTGTTTTTTGGCGCCAATGTCACGCAGGGGGAGCGACCCCGTAGGCAAGGGTCGCTCCTGGTGGGGGAGTGGGTGGGCAAATTTATTTTAGGCCATTTCTGCCCCCAGGGGGGGCAGAAACCTCTTGTTGCCAGGGCAAATTTTTTTTTTTTGTTTTTTTTTTTTGTTTGTTTGTTTTTTTAGAGATGGGGAGCGACCCATCAGACAAGGGTCGCTCCATTGGGGGGCAAACTGTATTTAGACCATTTCTGCCCCCTTGGGGGAAGATTGGTCGATTTTAGGTCAATCTGCCCCCAAGGGGGCAGAAACCACTAGGCACCAGGGATTTGTTTTTTGGCGCCAATGTCACGCAGGGGGAGCGACCCCGTAGACAAGGGTCGCTCCGAGGGGGGGGGGGTGCGGGTTGGGGGGGCAAATTTATTGTAGGCCATTTCTGCCCCCCCCTGGGGGCAGATCGGCCTATTATTAGGCTGATCTGCCCCCAGGGGGGGCAGAAACCTGTAGGCGCCAGGGCAAATTTGTTTTTTGTGTTTTTTTGTTTGTTTGTTTGTTTTTTTAGAGATGGGGAGCGACCCATCAGACAAGGGTCGCTCCCCTGGGGGGCAAACTGTGTTTAGACCATTTCTGCCCCCCTTGGGGGCAGATTGGTCGATTTTAGGTCAATCTGTCCCCAAGGGGGCAGAAACCACTAGGCACCGGGGATTTGTTTTTTGGCGCCAATGTCACGCAGGGGGAGCGACCCCGTAGACAAGGGTCGCTCCGAGGGGGGGGGGGGTGCGGGTTGGGGGGGCAAATTTATTTTAGGCCATTTCTGCCCCCCCCCGGGGGCAGAAACCTTTAGGAGCCAGGGCAAATTTTTTTTTTTTGTTTTCTTTTTTGTTTGTTTGTTTTTTTAGAGATGGGGAGCGACCCATCAGGCAAGGGTCGCTCCCCTGGGGGGCAAACTGTATTTAGACCATTTCTGCCGCCCTTGGGGGCAGATTGGTCGATTTTAGGTCAATCTGCCCCAAGGGGGCAGAAACCACTAGGCACCGGGGATTTGTTTTTTGGCGCCAATGTCACGCAGGGGGAGCGACCCCGTAGGCAAGGGTCGCTCCTGGGCAGGGGGGGTTTGGGGGGGTGGGGGTTCAAATTTATTTTAGGGCATTTCCCCCCCCCCCCCTGGGGCCGGCTGGGCTAGAGGTCAAAATCCACAGGTAGGCACTTTGCAAAAAACACCTCTGTTTTCTGTGAAAAAATATGTTGTGTCCACGTCGTGTTTTGGGCCATTTCCTTTTGTGGGCGCTAGGCCTACCCACACAAGTGAGGTACCATTTTTATGGAGAGACTTAGGGGAACGCTGGGTGGAAGCAAATTTGTGGCTCCTCTCAGATTCCAGAACTTTCTGTCACTGAAATGAGAGGAAAAAGTGTTTTTTGCCCAAATTTTGATGTTTGCAAAGGATTCTGGGTAACAGAACCTGGTCAGAGCCCCGCAAATCACCCCATCTTGGATTCCCCTAGGTCTCTAGTTTTCAAAAATGCGCTGGTTTGCTAGGTTTCCCCAGGTGCCGGCTGAGCTAGAGGCCAAAATCCACAGGTAGGCACTGTTTTCTATGAAAAAATTTGATGTGTCCACGTTGTGTTTTGGGCCGTTTCCTGTCGGGAGCGCTAGGCCTACCCACACAAGTGAGGTATCATTTTTATCGGGAGTGTGGGGGAACGCTGGGTGGAAGGAAATTTGTGGCTCCTCTCAGATTCCAGAACTTTCTGCCACAGAAATGTGAGGAACATGTGTTTTTTTAGCCAAATTTTGAGGTTTGCAAAGGATTCTGGGTAACAGAACCTGGTCCGAGCCACACAAGTCACCCCATCTTGGATTCCCCTAGGTCTCTAGTTTTCAGAAATGCACAGGTTTGGTAGGTTTCCCTAGGTGGCGGCTGAGCTACAGGCCAAAATCTACAGGTAGGCACTTTGCAAAAAACACCTCTGTTTTCCTTCAAAAATGTGGCTGTGTCCATGTTGCGCTTTGGGGCGTTTCCTGTCGCGGGCGCTAGGCCTACCCACACAAGTGAGGCATCATTTTTATCGGGAGACGTGGGGGAACGCTGGGTGGAAGGAAATTTGTGGCTCCCCTCAGATTCCAGAACTTTCTGCCACAGAAATGTGAGGAACATGTGTTTTTTTAGCCAAATTTTGAGGTTTGCAAAGGATTCTGGGTAACAGAACCTGGTCCGAGCCACACAAGTCACCCCATCTTGGATTCCCCTAGGTCTCTAGTTTTCAGAAATGCACAGGTTTGGTAGGTTTCCCTAGGTGGCGGCTGAGCTACAGGCCAAAATCTACAGGTAGGCACTTTGCAAAAAACACCTCTGTTTTCCTTCAAAAATTTGGCTGTGTCCACGTTGCGCTTTGGGGCGTTTCCTGTCGCGGGCGCTAGGCCTACCCACACAAGTGAGGTATCATTTTTATCGGGAGACGTGGGGGAACGCTGGGTGGAAGGAAATTTGTGGCTCCTCTCAGATTCCAGAACTTTCTGCCACAGAAATGTGAGGAACATGTGTTTTTTTAGCCAAATTTTGAGGTTTGCAAAGGATTCTGGGTAACAGAACCTGGTCCGAGCCACACAAGTCACCCCATCTTGGATTCCCCTAGGTCTCTAGTTTTCAGAAATGCACAGGTTTGGTAGGTTTCCCTAGGTGGCGGCTGAGTTACAGGCCAAAATCTACAGGTAGGCACTTTGCAAAAAACACCTCTGTTTTCCTTAAAAAATTTGTCTGTGTCCACGTTGCGCTTTGGGGCGCTTCCTGTCGCGGGCGCTAGGCCTACCCACGCAAGTGAGGTATCATTGTTATCGGGAGACGTGGGGGAATGCTGGGTGGAAGGAAATTTGTGGCTCCTCTCAGATTCCAGAACTTTCTGCCACAGAAATGTGAGGAACATGTGTTTTTTTAGCCAAATTTTGAGGTTTGCAAAGGATTCTGGGTAACAGAACCTGGTCCGAGCCACACAAGTCACCCCATCTTGGATTCCCCTAGGTCTCTAGTTTTCAGAAATGCACAGGTTTGGTAGGTTTCCCTAGGTGGCGGCTGAGCTACAGGCCAAAATCTACAGGTAGGCACTTTGCAAAAAACACCTCTGTTTTCCTTCAAAAATTTGGCTGTGTCCACGTTGCGCTTTGGGGCGTTTCCTGTCGCGGGCGCTAGGCCTACCCACACAAGTGAGGTATCATTTTTATCGGGAGACGTGGGGGAACGCTGGGTGGAAGGAAATTTGTGGCTCCTCTCAGATTCCAGAACTTTCTGCCACAGAAATGTGAGGAACATGTGTTTTTTTAGCCACATTTTGAGGTTTGCAAAGGATTCTGGGTAACAGAACCTGGTCCGAGCCACACAAGTCACCCCATCTTGGATTCCCCTAGGTCTCTAGTTTTCAGAAATGCACAGGTTTGGTAGGTTTCCCTAGGTGGCGGCTGAGTTACAGGCCAAAATCTACAGGTAGGCACTTTGCAAAAAACACCTCTGTTTTCCTTAAAACATTTGTCTGTGTCCACGTTGCGCTTTGGGGCGCTTCCTGTCGCGGGCGCTAGGCCTACCCACGCAAGTGAGGTATCATTGTTATCGGGAGACGTGGGGGAACGCTGGGTGGAAGGAAATTTGTGGCTCCTCTCAGATTCCAGAACTTTCTGCCACAGAAATGTGAGGAACATGTGTTTTTTTAGCCACATTTTGAGTTTTGCAAAGGATTCTGGGTAACAGAACCTGGTCCGAGCCACACAAATCACCCCATCTTGGATTCCCCTAGGTCTCTAGTTTTCAGAAATTCACAGGTTTGGTAGGTTTCCCTAGGTGGCAGCTGAGCTAGAGGCCAAAATCTATAGGTAGGCACTTTGCTAAAAACAGCTCTGTTTTCTGTGATGTGTCCACGTTGTGTTTTGGGGCATATCCTGTCGCAGGCGCTAGGCCTACCCACACAAGTGAGGTATCATTTTTATCGGGCGACTTGGGGGAACATAGAATAGCAAAACAAGTGTTATTGCCCCTTGTCTTTCTCTACATTTTTCCCTTCCAAATGTAAGACAGTGTGTAAAAAAGACGTCTATTTGAGAAATGCCCTGTAATTCACATGCTAGTATGGGCACCCCGGAATTCAGAGATGTGCAAATAACCACTGCTTCTTAACACCTTATCTTGTGCCCATTTTGGAAATACAAAGGTTTTCTTGATAGCTATTTTTTTCTCTTTATATTTCAGCAAATGAATTGCTGTATACCCGGCATAGAATGAAAACCCACTGCAGGGTGCAGGTCATTTATTGGCTCTGTGTACCTAGAGTTCTTGATGAACCTACAAGCCCTATATATCCCCGCAACCAGAAGAGTCCAGCAGACGTAACGGTATATTGCTTTCGAAAATCTGACATTGCAGGAAAACGTTACAGAGTAAAACGTAGAGAAAAATTGATGTTTTTTTCACCTCAATTTCAATATTTTTCTTTTTCAGTTGTTATTTTCTGTAGGAAACCCTTGTAGGATCTACACAAATTACCCCTTGCTGAATTCAGAATTTTGTCTACTTTTCAGAAATGTTGCGGTTTCTGGGATCCAGCGTTGGTTTCATGCCCATTTCTGTCACTGACTGGAAGGAAGCTGAAAGCACAAAAAATCGTAAAAATGGGGTATGTCCCAGTACAATGCCAAAATTGTGTTGAAAAATTGGGTTTTCTGATTCAAGTCTGCCTGTTCCTGAAAGCTGGGAAGCTGGTGATTTTATCACCGCAAACCCTTTTTTGATGCCCTTTTCAGGGAAAAAACCACAAGCCTTCTTCTGCAGCCCATTTTCCCCATTTTTTTGAAAAAAACGAAATTTTCACTGTTTTTTGGCTAATTTCTTGGCCTCCTTCTGGGGAACCCACAAAGTCTGGGTACCTCTAGAATCCCTAGGATGTTGGAAAAAAAGGACGCAAATTTGGCGTGGGTAGCTTATGTGAACAAAAAGTTATGAGGGCCTAAGCGCGAACTGCTCTAAATAGCCAAAAAAAGGCTCGGCACAGGAGGGGGAAAAGGCCTGGCAGCGAAGGGGTTAATTGCAAAGCAAAAAGCAAAAAGAGTCTTAAATCCTTTGGTAAACAGATAAAACACTGTTAGAGTTGAAAAGTACCTGGGTCGTGTCAAAATAACACGTACGGGCGAGTGTGCGTCAAAAAAGTTAAGTAGTCAATTTCTAACCCGCAAGCAGCTCGTGCATCGTTTCGCGTGCATTGTTTTTCCTTCCTGCAGGGGAGCAATGCGTCGATCCAGGCAGCACTCGGTCTGGGCAGTCGTTGTGTCGTTTTTCCACACCCAGCAAGGTTTGAGTTGAAAATCCTGCCGCACGGTGATAGCAAAACTGCGCTGTGTGGGTTGCGACTATACCAGCCTCCGTCAGCGATGCAGCGCGTCGTTTCTCGAGCTGCGTATGTCGATCTCCCAACCACGCTGCGTCGATTTTAGCCACGGAGCTGGCGGTGCGTCGTTTCTTCAGCCGCTCTCGGAGGTTGCGTCGGAAATTTCCCCGCACAGCGGTCAGTTTGACGGATTTTCAGGCTTGATCTAGGCCTGTCAAGGCCCCAGGAACTGGATAGGACACCACTTGGCAGGAGTCTCAGCAGAGAGTCCAGGTGCTGGCAGGGGAAGTCTTTGATGGCCCTGAGACTTCAACAGGAGGCAAGCTCAGGACAAGCCTTCACAAGCAGGAATGCACAACAAAGTCCAGTCGTTGTCCCCTTTCACCAGGCAGAAGCAGAAACTGCAGGATAGTTCCACAAAGCACAGTCACAGGCAGGGCAGCTCTTCTTCCTCGGCTCTTCTCCAGGCAGTGGTTCCTCTTGAGTTCCAGAAGTGTTCCAGTGGTTTTGGGTGCCCTTCTTATACCCATGTTGCCCTCTGAAGTAGGCTTACTTCAAAGAAAGGTCTCTTGCTTGTGAAATCCTGCCTTGCCCAGGCCAGGCCCCAGACACACACCAGGGGGTTTGAGACTGCATTGTGTGAGGGCAGGCACAGCCCTTTCAGGTGTGAGTAATCACTCCTCCACTCCCTCCTGGCACAGATGCCTCATCAGGAAATGTAGGCTACACCCCAGCTCTCTTTGTGTCACTGTCTAGGTAGAAGTGCAAACAGCCCAACTGTCAAACTGGCCCAGACAGGGAATCCACAAACAGGCAGAGTCACAGAATGGTTTAAGCAAGAAAATGCTCACTTTCTAAAAGTGGCATTTTCATATAGGCGGTCATTACAACATTGGCGGTAAAAGCCGCTTACCGCCGTGCAGAAGACTGCCAATACTCCGCCGCGGCAGCGGAAATCCGCCACAACTATTATGACCCACATCACCGAATCCGCCAAAATTCACACACCCACACAAGTCCGCCACACCAAATCCTCCACCGTCACGCCAACAGAAATATGCCCACGCTATCACGACACACGAATCCACGCGGCGGTCTTTCAACCGCGGTATTCCATTGGCGGTACACACCGCCGCGCTCAAAATACACACACATATACAAAACAGAACCACATTGGACAATTTGAAATACACACACCTGATACACATACACACACCACTCCCACACACCCAATACAATATAAAACACACCCACAAACCCCTACGACAACAATTACTGAGAGAAGGCCAGAGAGAAACACCACTATCAACAATACTAGCATCCACAGGCACACAACACCATCACCCACATAACTTCTATGCACCTCACACTACTACATATCAGCACACTTATCACCCCACACACCACCCCACACATCACCTACACCACCCCATGGCATGGCAAAGACACCCCAGGTTCTCGGAGGAGGAGCTCAGGGTCATGGTGGAGGAAACTGTCTGTGTAGAGCCACAGCTATTCGGACCACAGGTGCAGCACACCTCCATAGCTAGGAAGATGGAGCAATGGCGAAGGATAGTGGACAGGGTCAACGCAGTGGGACGGCACCCAAGAAATCGGGAGGACATCAGGAAGAGGTGGAACGACCTACGGGGGAAGGTGCGTTCCATGGTCTCAAGACACCACCTGGCGGTGGAGCCCCACCTCCTCCCCCACAACTAACAACACGGGAGGAGCAGGGCTTGGCGATTCTGCATCCTGAGGGCCTCGCAGGAGTAGGTGGAGAAATGGACTCTTGTAAGTCGAATCTTAACTATTACATCCCCCACCCTACCTGCATGCCAGCACATATCCCCACCCTCACCCTCACCCCCATCACTCTAACTCCTCACAAATGTCCCAGCATCACAAACCATACATCCTAACACCAAGCCCTGCATGCAACAACAAAGCATGGACACCCATCACTAAAGCATGCCCACTGCACATACCCATACACCCCCCTAAACCACCATCACACAAGGTCCCACACAGGAATGCAAGCACTGGGGTACACGGTCACCCACCCATTGCACACCATGCCACACACAGATGTAATAAACATCCTTTTATACCCCTGCAGGACCCCTAGCCAACGTCACCGGACAGGAGGACACATGTCCACACCACCAACAGAAGAGGCTCACAGTGATGACAGCACCTCTGACCAACTGGATCTAGATGACCAGCCCGGCCCATCGGGGACCACTGGAAAGTCGGTTCCCCTCACCCAGTCACAGGCCACCACAGACCTTCCCCCCTCTGGAAACACCAGCACAGCACCTACCCAATGGGCCCATACCTCCGTCCCCAGGACACGTCAATCAGCAGTGTGTCCACCACTACAGGGAACCCAGGATAACCCACCACCCCAACAACAACAGGGACCTGGGGGCAGTGGTAGTGGGCACACGGTCCAGGGGACGGAGACCCAGGAACACAGGGGAACTGGGAGGGCTGCTGTGTGACAGGGGGCGGACAGGCCCAGGGAACCCACTCTCCACGAGGCCCTCTCCAACATCATGGGAGCCTACCACCACTCCCAGGAGACGATGGCAACGGTACTGGCCAAGTTTCAGGAGACCCAGCGCCTGCAGGAGGAGCAGTATTCAGGCTTCAGGGAGGAACTCAGAGCCATCAATTCCACCCTGGGCACCATTGTAGGGGTGCTGAAGGAAGTACTCAACTCCAGGAGGGACAATGTGGTACTACAAGGGGCCCCTGACAATAGCATGGACGATGAACTGCCCACCACCTCCGCCGGTGCTAGTGGACAGGAGGCACCGCCACAGGACCACCACACCAGCATCCCACCCCCTGCAGAGGGAGAACCACCTCGCAAACGGTCCCTGAGATCCAGGACAAAGACAGAGAACGATGCCAAGACCCCCGCCAAGAAATGAGATTACCCTGATTTGTCATCCTACTGTCCCACTTTGTCACCCTGTCCATCCTTAAACTGCCCCAGCTCCACTTCCTATGCCCATTAGGGCAATGCACCTGTGTGACTAATAGACTGGACTCTGACATGGACATTCCTCCACCATCAACATCAACCCTCACCATTTTGCTACCCCCTCCAATATTGAGCACTTAAATAAACACCCTTAAAGCACAAAACAATCTGGAGTCAGTCTGTGATTTCGGAATACTGTATTAGCAGTCATTGTGGCAAAAAGCTCTTTCATTTGTAATGTCAACATACCTATGTCACACAGCTCTAGTCCATGAGGAATCAAAGCAGATGTCACACATTGGGACCCACATCTGTGAAATCGTAAGGGAAAGTGACAACTCAGTGACCATACACTGGGTGAAAATGACAGACAGTAGAGAGGTAGTAGTGTTTAAGTACATGTAGTAGGCAGGTTTGTATTCTTACCTGTGTTTCACTGGAAATATTGCTGGATCACTGAGTTCCTGTTGTCCATGTCTTCTTCTTCTGCTTCCTCGTCTTCACTGTCCACAGGCTCCACAGCTGCAACAACACCGCCATCTGGACCATCCTCCTGCAGAAAAGGCACCTGTCGTCGCAAAGCCAAGTTGTGACGCATACAGCAGGCCACTATGATCTGGCACACTTTCTTTGGTGAGTAGAATAAGGATCCACCTGTCATATGGAGGCACCTGAACCTGGCCTTGAGGAGGCCGAAGGTCCACTCGATCACCCTTCTAGTTCGCCCATGGGCCTCTTTGTAGCATTCCTCTGCCCTTGTCCTGGGATTCCTCACTGGGGTCAGTAGCCATGACAGGTTGGGGTAACCAGAGTCACCTGCAAATGGCGAGGGACAACTGTTAGACACATACTAACCTGTAGGGATATACCCAGACCCACACAAGCATTCCCACTGACTTGCTTCCAGGTGCTCACCTAATAGCCACACACAGTGCCTCTGGAGTTGACCCATCACATAAGGGATGCTGCTATTCCGCAGGATGTAGGCGTCATGCACTGAGCCAGGGAACTTGGCATTCACATGGGAGATGTATGGTCTGCCAAACATATCATCTGTACATTAATAGAATGATAACTCTTCCGGTTTCTGTACACCTGTTCACTCCTGTGGGGGGGACCAAAGCCACATGTGTCCCATCAATGGCACCTATGATGTTGGGGATATGTCCCAGGGCATAGAAATCACCTTTCACTGTAGGCAAATCCTCCACCTGAGGGAAAACGAAGTAGCTCCGCATGTGTTTCAGCAGGGCAGACAACACTCTGGACAACACGTTGGAAAACATAGGCTGGGACATCCCTGATGCTATGGCCACTGTTGTTTGAAATTACCCACTTGCTAGGAAATGGAGCACTGACAGCACCTGCACTTGAGGGGGGATTCCGGTGGGATGGCGGATAGCTGACATAAGGTCTGGCTCCAACTGGGTACACAGTTCCTGGATTGTGGCACGGTCAAGCCTGTATGTGATGATCACATGTCTTTCCTCCATTGTCGACAGGTCCACCAACGGTCGGGACACCGGAGGATGCCGCCATCTCCTCACATGTCCCAGTGGACGGTGCCTATGAAGGACAACAGCGAGCACAGAGTGAAACAACTCAGAGGTAGGTACCCACAGCTTACACAGAACACGAATCATAATCTAAAAAGTGGCCTGTATGTGTGTTGAGTCTAGGCCTAGGTATGTGTGATGCAGATGAAAATGAAGCCATGTGGCCCCTGAAATGGCAGCTGCCTGACCTCTAAAGTGGGACAATGGGATGTGAGGTAACTGCGCTGGCGTTGTACACCGTCGCGGTAGGCGGTCGAAGACCGTGGCGCAATGCTGCATTGGTTAACATTGGACCCTATGGGTCCCAGGAGCCAATGACGATGTACGCCGGCGGTGACAGTACGCACCGCCGCGGACGTGACCGCCATTTTCTATCTGTTTAATCACTCGATACCTGATCTTCGACAGGAGAGGACCTACACTGCAAGTGCTGCTGTGACCTCGGTCTGGAAGAGACAATGGCTCGAGTGTCTGGGGAAAGGGCCCCTGCCTTCACATTGGAGGAGTTGGAGAAACTCGTGGATGGGGTCCTCCCCCAGTACACGCTACTCTACGGTCCTCCAGACAAACAGGTAAGTACACTGGGAGCATGCTGTATGGGCTATGCCTGTGTGGAGAGGTGTGGATGGAAGAAGGAAGGGGGGAGAGTGTGGCGTGCATGAAACGACGGTAAGTGCATGTGCCACATGGCAAGGGTAGGGATGGGGGCCAATGACTGTGACGGTGCAGTTGGTAATAAGTTTCTCTTCCCCCTGTACAAATCAAGTAGGTCAGCGCCCGCCAGAAAAAATACATTTGGCGTGCCATCGCCAAGGACGTCCGGACCCTGGGGCTCTACCACAGATGGAGCACCCACTGCCGGAAAAGATGGGAGGACATTCGCCGCTGGAGCAAGAAGATGGCGGAGGCTCAGCTGGGGATGGCCTCCCAACGTGGGAGGGGTGCCCGTCGCACCATGACCCCCCTGATGTTCAGGATCCTGGCGGTGGCGTACCCGGAGTTGGATGGGTGCTTGAGGGCATCACAGCAGCCACAGCAGCCAAAGGAGGTGAGTACACTCTCATTCTGCTGATTTTGCGCGCAGTGGAGGGGCCTGGGTGGGGGAGGTGGGCTGTGGGTTTCCCTAGGCCAGGGCGAGTTTCGTAGGCAAGGTCTCTCCGTAAGGCAGGCCATGTGGCACCCCACCGCACCTCTGTAGAGTGCCAAGTACACCTAGTCATGCCCCTGTGTCATCCATGTGTGCAGATGTCGTCCATAGCCTAGTAGGCCATTTCCTAGGAATTGGACAGTGGAGCCCAAGAGCGCGGCGTAGTGCAGGGGGCTTGTGTGTCTGTTGTGTCCGCCAATGGTAGCGGTAATGCATGCACTCAACATGTCTTTCTTCTGTCGTCACCCCCCTTTTTGTGGTCTCCCTGTTCTTGTGTGCATTAGCATCATCAGGCGGAGGAGCAGTGGCACCGGAGCACGAGGGGGCTGCATCCCACATGGCCATGGAGGGCCACACTACGGAATCGGACTTCACCAGTGGGACGGAGGGTGAGGTGAAGTCCACAGCGGGGACAGGAGCGGAGACCAGCGACACGGACTCGTCCTCTGATAGGAGCTCCCTTGTGGTGACGGCAACATCTGTGCCCCCCCCATTTACAGGTACAGCCGCCACCCCCCCCTTCCATCACCGCCGTCCCAGCAGCCCCTCAGCCTTTGCCCCGTACCCGCTCACCCGGGAGGGTGGGCATCACCTTTGCCCCAGGCACCTCAGGCCCTGCCCCTGTCACCCCTGCTGCCATCAGTGAGGAGGCTATTGACCTCCTCAGGTCCCTCACTGTTGGGCAGTCTACCATTTTGAATGCCATCCAGGGTGTAGAAAGGCAGTTGCAACAAACAAATGCATTCCTGGTGGGCATTCATTCTGGTCAGGCGGCCCTTCAGCGAGCTTTTCAGACTCTGGCCTCAGCACTGATGGCAGCCATTGTACCTGTGTCTAGCCTCCCCCCTCCAACTTCCTCCACCCAGACCCAATCCCCTGTACCCCAGCCTCTCCCAAGCACACCTCTAGACCAGCATGCACACACGTCAACACACAAGGGAAGCTCAGGCAAACATAAGCACCACACATCCCACAGGCACTCACGCAAGCATCACACACATGCAGACACACCAACATCCACTGCCTCCACTGTGTCCCCCTCCTCCTCGTCTCCCTTCTCCCTCCCAGTCTCGTCTACACTCATACCTGCATGCACTACCTCTACAGCCACTACTACCATCACCAGCACACCCACCACCACATCCCGCTCACGTGCAGTCACCACCCCCACTACCATTCACACGTCCCCTGTGTCCTCTCCCAGTGTGTCTGTGACGCCCCCTCCCAAGATACACAAACGCAGGCACACACCCACCCAACAGCCATCCACCTCACGACAGCCTCCAGCGCATGCACCTTCACCCAAAGTCAGCAAACGAACACCTCCTACAACCACAACCTCTTCCTCCACTCCCAAATCCCCTCCAGCTACCTGTCCCAGTGTCTCCCAAAAACTTTTCCTGTCCAACCTTGACCTCTTTCCCACACCTCCCCCACCCCGTCTGTCTCCTAGGTCCCGAACTAGCACCTCAGCCACAACATCTCCGGGACCAGTGGTGCCTGTAGTCACCGGAATCTGGAGTGCACCGGCCACCAGAGCAGCCAGTGTGGCACGGAGCCACAGCACAGTCCCCCACCTGTGAAGCATCAGAAGTTGGCCAGTGGCCGGCGGGAGAGGGGGAAGACTCCAGCCACCAAAGCCGCTCCTGGGGTCCCGGTGGGAGTGTGGAGTCACCTGCGACACCTTCCAAGGTGGGGAAGGGCCACAAGAAACCAGGAAAGTCTGGGAAGAGCAGCATGGAGGAGGAGACCGCCATCATCCCGGCTGCCCAGGAGGCCACAGCCGTCATCCCCGCTGCTCAGGAGGCCACAGCCGTCATCCCCGCTGACCAGAACGCCACAGCTGTCATCCCCACTGACACAGAGAGGACCGCCAGCACAAGCCCCGCTGGGCTAGAGAGGACCGCCAGCACAAGCCCCGCTGGGCTAAAGAGGATCGCCAGCACAAGCCCCGCTGGGACAGAGAGGACCGCCAGCGCAAGCCCCGCTGGGACAGAGAGGACCGCCAGAACAAGCCCCGCTGGGCTAGAGAGGACCGCCAGCACAAGCCCCGCTGGGACAGAGAGGACCGCCAGCACAAGCCCCGCTGGGCTAGAGAGGACCGCCAGCACAAGCCCCGCTGGGACAGAGAGGACCGCCAGCACAAACCCCACTGGGACAGAGAGGACCCCCAGCACAAGCCCCGCTGGGCCATGAAGGACCGCCAGCAGCTGAGTCACTGCAAAGGAGCCCGCCGCTCCAAGCACCGCTGAACAAGGCACCGCTGTCTCAAGCACCGCTGAACAGGGCACTGCCGTCTCATGCACCGCTGAACAGGGCACCGCCGTCTCAAACAACGCTGAACAGGGCACTGCCGCTCCAAGCATCGCTGAACAGGGCACCGCTGTCTCAAGCACCGCTGAACAGGGCACTGCCGTCTCATGCACCGCTGAACAGGGCACCGCCGTCTCAAGCAACACTGAACAGGGCACTGCCGTCTCAAGCAACGCTGAACAGGGCACGGCCGTCTCAAGCACCGCTGAACAGGGCACCGCCGTCTCATGCACCGCTGAACAGGGCACCGCCGTCTCAAGCACCGCTGAACAGGGCACCACCGTCTCAAGAACCGTTGGCCCATGAGCGCTAAGGGCACTGACTCTACTGAGTCCGTCACAGGCAGAGTGAAGCACTCTGGGCACCCCTCCAGAACCAGTGGAGAGATCCATCCACTACCTCTGTCCTTAGCAGGATGAAGCACTCTGGGCACAATGCCCCCTCCAGAACCAGTGGAGAGATCCATCCACTACCTCTGTCCTTAGCAGGATGAAGCACTCTGGGCACAATGCCCCCTCCAGAACCAGTGGAGACTGGTTTCCACTTGAGAGACTGTGGCTTTGCACTCCCCAGGATTGAACAGTGGGCAAACCACCCACTGGAGAGACTTGAGAGACTGTGGCTTTGCACTCCCCAGGATTGAACAGTGGGCAAACCACACACTGGAGAGACTTGTGAGACTGTGGCTTTGCACTCCCAGGATTGAACAGTGGGCAAACCACCCACTGTAGAGACTTGTGAGACTGTGGCTTTGCACTCCCCAGGACTGAACAGTGGGCAAACCACCCACTGTAGAGACTTGAGAGACTGTGGCTTTGCACTCCCCAGGATTGAACAGTGGGCAAACCACCCACTGGAGAGACTTGAGAGACTGTGGCTTTGCACTCTCCAGGACTGAACAGTGGGAAAACTACCCACTGTATAGACTTGAGTGACTGTGGCTTTGCACTCCCCAGGATGTAACAGTGAGCATGTGGCCCTCTCGTGGATTTGGCGCCGTGCACTCAACCGGCTGAGGTGCCCCCCATTTCCCTCCCCCTGAGGTGCCTGTTTTTTTGCTCTCTGATGCCCCTGCAGTGTTCTCTCCGTCATGGTCGGGGATCTTGTGTGGGCCTCGCCCATACCGTGTGGGCCCAGTGTTCCACAGACTTAATTGGAGCACTACCTGGACTACTATGCTTGGTGTATAATTTGTTAATGGTCTATATATAATTTTTTTGCCTACTTGCTTTTAATATATTACAATGGTTACACTCATTTTCTTTTGTCTTTGCATTCTTCCGGGGGGGGGGGGTTGGGGGCTGTAACTATAATGTATCATGATGTATTATTAGTGTGTGTGTTGTCGTGGGTGAGGGTGGGGGTGGGGGTGTTGCATGTGTGTGTCCCTGTTTTTCCCTTCCCCCTCCCCTGTGTCGTAGGTGCAGTACTCACCGTGGTCTTCGCCGCCGGCGTTCGTGCTCCTGGTAGAGCAGCAGGAAGACTATCGCAGGGAGAATTTGGAGTTCCGGCTCCATGGTGTCCTAGTTCCTCGCGGGGTGTGTAGAGGTGAGCATTTTCCCTTCGGAATCCTGTTTCCGCCGTGTTTTTATCCGCGGTGAATCCACCCCGGAAAAGGTGGCGGATTGGTAGGTTGTGATACTGTGGGCGGTACTTTGTCCTCCGCCTGTCTGTTGGCGGTGACCGCCGTGCTGTTTGTTTGTACCGCGTGGCGGTCGGAGTGTTAAAGTGGCTGTCTTTGTTGGCGGTTTCCGCCACGGTCGTAATTGCAAAAATGTTACCGCCGGCCTGCTGGCGGTCTTACTGCTGCTTTAACACCGACCGCCAGGGTTGTAATGACCACCATAATCTTAAAATCACCTTTACTAAAAGATGTATTTTTAAATTGTGAGCTCAGAGACCCAAACTCCACATGTCTATCCGCTCCCAAAGGGAATCTATGCTTTAATCGTATTTAAAGGCAGCCCCCATGTTAACCTATGAGAGGGATAGGCCTTGCAACAGTGAAAAACAAATTTAGCAGTATTTCACTGTTAGGACGTATAAAACACATTAGTATATGTCCTGCCTTAAACATACAGTGCACCCTGCCCATGGGGCTACCTAGGGCCTAACTTAGGGGTGTCTTACATGTCAAAAAAGGGATGGTTTAGGCCTGGCAAGTACATACACTTGCCAAGTCGAATTGGCAGTTTAAAACTTAACACATGACACTGCAGTGGAAGGTCTGAGCCATGTTTACAGAGCTACTAATGTGGGTGGCACAACCAGTGCTGCAGGCCCACTAGTAGCATTTGATTTACAGGCCCTGGGCACCTCTAGTGCACTGCACTAGCGACTGACCAGAAAATCAAATATGCCAATCATGGATGAACCAATTACATACACATTTTGTATAGGAGCACTTGTACTTTAGCACTGGGTAGCAGTGGTAAATTGCCCAGAGAAACAAAAACAGCAAAACAGAGTCCAGCACACAACAACCTGGGGAAAAGAGGCAAAAAGTTAGGGGAGACCACGCCAAGGATGCCAAGTCTGACAACCCTCTTACCCCAAATCTGCTTCAGCCTACCAAGGCTGAGTCCTCTCTGATGCCCATAGTAGTTCAAGATGCAGTTTGTCAAGTTCGGAGAAATCCGTTCTAGGGATGTCATGGAGCATGCCCTTAAATATCTATAGTTTAAAGTCAATTTCTTGATAAAAACCCCATCTGAAAGCCTCCCCCTTTTTTGTTAATTTGTTGATGAGGTGATGGATGAAAAGTCTTGAAAAAAGAGTCAGCAGACATTTGCAGTCCCTAAGAACCTCTCAATTTATTTTAGAGTGGAAGGAGCTGGGCAGTTTGTCAGGACAAAGACATTACTGAGATCGATACTTACTCTTTGTGAGGAAATCAGAAAGCCTATAAAGGTGACAGAGGTCACTTCAATTATGCATTTCTCAGCCTTTGCATATAATGAATGACTGGTGATGAAAGACAACTTCCTTGACATGTTTGTGATGCTGTTTATTAGTTTTAGAAAACACAAAGATGTTGTTGAGGTATATTATGTGGTAAGGATCATGGATCATAAAAAATATCATTCTCCAGATTTTGAAATGCTGCTGAAGCATCATAAAGCCCAGATTTCAAAGGCCAAATGGCATGACTAGATACTCAAAATGAGGATAGAGTACTGAATGCAGCCTTCCATTAATCTGTAACCCTTGGTCATGCCAGGTTATATTCCTCTCATAGACTGAGTTTAGAGATGTCTTTGTCAATTTTGATCTAATCCAAGCACCGATTTTAAGGTTAATGATAACATTTACATACAGTGATGGCATTCAGTTTTCAACAGTCAGTACAGGGTCTAAATCTGCCATCTGGTTTTAGTTCAAAGAACACAGGAACACCTGGTGGCGCAGTGGAGTGACGTGTTAAAACTTTTTCAAATTGTTCCCAATAATGTTGCCATAGAACTTCATTCTCTTTCATGTTTAAAGGATACAGATGACTATGAGGGATTTTGGCTCCAGGGATGTTTTAGTGCACTGTTGTAGTCTCTATGTGGTGATATTTTATGTGAGCTTATTTGACACAGAACACATCAAGAAATTATTGGTAAGGGTGATCTGGCCCATGAAAATTAAGAAATCACAAAATGAATCTCTCAACGTTGTTTTATTAAACTTTGTTCTTACAGAACGTCATACGCAGTCTTTCGTGACCTTATGTTATAGTAAATTGTCACATTCAAAGAGTTTTTATTTCTTTCAGTGTCACGTCTCTTTTTTTAAACGTCTTACACATGGGAGCAAGATACCATCAATGCCCAGCAGAATCCATAATCTTACCTGTAGAGGTTCGCCCGTAACCCCGGAAGGAAGAATGGATCAGTCCGCACTATATCCCAGGAGCCGAACAGCCTCTCCTCTTCTAATACGGCAATCTACAAAAGGTAAGGGGAAAAGACATGAAGAGTTTCGAATCTAGAGGCACAGCTACAGGAATTGAAGAGGCTATACCTGGGGAGGATCACGAGGAGAATATACCGAAGTCCAGAAAGAGGTTTAATAAACAATACAAAATCCTGATCACGGAAACAGGGGAATCCCATTACACTGCAGTGCAAGAGAGAATATAAGAATATGAGAACACAGCGTGGGAAATGGTAACCTGGCTCAGTGAGGCAGAACAGCAAGTGCAATATGTCGCAGAGATGAAGGTGCTAAAAAAGTAACACTTCGTCACTTATGTGGACCTCTAGAGGTGCAAGGTGGGGTGATGGGAGGGTAGAAGGTGACGAGAGATTCGGAAAGGAGTTCGACCTCGCAGTTCAAGAGATATGGTTCAAGAAAATATTTAGGGCCAGATGTAGGAAGAAAGCAAATTGCGACTTGCTATTTGCCATGCAGAAAGGTGTCTCAGACACCTTCTACGACTCGCAATGGGGTCGCAAAGACCCACCTCATTAATATTAATGAAGTGCGTCGCAAACTGCGACCCCATTGCGAGTCTGGGCACTCACGGGGATGGTGGCCTGCTGGAGACAGCAGACCTCCATGTCCGTGACTGCTTTTGCAATAAAGCAGTTTTTTTTTCTATCTGCAGCCCGTTTTCCTTAAAGGAAAACGAGCTGCACTTAGAAAAAAAAATGAAACCTTTTGTTTCGTTTTTTTTCAGAGCAGGCAGTGGTCCATTGGACCACTGCCTGCTCTGAAAAAATATTTTTTTGATCATTCACAAAGGGGAAGGGGTCCCATGGGGACCCCTTCCCGTTTGCGAATGAGTTACCATCCACTTCAAGTGGATGGTAACTGCGAGTTCATTTGCAAACTTGCATCGCGTTGTGAGTCGCAAATAGGAAGGGAACACCCCTTCCTATTTGCGAGTCGGAAATGCATTTTGCGAGTCGGTTCCGACTCGCAAAATGCGTTTCTGCATCGCGTAGAGGCTTTTGCGCCTCGCAAACGGTGTTTTTCGCTGTTTGCGAGGCGCAAAAGCCTTGCAACATCTGGCCCTTAGTCAAGTGATGTCGGTGCCTTTCTCACTAATAAAACAATATAAAGTAAAACACAGAGTACAAATATGGTTACAACCTTAAAACACAAGTACCATCTTAGCTCAAGAAAGAAATGTGATGTCCCTCTGCAATTAAAGTGCACATATCAGTTTTATTCGCTGCTGATATAACATGGAGAGTGGCAAATTAGTTATTGAAGTGTGTTTATTTTATTAGCGAAGTATCAAGCCATCTGTCTAGTTGAAACATGAAAATAGTTACACGAAAGAGAAAACAAAACCTCATACTCTGCTTCAAGTGCCTCCTTTGTAAATACTCGTGCAAGTGTCATTTCTCTTGTTGTGAGGTACAGCGTGCACTGCGGAACAAAACAAAGTGTGCCAGGTCTTCTTTTCACAAGCACACAAAGGGGGTTATTCTAACTTTGGAGGAGTGTTAATCCGTCCCAAAAGTGATGGTAAAGTGACGGATATACCACCAGCCGTATTACGAGTTCCATAGGATATAATGGACTCGTAATACGGCTGGTGGTAAATCCGTCACTTTTCCGTCACTTTTGGGACGGATTAACACCTCCTCCAAAGTTAGAATAACCCCCAAAGTGTTCTGATCTGGGCATTTTAAGTCAGATTCCTTCCGGAAGGTGGCCATTCCTGGCTAAAGCTTCGTCAAGTAAGACTGTCAAGTAAATTTGTCGACAGGAATGGAGTGAGTGTT
This sequence comes from Pleurodeles waltl, assembly GCF_031143425.1. Classification (NCBI taxonomy): domain Eukaryota; kingdom Metazoa; phylum Chordata; class Amphibia; order Caudata; family Salamandridae; genus Pleurodeles; species Pleurodeles waltl. The sequence goes on along the minus strand of NC_090446.1, from coordinate 1,125,617,042 downwards.
TACTCCGCTTTCCAGGTCTGCATAAATGGTACATCAAAAGAGAGAAACTCCCCAAATGTAGTCTAGTGTCCCTTGGCCCTAACCTAGAGGGGGCCCTCTAATAGCATCACTCTTTGTTTTTATTCTTAGTAAGGGAAGGACATTTGGTTTTTGCATAGGTTACCAATAGGTAATTTTAAGTTGAGATCCCTTTTATAGACGGAGTTACTTTAAAGGATCAAGGTCGAGCCCACACTGACACATTAGGTGTCTGGGTGAGGATTCAACACTCAAGCATGCCACTAAGGAACCTAGACAATGAGAGATCTTTTAAAAAATCTGGATGGATTAGGTTATGACCAAGAGAAACTAAATTAAACTTGAGGCGTTTCTCTTTTGATGTAGCATTTGTCAAGTAAGTTTGTCAGCCTCCTCAAGTAAGGCTGGGAATGCTGCAAGTCTCATACATAGCCACCTGATCCTGTCTGTAGTATTTTTCTATGGCTAGCCATTTCGTCTCCTAGCACCAAGCCATAAACCTGCTCTTGGTCAAAGCATGCAAAGTTCTTAAGGGCACTGGACTATGGTTGGACCCCAAGAGGCTATGCTCCAAACTCACCTGAATGCCTTCCAATCTCATATACTTCGATTGAGTCTTCATTCCTATAGGCTCTTTCCATGCCTTATCAACTAGTCAATTTCTATGTGACAACTGGCTTTTCAATGCATATTTTACCGAGGTCAGTCAACGTCTTTCTTGTATGGAGCTGTATCTCACATTAGTCTAAAAAGCTGTGGAGATGGAGCAACCTTTTCCAGACGTTTCTCTTCTGTGTAGCATTTTTTCAATATTATTGTCCAAACCCCATAGTTCAGCCAAATATAGCGATGTGCCTTCCAATATTTGCTTAAACCACTGTTGAGCTGTGGAGAAAACGTATTGTATCCTGTTGGGAAAGGCTTTGGATTTCTACATTTCTTTGTTGATATGCTCTTTCGAGCTCAAGATCCTGGACATTGCTATTCCTGGATAAGGGAATAACACTTGTTATAGTTTAGGACCTCCAGGATAAAACTTCTTAATAGCTTCCTTTATTTTTCTGAAGGCTATCATCTTTGATTTCGTGACAGAGCTTGAGTCCATTTGTTGTGCACTAATTGTCTATGGCACATAGCTGGGTTTGTAGACCTCTTGTTGTTGTGTCAATTAGAATGGAATCATCTACATATAACAACGTTGATATACGGAGGCCCTCAAATGCAGGAACATCTTGGGTTGCAGCTACAACTTCATGCACATCATTCATGTACTGAGATCCAACGGTGAGGCTAGCGGACACTCCCCCTTGACACCACTGGAAGTTGTGAAAGGTCTGCCCAGCCTTCCTCATGTTCACAAAATGCAATTAACAATTGACCATGTGCAGGCACACAATTCTTTAGCTAGAAAAGCTGGAAAGGAATACTCGCCAAAATTAATTTAATGCATATAATTGAACAATTTGATACCTTATTCCCCAATTCTGAGATGTGTGTTTGGATTGTGAAGGCTCACCACAGCTAAATACAGAGGCAACAACCTTAGCTAAGATCTTAGTGGCCAGATGAAGTGCCTTATTCAATTGGCGTTTACATCCAGAACAGCCAGGCTTCACAGGAGAACCCACATGTGTGATTATCAGACAATTGCATTACTGCATGAGTTGTGTTTATGGCATTCTAGGGCTTCTTGCAAGGAGACGTATGGTCAAGATGTTAGACAAAATGAATACTGCCATTTCTAAACTAGGGGTTTTCTTACAGTAGAATGTCATGATGCATATGGCATAGAGGGAATATGAGATACATTACAGAATTGTATTCATTTCTATTGCTTCAACATGCCATTGCAAAGTACATAAAGCCACTATACATAGTCACTCAAGTTTCACCTCCAGTGGCCAGGGTGCTAAAAAGGCTAAGCAGATCTTTAACATATACAAAATGTTGTAACAGAATACACCTCACACGCCGAATAAAAAAATTGAGCACTGGGAAGTTCACTTAAGGACGTAGAAGATGGTGAATGGGAAGTCTCTGGTGTAGAAAAATAGCAAAAACAATAATACACTTTTATCCTAATACAACTAAATCAGTTTCACAGGAGGCATGACACGAGAGTGATGCTGTTTTGGTTTGCACTATTAAACACCTTCTGGACATATCAAGAAATACACGTTTGGCATAGTATAGAACACTTTTTGGGATATACAATGGAAGATTAAATTAGATTCCAAACTGGTTATATTAGGCATACTCTGGAAACTGGAACTGATGATACATTTTTGAATTCTTTTAGCACTTTGCATCATAAAAGCCGAAAGGGACACTGTGACAAGTTAGAAAGTTCGTGTTGCACCCATAATAGAGTCAAGGATAAAGAGAATAGTAAATTAGAAAAGGATGATAAAGAGGAAAAGGGTTTGCGTCGTGTCAGAATGCCACACAAAAAATCCTATTTATAGTGCCACATCTACTATTGTTTTACGCAAAAACCAAAATCTCTAAATAATAGGGCCTCCTGCTTCCAGGTCAGCCACTGACAGGCTACAATGAAATCCACAGAAAAAAAACAATAAAAATAAGGGTTTGTGGTTGGTCAGAAATTCAAAGCATTATTGAATCTGATGAAGCAAGAGCAGATTGCCTGGGCTTTAAATAAATACTTTCCCTGCATTAAATGTGTGCTTATATCTTCCTCAATGAGAGAACAGAGGGGATATTTTTACATCAACCCAATTTTGGTGCTATTGCACATTTAGCAAAATCATGTGGGATGTGTGGCTCATTGGTTAGAGTTTTTTGATTGGGACTAGGTTACGAGCAATGACTTCCTAATAAATATTTGCACCCAAGCAAAGCAAAAGGAGGTTGCAAGACCTTTCTTTGTTGAGGCAGGGGGGTTTTCATGCCCTTGGAAAAAAATGATTCCTGGATATTTCTTGTTTTTGGGAACCTGTACAGAAATTCTGATATGGGTCCCCTAAATCTCAAAGCGGTCTCAAATCGACTGACAGAGCACCAGCTGCCTCTGTTGGCTTCAGCTAAACGTTAAGGAAGAATACCAAACCTCTGCTGGCACCATCCTCTGTTACCACAGCATGATTCCTACTGCTAATGACAAACTTTTTTTAAAAGACCCTGGGTATTCTCTTGAAGCTTTAGGTGGAGATCTCATGATCACTAATGTTCATTGGGTTGCCCGTTACGTTAAGCAGAGGTAAAGAAGAGACTGTAGATCACCCTGAAGGAGCCCCCTGGGTGGAGATCCATTCATAGAAACTATGTTGATCTAAATTTGGCCACCCTGGACCACCCTTGTTAGGTGGGATTTGATCTTTATCTAGTTACAGGTCTGAATAGTTAGCACTCCACTGTGCCACATTCCACTTCTTACTGTGAGGTTTGATGGTTGGCTGCTTTTTGATGACCGAGTTAATGTGGGAGATCTTGTGAACTTGTGTTGTGGATGTTTGTGGATGACAGTCTGCTGGTGGTGTGGGGTGAGAGACAGCTACTGCAGGCATTGAGGGCCAGCTTATGGGTGGTGTGATTAAACCTATCTTGCCCTCCAAAGTGCAAAGGTACTAGGGGAGGAGATGCCACCTAAGATGGGAACCAGATGGCTAATAGTGGTCAAACACCTGGGAAGAATACCCAAATGAATGTAGTGATTGTTGGCCCAGTTATCTATTTTTTACCTAAGGTTGGGGAGTGATTAGGAAGGAACTCAAATTGTACTGCATTCTAATGCTCTATCGCGTACGTTGCAGGGCACTGCAGATGATCAGGTGTTTAGTACTGTGAGATGGCTACTACTCTGGTGAGCCTAAAGCTATAACAGATAGGAATGACTGGCTGTTAAAATGTTGCAGTGTGTTTGGCTTCTTACCAAGGACTTGATAGTGTTCCTTGATAGAACTAATGCAAGTATTTAGGTTTGCTAGTTCTAGATATATGATTTTGTTTGTTAAACATTGAATCTGTGGTGAGGGAAGAGGTTAAAAGCCCATGTCCGAGGATGGGTTTCTACAAACCTGAAGTTCTGACTTTACTCTCCAGTTAAAGGGCTTCCTATTTTCAGTATTTTTTTTTTGCGAATTACGGTGGATACATCCCAGTGTTTTCACAGTTTTTGAAAATCAGTGGTTATCAGTCTTCATACATTTTAGCACTACAAACATTTGTGGGGACATTATTTTTCAGTGTTTATAACATACATTCACAGTTAAGATCTTTATTGTAACAGGGCTATCTCCCACATGAGGTAATGTACATAAAAATGTTCACATCTTCATTTTTAATAAGGATCTTAGGGCCAAATGCACGAAGCTTCAGAATACCGATTCATAAATTCGGATGAATTCCATATTGCAATTTTGGAATCTGTATTCAGCATGTACTATATGTCCTCTTTTTTTTTTAACTATTCGGTATGATTCCCATTTACATTTTACAGATTCTCGAATACTGAATCAGTAAACTGCAAAGTCCCATTCGGGTAGTGGTTGATGAGCTCACAAATCAGAAAGTGCTGAAACAGATGCTCTGTGGTGGTCTGGGGAACACAGAGGAAAGCAGGCAATGATAAATGTACATACATTTATGGGATTTATTCCATCGATTCCCAAAATTTCACAACAAGCCAACAGAGGAAGCTAAGAAGGATGTAGAAGGCAGAAAAAGGAAACTCAAAATCAGTGAGAAGGAGTTGGATGTACTCACTGAAGATTGTGTTGCTCAAAATGATGAACGTTTTGGCAAAAGTGCCTTTATGGTCCCTAAATCCCAGACAAAATCAAGGGAGACCATTTAGGATAAAATTAATTATGTGGGCACAACTCAGCATAGCATTGAGGAGATCAGACAAAGATGGTATGACGTGAGGTTGTCAACCAAGGAAGAAGTTGTAAGTCGCCTAAGTGAGGCATGTGCTACAGGTGGTGGACCCTCTACTCGGCCACCACAAGCAGCTCTGGAGGAAATATTAGAGTCAGCCTTATAGCCAGATGGTATTTTAGGTATCACAGAAAGTGATCCATCATCACCACCCTCTACATCTAAAGGTAAGTGAAAAAATTAAAAATGTTAATCTTAACTTAAACATCAATCTTAGTTAACATGTGTTGCATTATGAGAAATGTAGTCCATACAAACAAGGGTACCTAGTACCAACCTTCTCACATTTTGTCACAATTAATTATATATTAGCAAATTGTAAAGAGAGGAATTTCAAATTGAAAACTGTATGATTTATTAATTAAAGAAAATCATTAAAGTGTCTGTTTTTTAACATATAAGCATAGTAATGTAAAAGTATTTATAACAGATAAATCAGAAAGAACCAAAAAGTCAGAAGCAGAGGCACCACAAAACAGTCAATATGACATGGATGAAGGCAAAGAGTAATCACCTACTACACCACTACCGTGCCTTCAAAATGTAGAACAACAGGTATCACTCTTAGATTTTCCAGAAGAATCTGAGGAAACGACACCAACCAGAGAAATACCACAACCTACTTTAAGAGAAAGGCAAATGTGCAGGTGGATTTTACAGCTGCATCACCATGCTTTGAGGTAAAGATTGATTGGGCGTGTAACATCCAATGTTGATGCAGAACCCTCAGATTTGTTTGGTGATTTAGAGGTATTCATGTTGTCAGTGCAGCGCCTTCCAAATAAAAGCATAAAAGGTGTCAGTAAACAGTTAGTGGGCATTAAAATAAGGACATGTTTTTCAAAGTTTGATAACTTAAAGGAAGTTACCTAGTTACTGATGTATGCACTATTGTGTAACAGTGAGGTATCTCACATAGGAAGACATCACCAATGTCTCACGTATGGATAGTTTCACTAGATAAGTTACCAATCCTGCCCACGTAACAGCAACTTTATCAAGGTGCATGGTTAAGCTGCAAGCAGCGATAGGATACTATAGTGAAGATGCTTTAGAAAAGATTCAAACAACAGCAATAACTGCTGGTGGTGGAACAGATGATGAAAGTGAACAATTAAGAGACCTCAAGCCACAATAGCCTCTCTGTTACTGAAGGAATGAGTGTGAGGCATGCTTGTAGTCAAGCTGCAGGTGGTGATATGTCTGCATCTGGTAATATTGCTAAGTCAAGAAAGGCCGGTGAGAGGGAGAAGAAAGCATTAGACAACACTTCTCAAATTTTAAAACATTGATGACATTCCAGTTTAAAAAAACAAACAGTGTAAAGTTTGGGAAGACACTGATACAATTACTAAACTTTTACAAAAGTAAAAGCCTGAAATAAAAGGTTATTTTTATGTATAGCAACAGTTGTATTGTTTTTTTTATTTTTTTTTATTCACTGTTGTTTAAAAGCTTACCTTTAAAATAATGAGCACTAATGCTGCACCTTGTGGTCTTCCTTCGGCTACTCTTGACGTATCTGGAGGTACACTAGGTAGTGGAGTTGGGTCTTCGTTATCAGAATCTGAGTCTGTATCCACAGTGGAGGCTCACTTTCCAGTAGCAATATTATGCAAGATAGAACAAGTTGCAATTATTTTACAGGATGCCTGATGGCTATATTGCAGTTCCCCGCCACTTTTATGAAAAGAGTGAAATCTGCCTTTCAAAAGGTTCAAATGTTGTCTCTACTACAGAGCCTGTTCGTTTGTGAGCAGTGTTGTATCTTCACTCACTTCGGGTGCTTGGATTCAGATATGGAGTGAAAATCCAAGACAGTAAAGCATGAGCACAGTCAGCTATAAGAAAACACTTTCATATTATTACTTCCGTTATAGCACAAAACCTTGCTATATGTAAACATTTATAGAATCAATTACCAAATAAATATCCATCATCTGCTTAATTTGAGCTGGTGGTTGCTGGTGGGGGCACCTGGCACTTATTTTCAAGGACTGGAACTTATTTTTCCCGCATTAGATATTTACTGAGAGCAAGAGAGAGAAAGCATGCAAATCAGAAAGACAGAGGAAGAGAAAGGTGTAAAAAATCCACAGTGGGAGAAAACAGGAATCTGTGCGAGTGAGATAAAGGGGCAGGGAGTGTCTAGTAGTTGATTAAAGAAGCATGAGGTGGATTCAAGGCTACAGGGCCCTACTATTAGGTGCACTGATGTTTATTTGCATAGGCCGCAGGCTTCTGAGCAGAACCTCGGACACCAGCACTCTTTCTCTTAGAAAGTAAGCACTGTCCATCAACAAATTCTCCTCTACATAGACAATTGTAACTTTTTCTGTGTCTAAACTTGTATTTTTTGCCTGGGAAATGTGTAAAAAGGCCTATGATAATACAAGATGCATCACACAACCTGAATGTTTGAACAGTGAGTATTTTTGTGGTTAGAATATATTAATTTGCAGATGGTGGGCATATTGATAAATGAGTCCAGTAAATTCAGGCTATTACATGTGGGATATGCGTAATATGATAGAAAAGTCATTTAGTTTGTTGTAAGTCCCGTTGTGTTAGGAATATATCTGAATATTCATTTTTCCTAACACTACCAGAAGGAAAGCTCTAAAAAGAAAGAAATACACTTTGTGAAACCCCAACTTCTGATACAATAACAGCCTAGTAACTACCAGACGCTAAGAGGTGAAGTGAGCAGAGTACTTGCATATGGGTAGGTATGACATTACTTCTATTTGTATTTGTTTCAAGCTCAGCAATTAGGTATAAAATAACCTCATTAATAAATCTCCTCTCCTGTTTTTTCACAAAGGGTAATCCTAATCCTAAACATCCTTTCCTGTGTCCTCCTCTGCAGTCCAGCTAGTATTACATCCTCTTCACCATCTTATACAAAACTGTCATTGGGAAAGGCGCTGATGCATTCTGGAACTGTTCATGTAGGTTTGTACTCGATTGCCATCTGATTTCATTTGGTGCTAAACTGCCCAAGCAAAATCATTATTCTGTGACTAGTTGCAATTTGCGAATCCTTCATATAGACAATTACAGAATCGCAATTAAGAAATCCATACTACCGAATCGCTTTTTGGAGTTATCATTTTACTGAATCCATATTTAACACATTTCCTTTTGTAATACGAAAAGGCTATTTTAGTGGTCGGTAACCAGCATGTGACTATTTACCGGTTCACTAAACCTTCGTACATCTGGCCCTTGGATACTTGGGGAAATCAAAGACAAGGACACATTCCCAGGAAAGACAGACAATGTGGATTTTATCTGTATATCATTATAATTTTACACAAAATAACAATGTGCACATGTATGTCACCAGACAATAGCGAGGGCAGAGCACAACGCCAGGTTTGCAAAACCTGATAAATTCAATTTCTCAGTTGCTGTTAATTTAAAGTAGAATGCTCTGTTATGACTAGAGAGCAATGTTTACTGGGTACCACAAAGGTCAGGAGGTGGTATTGCTGAAACTCATATTTTTCTGTGCTTTGGAGGATAAGTGATGTGAATCATACAATGCAGTGCAGAAGATATCTGATGTAAACCACTTGGTGGACCCCAGTGCCACAAGAGAAATCAGCAGGGTCTTCCTTTTTAAACAACTGAAGCCTTACCTCAGGAGAGATTACCAAGTGAACATCATGGCAATGGCAGAGGAAGTTAAGGAAGACAGTAAGCCTCTTCCTGAATTGTTGCATACAGACAGGAGGGATTGATTTGTGAAAAATGAATAACTTGCCACTTAGTTGATGCTTGAACAGCAGAGAGAATGTATAGAGGTTTTAAGAAGGTTCTCCCATCATCTCCCTGACCACATGCTGACCACATGATTGACACCTGTCTGTGTTCATGAGATTGACACAGGAGATAGTCTTCCATGCATGAGCAAGACATTGCCTGACTCGCAAGCCCAGGAATGTATCAAGGCTGAGATGGCCAAGATGTTGGACCTGGGGGAGACTTAGCATTAGTGTACCCCTTGGGCCAGGCAGGTAGTGTTGGTGCCCCAGCAAGTTTCTACTGATCTGCACTTTCGTCTGGGAAGTTACAGCCTCCACAAAGTCCCGCCCAATACCCAGAACCGATGAGCTTGTGGACTGGCTGGGTGCTGCAAAGCATTTAAGCACCTTTGACTGGTGGCCAGCAGCAGATACGAAAAAATGGCAAGAGATAGACTGCATTTTGTTTTCCACAGGTATTGTTCCAGTGTAAAGTGTTCCCCTTTGGGTTGATAAAATGCTGCTGCCTCTTCCCAGTATCTGGTGAACAATGTTCTTGCAAGGCTAGACATTGCAGAATTTAGAAATTTATGGACCGACCACCCAAGGCACCTAGAACAGATTTTGGTATAGATACAGGAAATGAAACTAACCATCAAGACAACCAAGTGCCATGTGGGGTAGTCCACTGTAGTCTACCTTGGACATCAGATGGGGAATGAGAAGATTTGGCTACTGGATGCAAAGTTACATATTGTGTTAGAGTGGGAAGTGCCTACTACCCAGATTGAAGTGAGAGACTTTTAGCCTTGTTATTAGACAAACTTGCTGGCTAGCTGTCCTTGTACTGAAAGATACCATGCACACATAGATGCCTCAGATAAACAAGGTGGTTTGGTACTGGCTCAGCTTGACAGAGGGAGAAAGCATCTTGTAGTCTTTATTAGAAAAAGCAGAACAAGAGTCATTTGCTAGTGTGGGCTTTGAGGAGGTTTTGCCCATATCTGTTTGGTGCTAAGTTGGTGATACAGACTGATCATAAACCATCCAAGTGATGGATAGCAATGATGGATGAACATTTCAAGTTTTTGAGATGGTCAATCTCATTGCAAGGACTAAATGTCACTGAACAGCAGAGGTCTTCAATCTTTTGGATGCCAAGACCCCCCTGTCAAAAGCTTCAGGTGTAAGGACCCTCTCTTGACAAAAATATTCTAGAACTTGGTACGCATCATCATCGACAAGTGTAAACACCCCCAATTTCCATTGCAAATCATTTTTGCGATGAGGAAATATTATTAAACAGTGTTTAGCAAATCAAAGGTTTGTGGGTGTCAGTGGTTTGGAGTCAGAGGCTTACTACACAGTTCAAACAAAATGTTTACTAAAAGAAGTGCACAAAAATGTGCAGTGGTACTTTATTTTACCCCAAAAAACATAATTTAACAAAACGCATTTGGATGATAACACATTTCTGAACTAATGCAATGGGTGTGCCGGTTTTTCTCCAGAGAGACAGTCAATTTATGGATGTATTCTTGCTAATGCCACCCTCAGGTTGTGCTCCACCTCAGGTCTTCAACGGTACTTCGTATTTAATACTGCCAATGCTGAGAACCCAAATCTCACATAACTGATGAGCTAAAATACAGAAGAGCCTTGACTGCAATTTTTGACAAACCAAAATGTTCTGTTCTTCAGACATTGTTAGCCAAAATTCCCCCAGTGAGATTTTGCTGAACTGTATCTGGAGAACGCGGTCGCTCTGGACCTCAATTAGGTCTTCCTGAAGGTGCACTGGAAGATGCGCACTGCATCCACTAGAAAAGGTTGAAAGACCCAGTCATTGACTTGATCAGCGTCTTCATGAAAGTACTTTTCTAAATTGTCCCTGAGAGAAGTCAAGTGATTTCTTATCTCAGCAGCAATTTCAAGTTCATATCCTATGTCCTCAAGAGCTTCTGCTGAACATGGGAATGCCTCAAGCAGGCCATCATGAATTAGTCTTCTCCACAACTCCAGCTTCTTCTTGAAGACAGAGTTTTTTGTACATGGTGAAAGATGTACTTTCAGCTCTTTTTAAAGACAAATTCAAGGAATTTAATTTATCAAAGATGTCTGCAAGGTATGCTAAAAGCACAAGCCAATGGGGATTACATAGCTGTTCTGCTTTGTAAGGGTCCACATCCAGAAGGAACTGTTGTACTTCATTTTTCAATTCAAAAATACAATTCAGAACCTTCCCTCTGGATAACCCTGGGACTTCTGTATGTAAATGCAAAACATCATATTCAGCTCCCATTTCGGCACATACAATTGCAAACAGATGATCTCTAGTGGGGTGCGCTTTTATGAAATTAACAATTTTCACAGCAGAGTTTAACACATCCCCAAGTTCTCTATCCATGTTATAGACTGCAAGGGCTTCCTGGTGTGTCATACAGTGTGTCCATAGAATATGAGAAGCCACTTTCAACATTTTGGCTTTTAGGCCTGCCCTAGCCCCACCAATGAAGGAGAACCATCAGTACAGCTCCCAACACAGCTGTCCCATTTTAATTCATTGGAGCACAGGAAGTCATTGAGAATATCAAACACGGCTGATGATGTTGCATGCCCCTTGAACGGTTTAAAGAATAAAAAAACTGCCGATATTACAGTTTTGTGGCAGTATCAGACATAAGCAATTAAATTCGCTTTCTTAGATAAGTCAGTTGCATCATCCAATTGCAAAGCAAACAAACTCGATTTCAAGGGTACTATGAGTTGTTTGTGGATGTCCTCGGACATGCCGGAGTTGAGGTGGCAAACTGTTGTGTCTGAGATAGGTACCATTTTATTTAAACTTCTCCACTGCTTTTTTTTACCAAGCATTGTCCTGGCCTTGTCAAGAAAAGCTGGAAGAATAACTTTTCCCCCATATGTAAAAGGCTTTCTGTGTTTGGCAATGTGGTATGCCGCTTGGTAAGATGCTTTCAGGGCATTTGTTGTCATGGAGGCCAGATTTTTCACAGCGTCTTTTTGATGCAAGATGTCTTCCAGCCTTCTGGCAAAAAAATCTGTATTCTTTCCTACCAGTGACCCATGTGTAGTTTCCAAGTGACGCTTTAATTTGTTTTGTTTCGGACTTCAGTTTGCCAAGGTTATGCCACAAACCACACAATGTGGCCTAATATCACCATTTAGGGTGATGCAGGTGAATCCAAAGTACAGGTAGGAGGGATCATACACCCTAATTTTTGCAGTTCTTTTCTCACCGTCCGTTTCATCCTTTCGTTTGAATGCCCTACCATCTTTTGGCAACAGGAAACAATCCATGTCAAATGTGTGTTTGCCCTATAATACAAAATTCCAAAGTTCAATATTAATGAATACTACAGACTTGCTGCTGCATGCGGTATAGCTGTCTTCTTTAAAAAAAAAAAAAAAAAAACTTTGCAGTTCTCAAAATGACTTTAAAAAATCTTAGCTTATTTAAAACACGAATACAACAGTAGGTTCCTTCCACGTGATTAAAACAGAAATTGCAGCTGGTCCAGGCTACCTTACATAAGCAGGCGTAGTAAGCCATCAAAAATGTTCCCCTTCCCTTGAGTGCACACGCATTGATAGCAACTTGGAAACCCTGCCAGACAAGTGTAGGCTGTTGTAGTAGTCTTGGTTACTCAGTGATACTTGGTGCATCCCCAGTTCAGCAAACCCCATGGTCTTAAAGTGGTAAATGCTTTAGGAGTGATTTTGAGGCAAATTACCACTTTAAGCCCATGGGGGTGCTCATTGTATTTTTGTTTTGCTTTACCAGCAGCGCACCATGCTCTGCTGAACTGGGGATTAACCAAGAGGCCACACACACATAACAGGGTGGCCCATGGCCTCAAACAGACACTGCTCAAAAGTTTGTGTCGCCTGTTTCATTTACCTGTGGTGTACTTGGAGAATGTGTGCAGTATTAATTATGCTTCTGATATTTAAAAAAATAGCATACAAACCAAGGTGGTTGTTTCCTTAGTGAGGGATTCTGGGGGAAGCACCATCTGAGATTCTCAATACTTGGAGCAGCCCCTAGGGCTGATACTTCTAACTTTGTATTCTGATTCTGATTTATTCACATTCAGTGAAGAGCTCAGTTTACAGACAAAAGAGAGACTTAGAGTTTTGACCTAAAGAGTTTTGACTACCTGTATAGATCTACCTGAAGATAGCTTACCTCTGCTCAGGGTTTCTGACTTGTGTGGGGCACAGTTCACATTCAGGGGACATGAAGACTTCCCTGCTGTCATGAGATATTGCCTATAAACGTGCAGCAACCTGAGAGTCTCTTGTGGCTTCTAACCTATTCCTAACACTAGTTCCTGTGTTGTGACTGATTCTGGGCAGTGGTTAGCCCTCTTTAGACGTATTGAGTAGGGCCACCTCCCGTCTCACTTATCACTGGCACTCACTGAGCTATAAGGGCTACAGCACGGAGTTGTCAATGAAGGTTACTGCATATAAGGGGCCCACGTTTGTAAAGCATGCAGTTGTAAACTTGTAAAGGCCAAGCTGTATGAAGGTATGACAGACTGCATGCATTTGTGCATGCTGCAGACAATATGCGGGGTAATAGCACAGAAATCAACAATAAAAGCAGTTCACCAGACCAGCAAGTAGCCAAAAAAAAACACCCACTAACCTGACTGGTCAGTCCTGTAGGGAGGACTACTGGAATTATGAGGCAAGGGATGACCAAATTATGCGGTAGGGTCAACCAAATTGTGTGGTAAGAAAATGTAACTAATGCAACGTGATGCTGCATATTTTGGGATAGTATTGCATCATTATTTTGACATTTTTACACAGTAACAGTGGGCAAAGATTTCACCTCATTAGTAGCAGTTTATCACCAAAATACAGCAATTAACAACAGATACATGTTTTGTCAACCTTTGTGAAGGGACTTCACGTCGCAGGAGTGGCGCCACATTTTCTGAAACGTTTGATGTGATTGAGTTAGAAACATCCTTTTGGGGTTGAAATCTGCAGATTGTAATGCAGATTATTGATTAAGTGGAAATTCAGACAAATCTATAATTATGCAGAAAACACAGCTCTAGCAGAATTGCATAATTCTAGTGTCCCTCCCTGCCTATAACCAGGGCTGACAGAGCCTAGCACCACTACTCAATCTGGACTTTTCGCTGTTCCCTACCAAGCCTGTGTGTAACTGGTACCAGGCTCTTGGAAGTTATACATCACCCCAGTCTGGTATGCTTCAAGTACTAGGATTGTGGAAGCATTTATTTTACAGTTCAAAATACAGATTACACTTCCTACCTTTTAAAAACCTTCCACCAAACCCACAGCAAATGGTGCATCTAGACCCAGAGGACAACTACTGCCCATTCCTGAGAGATAATGGCCTCTAAAGCACACTAAGCTTGGCCTGACAGGAAGCAGGTATGTGGAACAGGAAGCTGGTGACACAATGTTCTATGAAGAATTATTTCATTTATAATTGGTCTTAATGTCAGTCCACAATCTGTGCCAAACAAAACATTGATTTCTCATACGGAACAAGAGCGAAAAAAACACATGCATGAGCTTATCGGCATGTGCCCTGATTGTAACTTAAATTGTGTTGAACAAGTTTGGCAGAGAATAAAAAGCAAGATATGACTGTGCTACAGACCGCAAACCAACAATAACTCTGGTTGCCAGCACTCATCCTCCATACAGACTGGGAACACATCACAGTATTTGTATGTATCCATTCCGGACTACAGTCAAGATCAGTAACTGTATTAAACACATTAATATGGTGTAGATATAGGTCACCACCATCCTTTTGTACATCCGACAAGGCAGTTGTCAACCGCAGGAGCTGCAGATCAGTAGTAATGGAATGCAGTTTGATAAATACTATTGACTCTCCCACCCAGGGGCGTAGCTTGGTCAGTTTGATTGGGGGAGGTGTTAGCTTCAGATTTCCTGACAATCAAGCTGGCACATGATGTTAAAATACATTATACGACAAGCAAGGTGCATAGGGGGGCTTGAGAGGCATTGGAAAGGGAGAGAAATGCAGATTGGTAGGTGTACCAAGTGAGAGAAAGCACATTATTTGGTGAAATAACCAACTTTTTTGAAGTCTGTCCAAACAGAAAAGGGAGAGATTGTGTGCTTATTTTTGTCTGTGTGTAAAAACACCTAGTGAAATCTGACAGACCTCACTATCTCCAACTGAAAGCACCTGCACCCAACTATTTATCACAAGAAACATTTATTAGGGTGGTATAACACCCCACACCGCCCCAGAAGCCACGCCCCTGGTCCCACCATCAAAGACAGTGTAATGAATGAAACAATTATAGACAACCTTCTGTCACGTTTAAACATTAAAATAAATAATATTCGCAGTAGAATTATTGCTTACAACGTGCTTTTAGCACCACCAACTTCTGCTTCCATCCCCTGAAGGCCCCTAGGGCCACTGTTCCATGAGGATCCCGTTACACTCTAACCAAGTTCAGAAAATACGAGTGCAGTTAAGAGTTAAGTGTGTGCATGTTTGTGTGTGTATGTCTGCAAGGTGAAAAGCCAGGACATTGTGGATGAGGCTGGATACGGGGGAAAAGGAAGCTACTTACTAGTTCTGAAAATCTTCAGTTGTCTTGGAAGCCAGGAAACAGAGACGATCCCAGTGCAGAGGCAGCCACAACGAAGAATGAGGAAAAGGACAGGTGAAAACACAGTAGCAGCACCTGCAATGACGGAGTCCAGGAAAGGCAGCAGGACTGAGTACAAGGCAGCGGCAAAAAAACTTTATATTGAAGTACTACAAAGCATTCCACAGCTTCATATTTATCGCCCCAGTTCCCGGCATTTCGTGCTAGTCATCCTGCAGTCTCTCTGATTGGAGGACAGCCATCAATTACGTTGCATTTTTTTCCGATGTCCTCCAATCAGAGATCCCCTTGAGATGCCACTATCTGGAATCCAAAACAAAGAGCAAACATTTTGGATTCCAGTTCAAGGCAGTTCTAGGCAGCAGAAATGTGACCGGGGAATGCGCGACCCCCTTTCCATGACTTCACTCCCCCCCCTTCCACCCTCCCCCCGGGGGTCACGACCCACACATTGTAGACCACAGCTGTAGGGCATAAGGCTGTAACAAACCGCAGGAATGCAGATGGATTTTTCCTCCGGGTTTGAGGATCTAACAACCAGACTTCTCCAAAGGTGGACTGAGGATCCAGATTTTATGATCTAGAGGGCCGTCTGTTGGGATGGGAAGGTCCCCTGCATGATGTACAGTCATATCCCCGTCTTACATGACCAGCATCTGTTATCCTGGGTTTTTGGTTTTTGTCCCCAGCCTCACATTAACCTAGTATGCACGCGAAAACCTAGGCCCGCTCTTGACTTATGATGGGTTCTGGACCTGGAGGGGTGCACCAAGTGAGCCATCATAGTAACAGTAGGACTACTGTCCCTGTCATGGGTTTCACACAAGTAGCACAGTAGTGGCAGAATACTGTATTTTGTAGTGGTTATAGTCTGACCAGGACTTTTGACATATATTATGTGAATGAGAGCCTGGTGGCCCATTCACAAAAAGATAACTGCTAACGGTGATCCGAATCTTAGCATTGAGATCCCATGCATCTGGACACATGCATGTACGTATTTTGAGTTGGTATGAGTGGAGGGGTGCATGAGGGAACCAGAGTGCCACAGGCCAGTGAGCTTACATTTAGAGGCCCCTAGTCTGTTCATGTGCGCAAGATGGAAAGGAGGTTGCTTTTCCACACAGTGGAAGTATATTGATGACATTCCTGAGGTTCAAGGGAGGAACCCAGACACTAAAAGGGAGAAAGAGAAGGCTTCCCATTTGAAATCCCATTAGGTCCTTTCTAATACAGAGGGCTGGTGATTAGTCTTCCTAAGACTGCAATTTGGTGGATGGCTGGGGTGAAGGGCGGAACTGCAGTATCTGTTGTCGGAATCTGAAGGGTCCTTTGCAGGGGAGCAGCCCCGTTCAAGATAAAGGCTGAGTATTGAAGACAGCCTGAGAATAACACATGAAAATTCCACGACCCTAACCAATTCTGCAAAGTCAGATAGGGCATCCATACCTCCTATCTACCACCTCTATATAAAATAAGGTGTTGCTGACACTTGTTATTCCAGTTCCAAAGTCTCTACAACTGAGGAGGGGTGCTCCTCAGAGTACTCAGAGGACTACTGCCCAACCAGGGCTAGTACCTTTCTGACAGTCAGTTCCACAGAGGTGGGGGACATCACCTTGAGTCCGATTTGAGAGATTTGCTGACTTTTCCTGGGAACTAAGGACTCCTTTCTGAGCAAGAGGGAGAGAGCGTGTCAACTCTGCAGAAGCAGTTGACCATTGGAAGGGGCTGAGACAGCTGACCTTGGTGCATGGGTCCACCCACCAGAGACTCACAGGCCGCAGGATTGGCACGATAAGGATGATCAATCCATCTTCACAATTATCAGAGGAGCTGCAACATTTCTGAAGTGCGCCAAGTGGCCTCCTCATGTTATCCTCACAGTCACCACTAAAGCAAAGTCAAGTGTACCCAATTGGGCTACCAAATTGAAGCCGGCATAGACACCTGCTTTGCAGTATCTGCTGTATGTCCTTGATCCAGGTGGCATAACTGTGCACTACTAACCCTGTGCTGTGCAACTCCAACCACTGGGAAGTCAAGATTGAAAACCTGCTGTACCTGCCAAGGTACTCCCTGTGAGTAGCATGTCTGGCACTGCCCCCAAAAGTGCCCATGTGGAAGCTGTGCTCCAAACAGAGAAGCCATCGCCTTGAGCCCCCTGTGCTGAAGTTAGTGGCTGTCAGTCATGGCGCCGAAGATATGAGCGCCTAATGGGACTACAGCCATCATGCCACAGCATAGTACCAATAAGGATGTTAATCTCATCAGAGCCCTGCACCTGGAGCAGAGAACCAACCACCCCCAACCAAGGAGGCCCTGCACAACTGACAGAAACTCAATGGAGTGGTGGAACTGGTCTCGCCGAATCCTCGAGGCTTACCTGGCTGACCAACTCAGAAGGGGGCCAAAGTCAGGAGCTCCCACTCCTGCCATGGCTCTACAGAGACTGTGAGGCTGACAGCGACATATCTGCAGCAGAACCATTATGCTCAGTGGTCCTGCCCAAAACAATCAAACACAGCTTGTGCTGCACAAGAAGGGAACAAGTGAGAAACTATTGGCCCTAAAGCCCAGAAGAGACTTTGTGCTAAGAGAAGTGAGGAGATGGGGCAATTAACCTAAATCTAGAGACTATGGCACAAGAAACCCAAAGACCTGAGTGATGGAAGGAGAAAGAAGGTGGTGGGTAGTGTGCCAAGATTGGGGCCCAACTTTGAAGTGGATGGGACTCACACCCATAAGTCAGGTATCTAGCATGACTGTAGTGTACAGTATTGTGCCCTTTGGGATAGTAAAATTCTTGTTTTGTTTTTTTAATGAAGAGAAGGACCCGGCTGGAGAATTATCTCATTGTGTTACTGAGAGCAGTCTGACGTGCTGAGCTTGAGTGCCCCCACACTAACCTACCTGAGAAGCCTGTGACGGCTTGTCATAACTACCTCTGAGAGTCAAATGCTGAAAGGGTTGTGCTTGGCCTCGTTTGTATAGCCATAAAATGACACGCCCTGGGTCATTAAAGGCAAATTAACCCTGCTTCCACAACTGTGGCTCAGTAGCCTCTACCTGGCCCATGGCCCACCAAGCAGTGTGTGACACCCCATGCCTACCTTGCTTAACCCGAGCCCAAGTGTGTCTTGAACACCAGGCTTTCCACTGTCTCATGACGTGACCTGGTCACATATCTTCTTTGTTCAGCCTATTGTTGAATGTGTCACAAAGAGCAAACTTCCTCTCTGGCTCCTTACTTGTCCCAAGGCAGTGATGCAGTTGGACCAGATAAAACAGCTCCCATGCTGTCCACAAGGATCCCAGAAAGGTAAGTGTAAGTCAATCAATATAGTGGTAAAAAAAAGTAGACAAATTATCAGCAAGTATCACTAATCATTATTTCTCCAACTCTCACGTTTCCTTATTCCATTCCTTATACAATGAGTAGCTCTCGCCTCAGATATGAACACTTGCTATTCATCATGATTAGTCCACCTACCTTCTTTGGTATGATATCCTTCACTATCTTCTAAGGTAATCCCAATTAAGAGAAAGCCTCTGTAGCAACGGTCTGCAAACTCTTTTTTGATGCGCCACTGCCTCTCCCGCCCGAAACTATTTCATCTGGTTTTTCTCTTTAGTCATGCCCACTTTCCTTCTGACACTTCCCTCTCTATAGACCCTTTGAGCAAGTGACGGTCATAATTGTTTCCAAACTAGCCCATTTCATTCTTTTATTATTTGAATACGTGCTTTTATGTTTTGTATGCCAAGGTCTAAATACCCGAATGCCTAATAAAGTAACGATTTCATCAGCCCCCCCGAAAATGAAAATCAAATGTTCTCATATTTATTCCATAAAATGTTCATACGGTGAGCAAAATGAAGTATTAAGCTTGATGTCACACCCTCTAATAAGCATAGACAAAGCTAACATGCATTATTGCTTTCCAATTTACCATAATAAAGATGTGCACTATAAAACGAAGCAAGTAATGCGAACATATCTTGTGGGATCACCAAGTAGAGTGTTAAATGAATCGTCCAAAAGAAATGGTCTGTGTTACTTTTATTCTTTTAATACATTCTATAAGTGTAAATTAAAAAAAATGTTTTAAGCAAGGAGCCAAAATATGTGAGGGAATTTATGCAAAAATTAATGCCCACTTGGCAATTATGAAGATATTTATGTTTTTTATCTAAGTAATATTTGTTGAGTGAAATGTTCACGTGCAAAGACTCTCTTGGTGCTGTAGAAAGATGAAGGAAGTCATGATGCACGAGGCTAGCAGGCTAGATGATAGAAAGCCAAGTCTTAATAATTTTCCTGAATTCGATATAGGAGGGGTGGCACAAAGGTAAAACGTAGATTGTTCCAGGTCAGGGGCCTTGAACAGGGATTTGTTATTTCTGAATTTGGGCACTTGAAATAGGGCAACAACGCCTGATCACCCTTGTCCCGAGGAGTTGGAAGCAGACTCCCCTGCTCCTGCTTAAACCCAATGACGACCATAATGTTCTCAGTATTTTCAGACCAATTTCAATTTTGCCCGCAGTGGGCAAAATGAAATGCTGGAGAAGTAAGTCAATAGACAACTTTGCCACTTTCTGGAAGTCACCCATTCCCTTCAAGATTCTCAATCTGGTTTCGTAGTACTGAGTCTACCTTGCTGAAAGTTAGAGTTCATCGAGGGCAATCTTGGTTGAAATCCCTTGGCAATGGTAATTTTACTTGTTCTGGCTTTGCATTTGACATGTTTTCTCATTTCATTCTTTTAAATAGGCTTAGTAAAATTGGAATTAAGGGGCATGCTTTGGCCTGGTTCAAATCCTTTCTTGAAGACAAGATAATTGCTCTATTTCTGTCTCTTTTTACATCCTCTCCAAAACCTCTCAACTGTGGGATTTCTTAGGGCTCAGCTCTGAGCCCCACTCTCTTCAATATTTATTTGGAACCTTTAGCAAGCCTTGTCGAGTCATGGGCTTATGGGTGATTTATTATGCTGATGATACTCAGATGCTACTGTGGTTCAGGATAATGCTGTGGAAGCTCTTGACTCCTTCAAGCTATGCTTGAAATCAGTCTGAGTGGATAAACAGTAATGGCCTTCGGCTCAAGTCCGATAAAAAGGAGATTCTTTTCTTTGGCACTAGATGTTGCCTGGACCCTTGGAACTGGCAGCCTTCTGAGCTGGGGTCCCCTCCTGTTCGCTCCTTGGCTGTAAGGAATCTAGTTATCAAATTTGACTTGAACCACAAATCAAAGCATGGTCTGCTAGTTGTTTTGCAACACTTAAAATTTTAAAGAGGATATTACCTTCGGTGCCAGAGGACACTCGTAAGATCACTGTGGTTTCTCTGGTGACTTCAAAATTGGACAATGCAATTAGCTTGTAATTGGGCTTGCCGGCATACCCGATTCAGCATCTTCAAATTATTAAAAATGCAAATGTGTGTCTCATTTTGAAGATTCCTGCATGTCTATAGTATCGGCTTATATGCACCAACTTCAATTCAAGGCTCTAATCTTTGCCTATAGAGCATTTGAGCATGAGGGCCCCTTGTATCTACGGAAAAGACTTACGCCCTACTGCCAGACTAGATCCTTGAGATTTAGTAGCTGTTGCAACCTCTGTGGATTTGTAGGCTAGAATAGAAGGAGATCCTTTGTGTACCTTACTGCTAGGGTTTGGAACTCTTTCCCGTTTGATTTACATTCAGCCCCTTCTGAAGCTACTTTTATAAAAATAAAAAAATAAAAACTTGAAGACATTTCTTTTTTAATTTTGGGTGATTTCTTGTGTCTGTGGATTGGTTTTGGGTGGATTAGCCCAATTATTGGTCATATGCTGCGAGCGCCAGGACCCTTCTTTGGAAGCAGCTGTACGCTTTATAAACTTGTTGTACTGTATTGTATTGCATTGTATCTGAGGTTTGGAAGCCAGTGAATGTTTAACAAATAGTTTGGCCAGAATTGTGGGGCAATGACCATAGAGAAAAATTGCATGGTACTTGTAGCTTTAAAAGGAATCATCTTGGTTACAGGGGGCACATGCAACTTACAGTAGAGGAAGAAACATACTAGTTTATAAGCCTAAAAGTAAAAAGATTCTAGCAGCCATGTTTTGTATCATTTGTAGGTGACGGCGATGAAAAGCTGGTAGACCAAGGTATACTGTTAAGCTGAGTTTGAACAAAAGCTTTGGTTAGGCCCACATGATGAGGAAATGACAAACCAAAAAAAGGAAAACTCTTTTGATGCAGCCAGAGATGGCAGAAACAGAATATGGAGACAGCTGATAATTGTCTATTGAAGGCTTGATTATGATCACACTCAATGCCAAGATTTCTGTCTTTTCCGGCATCGGATTGTTACCCATAAAAGGGGGCAAAACACAAAATCATGATAAAAAGGTTTATGAATAAGCAGAACCTCTGTTTTTGAGAAGTTAACATTTTGAACACTGCAATTGTGGTCAGTTATTACTTTTAGCAGGTTGGTCTCACTTACAGATGATTGCCAATATGCTTTTATCAGATATTGCACCCTAATAGTGCTCAGTGTGTGATCCTTTATCAGAAGAGGGTTCATAACTTAAACCTTTGACCAGCAAAAGTCTGTAAGATGGACAGAAGGGGGAGGCACGTGCAGCAAGTTTGGAAGTAGAACAGACTCATCCTCAAATCCTGTGTCAAGGAAGCCACTAATCAAGGCAGGAACCAGAGTAGCACCACCCAAATTACCAGAAAATACACCAAGACAGAGAAAACCATCACAATAGGAGTCACTGTTGCCCAGCCAACTCACATGCAGTACATTGTCGTCCACCCTAGTGCGAGTACCCAAGTGGCATTTGAACACAAATGACCGTAGCAGATCCACATTTTCAAGACATCCATTCCCAATGGTTCATCCCTCACAGCTCACAGTATCCAACCCAACTAAAGCTGAGTTTCACTGTCAATATTAGTCACCTCCCATTTCTGTCCATTGTGTACAGTGATGATAAGTTGCAATTCTGTTGACACAACCTTGGTAGCCAGTCCCCTAGCAGTTTACACTGTATTACTGGGATCATACATCATGGCCATTCCCTTGCAGATGTGATGGCAGCCAACAGCACAGTATACATTGCACTGACATATGAACAGGGACACCTTCCCTGATGGGCAATATGTCATTGCCACAAACACACACAGAGGGATAGCTGCACTTAACACCTCCACTGATGGCACACACCAGGAGGAGCTATGTTACAAGGCAGACAGGAGTACAGTTCACATTCAAGACACTTGACACATACCTGTATATCATTGGAAGTATTGTTGGATCCTCATTATCTGCTTCCTCTTCAGTGTTTATGTCACCAACATCAGCCACAGGTCCAGCTGCCACCTCCTCAACATCCAGTAATGGTATGTGAAGTATCATAGCCAGATTGTGTAACATGCAGCAGGCAACTACAATCTGGCACACCTTCAGTGGTCTGTAGAGCAGGGCACCCCCTGAGATGTGTAGACACCAAAATCTGGCCTTTAGCAGCCCAAAGGTCATCTCGATGACACGCCTCGTCCTGCCATGGGCCTCACTGAAACAGTTTTCACCATCTGTTGGATATCTCACAGGTGTCAGCAGCCACGGAAGGTTAGGATAGCCAGAGTCACCTATGTGCACAAAGGTTGGACCCATCACATTACAGGTAGTGACACGGGGTAGAATGTGAAAAGAGGTGACGTCAGAGTTCCACACATACTATTGGATACATACCAATGAGCCAGGCCCTCTCTCTCTCTAGTTGTGCCATCATGTGTGGCATGTTGCTATTCCTCAGGATGTAAGACTCATGCACAGATCTAGAAAACTTGGCCATCACTTGTGAGATTTACTGGTCAGTGAGACACTTCACCTGGACATTGATGGAGTAAAAGCTTTTCCTGTACACTTGTTCATTCACCCTGGGAGGTACTAAAGCAATGTGGGTGCCATCTATGGCCCCTATCACATGAGAGACATGTGCCATAGCATAGAAGTCAGATCTAACAGTGGCCAAATCCAAACGTTGTGGAAATCTGATGTAGCGGTCCAGGAGTTTCAGTAAAGCACACAGGACATCTTTCAACACCATACTGAACATAGGCTGTGACATCCCTTCTGCCAAGCCCACTATAATCTGGAATGAGCCTGAGCAAGGAAGTGTAGAACAGATAAGACCTGTACTGTAGGAGGGATGGCATAGGGATTGCGGATGGCTGGGAAGAGATCCGGTTCCAACTGAGTACACAATTCCATGATGGTCTGACGGTTCAGACCATACGTCTGAATGATGTGTCTCTCTTCCAGTGTAGCAAGGTCGACTAGAGGCTGGTACACCAGTGCATGTCTCATTCTCACCATTGCACCATATCTAGAAATAAGAGAGAGGAAAAGCCACACTTTGATGTCGACAGTTCACATGCCACTTAACACTATACATGTGGCTTGGTAATGGACACATTTGGTTAGGCCCTCTACGATGCAGAAAGTGACTGCACATGTCGTGTTAGTTTTCAGTACACACACTTTACTATCCCTGAATGTCACGTGTGAACCTTGATTTGATTGTCTGAACATGGATTATGTATGCACATGTCACTAGAAGTCATAAATGACACACTTATAATTCATCTACAATACACAAGCTACATGTAAAATGGCAGCCACTTGTCCTGCAAGCAGAGGACAGATGGAAGTGACCTAATTCCACTGGCGTTAGTCGTCATGGCAGTCGCAGCCGCTGTGCAATTCATCCATGGCTAACATTGTTGCCTATGGGAGCCCGGGGCCAATGATGATCACCGGCGGCGGTGACGGTCATGTACGCGGCAGCCGTGACTGCCATTTTGTGTTGCATAGCTCACGTGACTCCTGACACTCATGCAAGCAAGACCTCCACTGCGTGTGCTGCTGTGTTCTGTTTCTGGGAGACATTATGCCACATCCTGCAGGAGATAGAGCCCCTGCCTTCACCCAGGAGGAACTGGAGAAGATCATGGACGGTGTCCTACCCCTGTATGGACAGTTGTATTCAGGTACCAGAGCAGCAGGTGAGTCCAATGTTCCTGTCCTGTCTGATGGTGATGTGTGTGGGGCTGAAAGGTGTGGAGACGACGCACACAGTGTGGATGCATGAAGATGGCAGAGGAGTATGTGCGGAAGTGCCATTAAGATACATTTGTGTGCTCATGTGATGTGTGAAGTCCACTGCTGCTGGTGTGAGGCCACTCTAGATGAATTTCTCCTTCTGTCTGTTTCACCCATGCAGGTCAGCACCCATCAGAAGGGGATTTGGCGTGCCATTGCCAAGCAAGTGAGGACCCTGGGGAGGTCCATGTCCAGTGGAGCACCCACTTCAGAAAGCGATGGGAGGACCTGAGACGCTGGGCACGAAAGACTGCAGAGGCCCAGCTGGGAACGTCCTCCCAACGAGGAAGGTGTGCCCGTTGGACCCTGTCCCCCCCCACCTCCAATGAGCCACATTTTGGTGGTGGCCTACCCTGAGGTGGATGGGCGCTTGAGGGCAGCATAGCAGCCACAAGGGGGTAAGTACACACTCCCGCCTCCCAAATGTTAGGCATGTATGGGTTTGGGTAGATGTTGTGTAGACCATTGGTAGTTGCACATCAGCTATGGCTATGAGACATTCTGGCAGGTATTGTATTGGTTATGTGTGCCTGAACCATGCAGGCATTGACTCATGCGGGTAGGAGCTTATATTTTGGACATTGTCTCCTGACATTTGTCATATATTGGGTGACCAGCTCCTTCCATCAACATCAGTATACCTGATGGTGTCAGGGCATTGCCATCACTAATAGTCTTCCACTATGACAGACTTAATTAGTGTGATCCAAATCAGCTGCCTCAGACCGAATGTGTGGATGGCTGCAGGGGACAAAACGTAACTGGCCACATTGTTGATGGAATTGTTGGCATGCCACCTTGCCATGCAGGAATCGGTAGAGTAAGGAGTACAGGGTAGGTCTATGTGAACGACAATAAGTGTGTGCCAAGTACTGTGCTACGGTGCATTGTATGACCTTTCATGTAGTCAAAGGTGCCAATGTTCCCACATTAGTTTGATTAGAGTGCATAGCTTCTGTTTCCACTCTAATTTCCCAAAGTTGAGCCTTACAATGTAAAGGTATGCAATGGCATGGCATACCAGCAGTTAATTAGGTTGTCAGTCTGTGTAAATGATGTTTAGGTATTGACCCACTGCACCATTTTTCTCTCCTACCCTCCCTCTCCTTATCTGTCTTTGTGTGCATCAGCATCATCAGGTGAAGGAGAAGGGGCACTGGTGAATGGGGAAGCTGCAGCACATGGGGCCCAGGAGGCCGATACCAGCAGAGCCGAGGGGACAAGTGGGATGGAGGGCAAGGGGAGTGCCACAGGGGAGAGCGATCAACAATATCCACTTCGGAATCCTCCCTTGATGGACGCGACTGCCACGGGGGAGAGCGATCAACAATATCCACTTCGGAATCCTCCCTTGATGGACTCTCCCTGGTGGAGGTGGACCCATAAGGGACCAGCACAGCACTATCCTTGTCTGCCACCCCCCTTACCAGCACCACCCACATAGCTCTCCACCAGTTGCCCCTTGCCACTCACCCAGGAAGGTGGACATCTCCTTTGAAGCAGGCACCTCTGCTCCTGCCCTTGTCAGCCCTGCTGCCTTCAATGAGGAGGCTATTGACTTCCTGAGGTCCATCTCTATGGAAGTCAACCATCGTGAATGCCATCCAGGGTCTGGCATCACAGATACAGCAGACCAATGCCTTCCTGGAAGGCATTCACGGTGCCCTGAGTGGCCTGCAGAGATCCTTTGAGTCTGGCCTCCTCATTGATGGCAGCCAGTGTCCCTTCGTCATCCGTCCCCCCTCCAGATACCTGTGCCCAATCCCACACCCCTCTCCCCACACCCATCCAGAGCACGCAGTCAGATCAGCATTCATCCACCTCAAAAGACATGGTTCACAAAGACAAACACAGGCACCACAAGTCCCACCACCGCCATACACACAGCCAACATTCACATGCACACACCACAACATCCACTCCCTACACAGACTCCCTCCACCTCCTCCCTCACAGACACAACACCACTCACACCTGCTTTCACATCACTCCCAAATCCATCCACAAGTCCCATCATGCCCACCGTCACCACAATAGCAGACCCCAATACATCCACCTCATTCACCACATGCGCACTCACCACACCTACTCACACCCCCACTTTCAGCACATCCACCTTACCTGCAGACACAACCCCAACAGACGCTCACACAGCCGACTTGTCATCTCCCTGCATCTCCTTCCCCCTCCTCCTAAGACACCTAAACGCCCGCACTCACCCACCCAACAGACACCCAGCACACACATGGCTTCCACCCACGCACCTGCACCCGAGGCACCTATCAAGACACCTCACAACCACTCCGTTTCCCTCCCCTCCCACCTGTTTTTCCCATGACTGCCCTTGTGTTCCCAAATATTTTTTCCGATACGAGTTTGCCCTGTTACCTCTCACTGACCCTGTCCCTGTTTACCACAAGTGCCCTCATGCCCTCCCCATTCCCAGTCCTTCCACTTCCTAGTCCTCACATGGTCCCCCCTGGTAGTGCCCATGTCCCTCCTCCTATAGGGAGTACCACCACGCCAAAAGGCAAGGACCCTCCTCCCAAGGGCCATATGAAGGGGAAAGCCTCCCTCAAAATCTAAATCTAGAGGCCCCCTACCAAACCCAAACCTAAGGACCCTCCCACCCAAACCCAAACCCCCACCTCCACCCCTCCCCCAATGGCCCCTGAGGTGCCTCCTGCATGCCCCATTGATGCTCCTGTCATGTGGAGGCCACTTTGCAATCAGGAGTCAAGTTGGGGCCAGGAACTCTGCCCAGTGTGTCTGGGGCAATGGACACTTTTGGATTGGCCATTAGGCCTCTGTTGTATATTGTTATTTATTTTATGAGGACATGATTTTAATATATCTGCACCAGTCACCCGTTGGTGTTGAGGTTTACATACTTGTCCTGCCTTTCCCTCCAGGTGTATGTGTTGGACATGTGTGATTTGGTGTGTCTTCAGTGCATGTGATGTGTTTTGTGAGGCTGAGCTGTGCCATGGACTTGTTGTGATGTGTTGGTGTTGTGTGGCATTGTGTGGTGGTGGTATGTGTGTTGTGTTGCATCTGTGATGTACTTTGTGTGTTGGGTGGACGTTGCGTGTGATGTGACACGTTGTTTGGCAGTGTTTGTACTGGTTGTGTGCTGTTATTTGTGGAGGTGTGCGTTGTGCCTCTCTGTCCATGCATTTGTGTTGTTATGATGGTGTTGTGTGTGGATGTGTCTGACAATGGTGATCATGTGTGTGTGCGGTGTGGTGTGTGTATGATGTGTATGTTGGGCGTGGTGTGTGTGTGTACATGAGAGTGTGTTTGTACGGGTGTATGTGTGTGTGTGGGCATGGCTAGCTGTGGCGGGATTGTGTGGGTGTGTAGTAATTGCCCTCCTTCCAGTGTGTGCTGGGTGGGTGTACTTATGGTGGTGTTGTCATCGCTGGTTCTGGAGCTGTATGGCCAGCAGAAGCAGTGGGAAGACTTCTTGTTCGGGTTCCATGGCGGCTGCGGATGTGTCTGTGTTCCTGAAGGTGAGTGTCTCCTTTTATGTTGTTCGTTTCCACCAGCATTTTTGTGGCAGTGTGACTGCCCTGGAAATCTGGCGTGGCGCTCCTGGTGCCAGCAGCGCCACCTTACCGCCATCCGCCAGCATGGCCACAGCTGGATTTCCGTCATTCTTCTGGCGGAAATCCAGCTGTGGTCATAATATGGCGGATGGCTGGTAGATGCGGCAACGGTATTTTGGCGGCCGTCGCCGCAGAGGTAGGCAATTTTTACCCCCAATATCATAATGAGGGCCATAGTGTCTTAATGGCTGTTCAGCTTTCTTCCATTACATCAAAGCACTCTTTTTAACTGATATTTTTCTGCATTCTTAAGGTTCAGGCTAAGTGGACCGCTATGCCAGAAACTCATATTCCCTTGACATCCATTCGCACCCCCAACCCCTCAGTAGATGCCTGTCCCACAGGTAGAAGGCCACTGCAGTCTATAGTCCTGCTACTGGAAAGTACACATTGTGAGGGAGGTATGTGGGGAATGTGACAAGGAAAGGAATGACTAGGTGGAAAGAAGATGACTAGTAAGTATATGAAGCACTAAAATCTTATCCCTTACTAAATGAGGTTTATAAAAGAACCAAGGGATTTTGACAAATTCAAACAGTACACACAACTTCAATCAATGACCACAGTCTCACTAAGCTAACCACAATCAGTATTAGCAAGCCCTCCCACCCTAAATCCAGGGGCTCCCATATTCTCCATCACTAATCAATAATATTTGACATATCATCCAGCTGACTGCCGGGCAAATCATAGCCAACGGAATGCCTAAAACCTCTGCCCAGAAAGCTGCCACACCTCTGGTTGGCAGAAAAAGATCTGTCAGAGTGCATGTCAGGTCAAATGCTGATCTGGCCTGTCTGCCCATGGTGACCTGTGCCTTTCTGCTCTAGCCTGGTTTTCTGAACATAATTGATACGCTGCAGGGTTTCCTGAAATACCTAGTTCTATCAACACTGGCCAGCACTATATTTCTGAGATTCAGAACTTGCACGGGGGTCTCCTGACCTGTATCTGACAAAGTTGACTACATAACAAGACACATAGGCCATCATTATGACATTGGTGGTAAATCCCACTTACCGCCACGCTGACTGTACCAACTTACCGCCGCAGCGGCTATCCGTTCACCATATTATGACACACAAACTCCAATCAGTCAGTATTCAGCCACATACACAAATCCGCCACACCAAAGGTCAGTGATAAAGTAGCAGTATCAAAACCCACACTGTTACGCCAACAGAACTACGCCCATCACATTATGACCCACGCATCACTACGGTGGACATTCAACGGCGGTAAACCATTGGTGGTACATACCGCCGCGCATAAAATGGACACAAACAAAACACCACATTGGACAATTCAAACACACACCTGACACCCATACACACACCACACCCACACCACTATAAAACACACACCCACATTACCCACAAACCTTTACGAATACAAATCATTGCCACCACAGAGACATCAAGACCACAGACACAACCAGAGCCACACACTACTCACACCTATACACCACTCACCAACCCCACATCACAAACCCCAACACATTACCCAACACACCCTCACCTACACACCTAATACACAACACCCATGGCACCTCAAAGGCACCCCCGCTTCACAGAGGAGGAGCTACGGGTCATGGTGGAGGAAATCATCAGAGTAAAGCTAAAGCTATTTGGAGCACTGGTGCAGCAGATATCGATAGCTAGGAAGATGGAGCTATGGCAGAGAATCGTGGACAGGGTCAACGCCGTGGGACAGCACCCAAGAACTAGGGATGACATCAGGAAGAGGTGGAACGACCTATGGGGTAGGTACATTCCATTGCAGCAAGACACCAGCTCGCTGTACAGAGGACTGGTGGTGGTCCCCCACAACTAATAGCATGGGAGGAGCAAGTCTTGGCAATCCTGCATCCTGAGGGCCTGGCCGGAGTAGAAGGAGGACTGGACTCTGGTAAGTCAACGCTCTACTATTATCACCCCCCCTACCTGCATGCCATCACACACCTCCACCCTCACTCCCATCAGTCCACTACTTCCCACACACCCCACCATCACATCTCACTTATCCCAATGCCAAGCTGTGCATGCTGTACCAATGCATGGACACCCCTCACAGCCCTGCATGGACACTAATCACTAAAGTAAGCACACCATAGAGAACTAACAATCCCACCATACACAAGTGAAAGCTGCCATGGCAAATCCAACCAAAGAGGGCAAGCCACAGATGCACAATATGTCAGACACAGAAACCGTAACACATCCTTTACATCCCCACAGGTACCCCAGCCAATGTCAGCGGAGAGGAGGTGCCAGCAATATCCAGTCCCCCAACTGAAGAGGCCCTCAGCAATGACAGCAAGTCTGGTCTTCAGGATCTGGATGACCAACCAGGCCCGTCAGGGACCTCTGGACAGCCGGTTACACAGGCCCAGTCACACACCACCACAGAGCCTCCCCCATCAGGAAACACCACCACAGCACCCACCCAGCGTACCCAGACCTCTGCTCCCAGGACACGTCAATCAGCAGTGTGTCCACCTCTACAGGGACCCCAGGTTACACCTCATACCTGCAACAATCAGGGACCTGGGGTCAGTGGCAGTGGGCACACGGTTCAGGGAACAGATGCATAGGCCACCAGGGGCACTGGGAGGACTGCTCTGCACCAGGGGGAGGACAGGCCCAGGGAACCGACTCTCCAAGAGACACTTGCAGAGGTCCTGCGAGCTTATCAACATTCCCAAGACACGATAGGCCAGATCCTGGACAATGTGCAGGAGAACAGGTGGCTGCAGGACGGGCAGTACCAGGGGGATCAGGGAGGAATTGCAGGCCATCAACAACACCATGATCTCCATAGCAGGGGCGCTGGTAGACACGGCCAATATTATGAGGGAGGCAGTCACACAACAGCGGGTCCCTGTCACTAGCCAGACATCTGAACAGCCTTCCACTTCCGCTGCCGCTAGTGGCCAGGAGGTCCCGCCACAGGACTCGCAGGCCACCAGCACCCCACCCCCTGCAGAAGGAGAACCACCCCGCAAACATTCCCTGCGATCCAGACAGAAGCCAGAGACACTTGCCAAGACCCCCGCCAGGAAATGAGACTCTCCTGATTGTCACCCTTGTGTCCCACTCTGTCCACCTTGAACTGCCATTGATCCTCTTCCTATGTCCCCATGGACAATGCACCTGTGCTACAAACAGACTGTAACAATACCCTGGACTTTCCTCAATGATCACCCCATCCCATTGCACTTCCCCCTCAATATTTTAGCACTTCAATAAACACCCTTGGAAAATAACGAAGTTTGGAGTATGTCAAATTTTTCAAGTATGTATTCATTTAAACAGGTATAAACATTGCAATTCAGCTGTACAGAAAATGAGCATAGATTAATGACCTGTAGCTGGCTGCAGTGATCACACCAGGAGCGTATGTGAGGTCACCAACATCTGCAAAATGAATTACCAGAGGGTACAGTAAGTGGGCATAGAAGTGGGAAATAACAGCATGCCGGTGCCACAGAAATTCAATCAAATGTAATTGAAATGTGAAGTAACACTGTCTTACCTGTGTGTCATTGGAAGTATTGTCTGATCACTGATGTTCTGTTGTCCTCATCCTCTGCCTCCTCATCCTCACCATCCACAGGGTCCACAGCTGCCACACGGGCATCTCCTGCCTCCTCCTCCTGCAGGAAAGGCACATGGCGTCTCAGGGCAAGGTTGTGCAACATGCAGCATGTCACTACTATCTGGCAGACCTTCTTGGGTGAGTAGCACAGGGATCCACCTGTTAGATGGAGGCACCAGAGCTGGCTTTCAGGAGGCCGAAGGTCCTTTCTATTATCCTTATGGTTCGCCCATGTGCCTCATTATATCGTTCTTCTGCTCTTGTCCTGGTATTCCTCACAGGGGTCAGCTGACATGATAGGTTGGGGTAACCAGAGTCACCTGCAAATTTTGAGGGACAACATTTAACCACACACTATCCCATATGGCCCACACCATACCCATACACCAACATATACTGGGTGGGAACCAGGGCTCACCTATTAGCCACACTCTGTGCCTCTGTAGTTGGGCCATCACATTTGGTATGCTGCTATTCCTCTGGATAAAGGCATCATGCACCGACCCAGAATACTTATCATTGATGTGGGAGATGTACTGGTCCGTCAAGCACACCATCTTTACATTCATGGAGTGAAACCTCTTACGATTCCTGAACACCTGTTCATTCTGCGGGGGGGGCAAATGCAATATGTGTTCCATCAATCGCTCCAATTATGTTGGGGATATGTCCCAATGCATAGAACTCGGCCTTCACTGTGGACAAATCTTCACCCTAGGGAAATACAATGCAGCTGCACGTGTGTTTAATCAGGGCAGGCAACACTCTTGTCAGCACTATTGGCTGTGACATTCCTGCTGCCAAGCCCACTGTCACTTGGAAATCACCAGTTGCCAGGAAATGGAGCACTGATAGAACTTGCAGAAGAGGGGGGATCTCAATTGAGGTGCGGGCATAACAAGGCCCATACTAGTTGGTAGCCACCACCCCACTATTGTTTTAATTTTTTTTTTTATTCCCTGGCATCTAGTAGACTTTCTGCCCCCCACTGGGGTGTGGATTGGGGGAAATTGCCCTATCTGCCCACTGGTGGGCAGAACAACTTTGGCCCCTTTTATTTGGGGTGGGGATTTGGCCATACCCCCACCCTCGTATTTTGGAGAAAAAAAATCTTCCCTGGATTCTGGTGGGCTTTCTGCCTCCCTTGGGGGCAGATGGCCCTTCCAAAAATAGGCAGATATGGCCAACAGTTATGTGCCCCCATGGGGGGGGGCGACCCTTGCCCAAGGGGCTGCCCCCAAACAAAACACACACATCAATCCCTGGTCCCTAAGTGGTTTCTGCCCCCCCAAGGGGGATCGTCCTAATAGAAATAGGCTAATCTGCCCCCAAGGGGAGCAGAAATGGCTTAAAATAAATTTGCCCTCCCAGGGGAGCGACCCTTGCCTAAGGGGTCGCTCCCCTTGTGTGAAATTGGCACAAAAAAAATTGGGCAGATCGGCTTAATAAAAATAGGCCGATCTGCTCCGAAGGAGGGGCAAAAAAGGCCTAAAATAAATTTGCCCCCCAGGGAAGCGACCCTAGCCTAAGGGGTCGCTCCCCATAAATAAAAATAAAAGTGTAAAAAAATATTATATATATATATATATATATATATATATATATATATATATATATATATATATATATAGGTGGAGAGCAGCTCTAGTGAGGAGCACTCTGCAACACCAGCGACACTATAGATTTGCTCACCTCAAATGTCTGTTTATCTAGCAAAGTTTTTAAGCATTGGATCAGCACAGTGCTATCCACGCCGAGCTAGATAGTAACAAAGTCTTTTGCCATTTATACAGCAAAGTCTTTAAACATAGGTTTGACACAGTGTCAACCTTGCCGAGCTGTAAAATGACAAAAGCTATTTACCACTCCAGGCACAGTATTACAGCTTTGGACTGGTAAAATACCGTCCAAGCCAACCTGGAATGAGCAAAAGCAGCCCCTGACACGTGTTTCGCTCTCATTAGAGTTCATCAGAGAGGCTTAGCTTTGTCCAGACACAAGGGAGCACCCAGTATAAGACAAAACAAATCCCTTTCAGGGTTAGAGTGACGCATAAATTATGCAAAAAAAGAGAATAGAGAACTCTGGGTAGTTCCCAAGTTTAGGTGGAGAGCAGCTCTAGTGAGGAGCACTCTGCAACACCAGCGACACTCTAGATTTGCTCACCTCAAATGTCTGTTTATCTAACAAAGTTTTTAAGCATTGGATCAGCACAGTGCTATCCACACCGAGCTAGATAGTGACAAAGTCTTTTGCCAGGGGCCTAAACATATTTTGCTCCCCTCATTCAATAATATAAAAAATAAAAATAAAAATTCCCTGGTGTCTAGTGGTTTCTGGCCCCCTTGAGGCAGATTGGCCTAATAAAAATAGGCCGATCTGCCCCCAAGGTGGGCAGAAATGGCCTAAAAGTAATTTTGCCAACTTCCCCCAGGGAATGACCCTTGCCCAAGGGGCCCCTCCCCTCATGTCAATAACCTACAAACAAAATAAATCCCTGGTGTCTAGTGGGCATTTCTGCTGCCCGATCGCATCACAACTTGTTGGAATAACATATATAAATGAATTCTGCCTAACTCGTAAGTCCTGAGCAAAAGCACAGCAGTGATAACTCAATCTGTCTGTATTGAGTCCATGAGAGGAGCATCCATCCCCATTACTTGAAGGAAAAGAGGTCTACCCGCCACCTCCTAAGTTGATGGTAGGGAAAGGGCCAAGGTCAGCAATGAAATGGCATGCAAGGTTGATAGAATCCTGGTTGGAACGACCTACCTGTCGTCCTTTGCTCT
This sequence comes from Pleurodeles waltl, assembly GCF_031143425.1. Lineage (NCBI taxonomy): Eukaryota > Metazoa > Chordata > Amphibia > Caudata > Salamandridae > Pleurodeles > Pleurodeles waltl. The sequence goes on along the minus strand of NC_090446.1, from coordinate 1,125,582,542 downwards.
AAACTACGCCACAGGTTACCAGTAAAGATCTCCAGCAAAGAGCCCCCTTGTGGGGCCTGTCAGACATTACAGCGCCGATCTGACAAGGAGCGAGCCCTATAATGAAGCATGACATTTAATAGATGTGTGAGGGCTCATGCCTCTATACATAGAAGTGCCTAGTGGTCTCTTGATGTCTTTTTGGAAAAGTGTACTTTTTTGTTTTGAGAAAATGGGGGTAACCATGCCAAGAAAGAGGGTACTTTCCTACACTAAGAGATAACTTTTCAAACTTGGTCTTCTTCTGAAAGGAGACTAAGGTGTTCTTTGGCAGCTGAGAATGTGGAGCAACGTAACTGTTGTTGGCAAAGTTTACCCACATTGCATATGCATATAGTAATAACAGTTTTGAACTGTGACGTAGCAAGGGTCCAGTCGGCTTGCTCTGAAACCCCATGTGGAATTACCAAAACGTTCCTGACAACCATTTATGTCCACTAGCCACAATAACCACCCACCAGAACTTGAAAATGAGGAATTAAAGGTACCATTCTGAACCCAGTTAGTAGGCTGTCCTTCGGTTGCATTTAAAAATGTCTGCCAATTGTGAAATTTTGCTGGTGTCAGTATACTGGGCGCATGCAGTTCTTTATTTTCCGTAACCCCAGGCAGATTGTTTGTTGAACTGTGTCATGCAGAAATATTACTTGAATGGGAATAAGGCATGCTCTAAATAAAGCTCCCCCTACCTTATATCTGCCAATCATGTGTTCCTCATATACTCTTTAAATCAACAGAGTTCTTCCAGAATTCATAGCCCTCAACGGCCAGCTGGGAAACAAAGGAATATGAATAGATTAATTTTGTGTCAGTTAGCAATATTTTCCTAAACTTAGGAGGTAATTTAGAGTAATATGACTCTGCATGTTTAACATCATGCCCAGAAAAGTATACAAACTTTTCTACATACGTTTTGGCACTCCCACTGGAGAAGTTGGACAATGCTCCCATAGTGAGTAATTAAAAACTAATCTTAGTGTACTAGCTCAGTGCAGAAAGTGATGTCCATAATGGTGGTAACAACCCCTTCCCCCATAATTCGCCCTATTCACATATACATCTTCACTTTCAAATACAGGATAATCCCAGTCATCAGAAACAACCCCAGGTGTAATAACATAATTCATGGAAACTTTAAAAATGTATGGAATTCGAATTATCTCAGTAGGACCGAATACATCATATGCTACTTTATCCTACACAATCCCATCAGGAATTGGAATGGCTGAAATGTTCACAAGGGACAAGTCTCATCAGACCTTATGGGAAGAAAGGTATATGTCAAAACCTCATCCACCAGTTCAACAGCAGGGCATTCAGGAAGATAATGACCATTTATCAGCAGAAAGAAAATGATGACAAAGCTAATCCAAAGCAGAAAGGCAAGAAATTTCAGTGTTATGCATAGACAGTATCATGGATAAACCAAATAATTGTTTTTATGTGTAGCTGAAACAGGTGCAGTTACAGATACAGAAGAATTTGAAGAAAAGTCGTCTATTTCAACAAAATAACCAGAAGCTGTTTGTGCAAGGACTTGAGCCGGTACAGAACTGGTAGATGGACCCAATGGTGGTGGTGCGTAATAAACAATGTCATCTGTATGTGTTGAATTGGAATAGTAGCTATCTATAGTTTGGATGTTTTTTTGTCAGTGAAGTTGTGATAGGAGTAACAGAAGCTCATTCTCTGCTCTCCCCCAGCTCGGAGTGACGACTGTAGTATTGGTACTTGCAGAAACATTGTTTAGTGCTTGAAGAGGTATATCCCATTGGGTAGTAGGGAAGGTTAGGGAACTACCCAGAAATCCTCGTGGTCTACTGTGCAGGATCGGCCACAATGTGCAATTTGATGTTGTCAATTGAAACAAAATGGTTTTCTTTAGAACCAGGCAGCAGTCTTATTATGACAGTTCTGGTATCATGTATTCCCAGGTCTGGAACCGGTGTTCTGTAGGGTGGGCCAAACTCCTTCATTACAGTAATCCTTTTTTCGTATCAGATCCCTAATTTTGGGAATCCAGTAGATGTTGGCAAATCTCTCATTCCCAAGGTGGTGGCATAGGCAGATGAATTTTTATCACAGAATTATTGTCTTTCCTGTTAAACAGTGAAAAGTTCATTTATGTTAAATTATGCTTCTGCCGCCACTACACAGAGGGCCATAAAGTTCTAGGACATACATAGGTATCCCAAACAAGACCTCGTAAGGGTTGCGTCCTCCCAAGGACCTTCTAGGCAGATTATTTAGTGCTCTCTGGACCCCATATAGGCAACAAAGCCAACTACATCCAGAACCTAATACCCTTGCTGATAAGGATTGCTTTAAGTCTCAGTTCCTCCTCTCCACAACAGAATTTCCCTCAGGATGATATGGTGAGGAATAATAGAGTTGAACACCCATTGTTGCCATGGTGTCCCTGAATATCCTGGATGCAAAAGCAGGTCCCTGGTCTGAGTGGAATGCTTCAATCGCATATGTGCTGATGAAGACTTGCAAATCTTTAATAAGTTTGGGCATCAGCCGATCATTGTGGCCATACCCACAGGAATCTAGAACGTGAATCAACAGCGGCTAAAATTTATTTGTATGCACCATCAGATCGTAAGGGACCACAATGGTCCGGGTACACACATTGTAGTGGTTTATTGGACACTAAGAGGGGCGCTTGAGATGAGCGTTTGACATGGACCCCTTAATTTGTTGACTGGTGTCATGGTAAAAGACATAGGCCCTCATTACGACCTTGGTGGGCGGCTGAAGCCGCCCGCCAAAATCGGACCGCCGGGCAGCCGCCAATGCGGCCATACTCCCACCGCGGCCATTTGGAGATCCCCGCTGGGCCGGCGGGCGGAAACCTAGTTTCCGCCCAGCGGGCATCTCAGCCGCAACACAGGTGTCGGCTCCAAATGGAGCCGGCGGTGTTGCGGCTGTGCGACGGGTGCAGTTGCAGTTGCTTTTCACTGTCTGCCCCGCGACTCCCCGTACCGCCAGCCTTTTCAGGAAAAGGCTGTCGCTAGGGGGACACGTAATCCCCTGGGCAGCGCTGCAACCAGCACTGCCCTGGTGGATTACAACCGCCGGGACCATTGTGGCGGGAAACCGCCTGCTCCGGCGGTGCGACCGCGGCGGAACGTAATGCCTTGTGAAGCACCGCCAGGCTGTTGGCGGTGCTTCCTCCAGAACAGCACTGGTGGTCTTGGACCGCCAGGGCTGTAATGACCCCCATACTGTTTGGTCTGTTTGTATAGACCTGGCCACCCATAGCTTATTTGTAGCAGAGAAATAGCAACAGCCACACCAGCATGGGCAGAAGCAACACCCTCATGCGTTGCGTTAATGAAATCTGGTCTCTGGTCTTGGTTGGGGATCACACGATCGCTCACCCCTGGAACTGTTGCAAAGGCAATGTTTTAGCCACTGTAGTGGTAGGTATTTAGCAGTGTATGCTTTTGGTGGGGGCTTGCCTTCAGCTAAGGCTTTCACGGCAGCCAAAGTTTCACTGTCCAGTCGTGTGAGAATGAGTAACTGCTGTAACAAAAGCAGCAGCTACAATGGATTAGGTAGCTTCATCACCCAAAGTGTTTCCTACAACATGTACACATACACATTGGTGGGCCAATGTAAGGACTACATGAGCCCTTGTAGTCTGTCTAAGATCTGCTACCCTACCCCACACGTTTTTGTGTTTGATGGTGTTCCCTTTTGAATCTTTGAACCCATTCAGGTGCCAATAATGCAAGTAATCATAGTTAGACTTGACACAGTAGTACAAATCACACACAATCAAAGTAGATTGTTCAGGATCCGTATGTTCCGGGGCCAAGAATAGAGCCATGAGCTCTGCAAGTTGTGCAGTGCAGTCCCCTAGGGTCTGCGTGTAGGTATGTTGAGGGTGGAAAGTACCATCCCTCATGACTTCTCTAACTGCTGTGCAAGCAGCGGAGTACTGATGTTTTGTACCTACAGTTGGTTATGCTGAACCATCAGTGTAAATGATCAGTCTGTATTGATAAAGAGGCATAATGTTAGAGGGCACAGGGTACTCAAGTTCATATTGTAGAAATTCTTGGGTCTGTAGTCTGAGGTCGAAAACATAATCAACATCAGTGGCAGTCATGGAGGTTGCCCATTGAATCCAGCGTGGATGTAATGCTTTTGCGTTTGGAGTGCTAGCTTTGGTAACTGCCTCGAAGGCTGGCACCGGGCTAGTGACAATAATGTGTTATCCTTTGGCAAGTGGCCTCTCCTTGATAACAGCCATCTGTACCGCAGTCAGTATTTTTTCTGTTGGTGCAAACCTTTGTTCGGTATTAGAGTACAAGTATAATTTGTAGGCTATAGGTACCGTGTCACCCTCATTGAATGTGACATAGGGGAACCTGATGGCACCAGGCATTATTCTGACAGCCACGTTTGTTTTGTTATCACGTGTGTCAGTGTTGTGCTTCTAACATGTCTTGTTGCAAATCTCCAAGTATTAGTGTATGTTCTGGTGTCCAGTGTTTGCTTGAAAAATCTGGACGAAATAAATCATAAAGTGGTTTTATGTGTTGTGTATAGTCTGGAATGTATGTTCTGCCAAAATTAAAGTACCCCAGTAATGACTGCAGTTTCTTGCTAGTATTTGGAGGTTGAAGCTGAGTGCACTTTGAGAAAGCACGTGGCTAGGCTTTTGCGTTTGTCAGATAGTCCGTATCCTAAAAAAAGGAACTCTAAGACAAGCTATTTTTTTTTTTTAAGTTAAATTTGTAGCCTTGGGCAGCGAATCCAAGAACGATGTGATCCACCTGGGCCAAATGTGCATTGAGGTTAACATCTGTAAGGTAAATGTCATCGACATAGCACAACACATCAGGATGAATGCCATGTAGTATTGATGTTACATGGGCAGAAAATACTCCGGGGCTGTTATAATACCCTTGGGACAATCTACAAAAGTGCAGCTGAAAGCCTAATGCGCTAATGGTGCTGAGGTCCCACCTTTCAGGTGCTAGGTTTTGTCAGAAGAAACCACTGGAAATGTCTAAGATTGTTTTGTAATTCTTTCTCACTATATTCTTGATAAGTGCTGTGCTGCTTGTATTTTGAATTGCAAATGTGCTTGTATGATTGTTTTAATGTCTGTAGTCTAAGGCTGTTCTATATGACTGTTCAGGTTTGGCTACAGGGAATAATGGGCTATTCGTTGCAGAGACACAGGGTTCAATTACTCCCTGGTACTCACGTTGTGTGAGTATCTTTCTCACAGGTGCTTTAGCTTCTAGTTTAAAAGGATACTGAGGCTGGATCTGTGGAGTAGATCTAATTAGTATTACATGATAGGGAAATCCCTATTCCACCCTACATGGCTGTGCCAAAGCGCAATCACCAGCAGAGGCTTCCTTATATATGTCTGGAGCTAGGACTGAGAAAGAAGGCAAATTTACCTCTTCCTCTTGTGGGAGCACGCAGACAAATACAGGTGGCCAATCTTTTTCTGCCGATAAAATATCATAATTTAGTGCTAGTCTTCTCCAGAACATTACTTTGATAGCGTGCTGAATGTCCCCCTCAATCTCAGTATTTAATCGGTATGCCCTGTTGGGTGGGGAGACATGCTTGTCTGCTGTCTCGACTCCAAGGAAATCATTAGTCTGTCACATCTATAAGACTATGGTGATATATTGTGACCTCTGCTGTGCTGTCTAGCAGAGTCACTGCCCACGTCCTGTTCTTCAACAACATTTTCAGTACAAGTGGCATCTTTAATTGAAATTGCTGCCACCTTTTTTTTTTGGTTTGGGGCTTTTGCTGCAGAGGTTTCTCTTCTTTTTTGTGTAAGTCTGATGAGCATTGTGAGCTGTTTTTCAGCTTAACATAGTCACTTTTGTGTTCTGAATGTCCTCCTCTGTCACTCTGTTTATCTGCTCTGTCCTGGAAGGAACAAGATGGGTGACTGTCAGTATATTGATATCTATCTGGTGTTTTTAAAGTATCCCTATTTCCAAGATTGTATCTTTTTTCCTGAGTTCTCTAATGGTGGAGATTTTCCTCTTTGTGGTCTTCTATTTTTATTTTGGTTTATCCCAGTGTTTTTTAGAGCTCTTTTGTGCTTGCTTAGTTGAGGTTTAGTTGGCCTGGCCCCCAGACTATCCCGACCGACACTAGTATAAGTTTCAGAAATAATCTTTGGTGACCTGCGCTCCTGGTCTGCTGAGGGAGCTCCCGGAGCCACTGGCAGATTGCCAGTGGTGCTGCTTCCTCTTTAATATTACTTAAAATTATTGAGGACACTGTCAAAATTGCACATCAGTTTTGTCCTCAAATCCAGGGCTGGGGCTGCCCCGTGTTTGCTTCGATTTTTTTTTAATACTTCCAGTAAATTCGCAAGTGTCGGTGTACCATGTGCGGTGGTATATATTGCTGCAAAAACTGTGCCCCAAGTGGCGCGGACCTCTATTGAGGGAACCGTTCCGAATGGCAAGCACATTGTGAGAATTCTATGTTTGTCTTGGGGTCCTGTATAGAGAAAACCTGCTTCCAGCTGATTTGTTTTTTTGTGCAATGCAGAACAGAATCTTCTCCTACTCAGTGGGGGCTTTTCCCATTATTGAATGGACAGTTTGTGGATTTAGTCCAGTAACGGCAAATTGATTTAAAGCTGGGGAAGTGTTTAAAGTCTGCAGCACAAATTGTATTAATTGTCTATATATTGCTACTAGCTAATTGTATAGTGTGCGTACTTCAGGTACAGTCAGAGCTTGCGCATTGGGATGTGGTATGCATATGGACAATGTTGGCCACATTGGACCGTCATTGCTTAAATAACCTAACGGGTTGTATTACATGTGGAAAAGCAACATTAAACCAATATTGGTGTTCTTGATAACTTAAAGGTATTTCTAAATATTTGTATGCTCTGTACTGTAAGGGTACATTAGCTACTCTATGTATGAAACGTGTTTGAGTCAGCGTTTATTTCCAGAAAGGTGACTCGTGAGTAGAATATTTCTGTTCTGTGTCTTGAGCTTCAACTACGAATGTAACATCCCCGCCCTTATTTGTTAAGTCATTAGCTAAAAGGAACTGTGTAACAGGTTTTGTACAGTTCTCTTGAATGTTAACTGGTTGTGCCATATTAAGGAATAGGTATCATAGTCTGGAGCACCAATGGGATAATTGTGCCATATTAAGGAATAGGTATCATAGTCTGGAGCACCAATGGGAGAATCCTTTTAAGGTTCAAGTTTGAACACCCTACAGCCTATATAGATGCTCTCTATTCAGCTGAAGAGGATTTTCCCTGAGACCACGGACGTCTCCGTAAAATAGTATTTAGGGTACCTTAGTGTGTGTGAGATGGAGATGATCAGGGGACCTGTATAATTAATGCTTAACACCATAATTGGCGGTGCCATGATGTAGGACTCCCATTGTTAGAACGAGACTGCTGGATTAGGGGCGGCAGTACCACAGTTTCTGGGTGACTGAGTCAATCCCGCTACATCTTGGCAGCCTACCCCTTTTGGCTAGCTAGCAGCACCTTGCCCAACCTGGAAGTGAAGGTGATTTGTGGCAGCCTGGAACATGACACTATGACCTTTCGGGGGAAGTCGTGGTCGACAAGTCTAACCAGTTTCTCTCGTTATCCCACACACACATAGGCAAAGAAAGAGATGCAGGATGGTTTTCAATATATTTATTGAAAAGAATGCAATCTACGATAAAATATATGTGCTGCAATTATTTGGGCAATGAGGCATAACCGTATTAGAATGGTGGTGACCAGCGAGAAGAAAATAAACAGTCCCAACATGTTGAAGTAACATACATAGATGAATTCTACCTAACTCATAAGCGAGAGCAAATGCGGTGATAGCCCAATCTGTCCCTACTTAGCCCATGAGAGGAGCACCCACCCCCATTCCCTAAAGGAAAAGGGGTATGCCCAGCATCTCCTGGGTTGGTGTAGAGACAGAGCCGGGGTCAGGAATGAAATGGCATGCAGCGTGGACAGAATCCTGGCTGGAATTACCTACCTTTTGTTTCTTGGCTTACAAAGGGATTTTATAAGAAAACATTTTCGTTCTGTGAAAAAGCCTGACATGGGCAAGTGGCTGAGAGTCAGACTGATTGCAAACTCTTGTGGCAACAATTGCTATTTGGATTATAATGTACAGGGGCACATGGTGAAATGTCGTGCACAGAAATATGATAATGCTTTCACAAAATCACAAACTTATAGCTGATTAGAAAATAAAAACATCCCTGCTGAAAGCAGAGTAACTAAAAATGAATAAAATAGAATACATGAAATCAGAGCACATATGTAGGTAAAAGGGCACAGGCCGCAGGCCTAGGCTAAGCTTAAAAAAAAAAAAAAAGTGTGCCCAAGCAGAGTGTAAAATAAACACACAACAGTTTTAGATGATTAAGATAAATAAGTAACAATGATTTTGCTGTAAATATTTAATATTAAAGATGTTTCAATTCTGAAGTTGAGACTGAATTAAACTAAGGCATATGAAAGAGGTAGTGGTCTTCATAGTGTTTCTATCACTCCTGTTATGTTAGGTCTATTTTCTCTACACATCCCATCCATCTGCATATTTTACTGACTGACCCTCATCTCTTTCCTCTTCATCACCCTCTTCACTCTCTCCTGAATGCACTCCCTCACATCCCATTCATCACACCATAAACACACACAAAGCACACACTCAACTGTAAGCGCTGCATTTTTACATTTGTCTTGTCACTATTTGACCTGCTTTGCACACATTTGCATAGAATCACAACTGCAAATTGAATATGTGACCACTGATCTGTGTTCGCTGCAGATCGGCGAAGAGTTGGATGAGCATGTATTTTGAACACCCATTTGACCCAATGACAGGCACTGTGAGAAACTCACACTACTTTCAGTCTCAATGCCAGACCTTTCCATTCTGGCCCATTATAAATATCTGAAGGTGACTCAAGTCAAACTATGCAATATACAAGAGTAATATGCTACACAAAAAATACAGAAACATGCTAGCATTGTTAGGGAATGCAAGCTTAAGTAAAACATGTGAAACAGGAAAAACGGGCCAGATGTATCAATATTAGAAACAGCGATTAACTGTACTCACAGGTTGCTTCTTTGCCACTCTGCGTGGATTACTTATAGACGTGTATGAGTGGGGGTAAGAGCAAGCGTTAGGTGGGACACTATCATGCTTCCGTATGAGAAGGGCTGGCTTGGAGTACCCACTCTCCAACTCTACTACTATGTAGGAAAAAGCCCATTATGCTTATCACTTGTAACATCCTGATACTAGGCTTCCCTTTCTTAAGCTTGAGAGAGCGCAATACCCCGGCGCTCCCCTAACCATCATACTGCCTCGCAGGATCCCACGTAACCCACTCGAAATATAAACATTGACCCCTACTAGTTGGGCCTGGTTCAGGTTGCTACGTGATGTGGGAGGCAAATCGCTAATCTACCCCCCCCCATATTGTCCACAACCCTTGGCTGCCTCTCTTGCGGGAGAGCCTGGTTAGGCGAATACTGCATACACTCGCTGTACACGTATCGGACACCTGTTTACTAATGGGATGCTTCACTCTCCCGTGAAGATGATTGGACATGGGGAACCCATTCCTATGAATACCTTTGGGCAACACGGGCTATGTAGCACGTAGCGTGAGATCCTTCCAGACTTTCCACATGAAGCCCCACTTCTCTGGTAATCGAGTCCTCGGATTGCGCCCATACTTCCTTATTTTTTTATGCTGCACTGGCCTAGAGAGGGCTAGACAGGCTTGGGAACGGGACATGGGAGTCACACTGCCTCAAAAAGTCGGGTATGACTGCTGCACACAAACTAAGTTGGTCACAGATAATCATCGCCACAAATTGCAACACTGTAGCTATCTTACTTACTATAGCTTACACCATCCCACGGGCACTTGCCAAGATTGATTACACTTCCTCATCATTGTCCTAAATGTCATGTTGAACAGGACGATGTTTTCCATCTCTCCTGGACATGGAGAGTGATAGCTTCATATTGGGAGAGCATTTATGTGGCTTTATCTCATATGCTTGAATGCCGATTGACCCCTGATGGCATTGCTGGGATACGTTAAGCCTCTTCCCATTGGCTTACGTTGCTATCCTGCTATTGCCCTACTCCTGGCGAAAAGGCAGATTTGGCTCCATTGGGGAACCCCGACAGTGCCCACTGTGGCGACCTGGCTTAAAGACTTGTCATGCTGTTATATCAATTCCGAACTATTTGCCTCTATACAACCTCCGGCCTCCCAACCCAAGGATATTTGGCAGCCTTTACCGGACTATTTGCTGATGCTGGCTGCAGACTGCTGATAATGGAGACTGAACTACACCCCCCCGTCATACCACTTACTGGTCACTGGCCTAGATGGCATTGAGGTACTCTTTTTTTCCTTTGTAAACTGCACTGTCTATTGCTCGCTTAAATGATTTCGGTCCAAGGCCTGTATATGCATATGGCATTGAGTTGTTACGTGTCTGTACTTACATCAACTGTTATGGCTTGTTTTTGAATTGTCCTTATTGCAAAAGTTAAATAAAGTATTAAAAAAGAAATAGCGATTAACTAATTGCCATTGTCTGTGAATCGCATTTAGGTGATCACTATTCATAATATATGAAACTCAGAGTTTCATTTAGCGATTCCTAGTGGTTCGCAAATCGACCTACCTCATGTATATAAATGAGGTTGGTTGCAATTTGCAGTTCATCAGGAATCGCAAAAATCACAACGATGGTGGCCTGCAGCTGACCACCATGTCTGTGAAAGCTTTTAAATAAAGCAATTTTTTTGTTTTTTTAATGCAGCCCATTTTCCTTAAAGGAGAACGGGATGTGTTAAAATAAGAAAAATGAAGTTTCTGTTCATTATTTAAGAGTAGGCCGTGGTCTGTGCAATCACTGCCTGCTCTTAAAATGTCAGGAACTGTCGGGGATGCTGGCTAGGCTAGCGTCAGAGGAGGCAGAATACTAGGTACAGAGCAACCCAAGATCTCACAGAGAGTCAGAGGAGAGATGGGATCCAAAAGGGAAGCTCTATTAAAGGGACTAAAAGATAAGGTTCCGAAAGACAGGCATTCAAGAGGCAATGTGTCACCCAAACTAACTAACTCCCCAGGTCAAAAGTGCAATATATATATATATATATATATATATATATATATATATATATATATATATATATAACAGCATAAACTATAAAGGGGATGTGGGGTAAAGCACTCGCGAGCTCCATAGGGTAAGATTGAAGCTCAGTAAGTTCTTCACCCACAATTGCTGTTACATATTCTGACAGCCAATACATATATATTGGATATACATGCAAAGGCAGGGTCTGTGGAGCTGACCCCTATGGTGATGTTATAAAAAGTAACTGGAAGACAATACTCACAGTGGACAAAAAACAGGTTGTCAGCTGAGCCCATGTATCCTGGCGATCAAACAGGAACTTGTATATCAGTAACAGCAAGTGTGTAGAACGAAACACAACCTCGATAGACAAGAAGCTAGCAAGGAGAAGTGCTTAACAGGAAAGATGGGAAAACAAATAACACGCTTGGCAGAAAGAAAGTAACAAACATACGTAGACACTAGAAGCAAAACCGCAGCAAAACAGCAAACTAGGAACTGGAACAAAGAAATGGAAAGAAAGGCAAGGACTGGGAAATGGAAAATGCAGAAGGAGAGGCTTCAAGGCAGCACAAGAAGTGCCTGTGCAGAACTCAAGGAAACAAGGAAACACAGCAGGCAGAAATTATTCGAGGAGCATGGAATACCTGAGACTTAGAAGTCAAGTAGCACTGCAGGGAGTGCTAGTTCAGGAACAAGGATTTGCTAAGGCTCAGAAGGCAAGGTAGCACTACAGAGAGTACTAGTTCAGGAACGTGGATGTACTACAGCTCAGGAGTAGTAACAAGGATAGCTACAGCTCAGAAACAGGAACAAGGATAGCTATAGCCCAGGAACTCAGTAAATAAGAAAAGCAAATGCTCAGGAAACTTGGGAGGAATAACTAAGGCTCTGGAACAGGTACAAGGAAAAACTATGGCTCAGAAACTTCGGGAAACAAAGATTGGCCTTGCCAGAAAACAGCTACAATGACAAACCCTGGGCTGAAGGAAGCTGAGGCTTAAAAAGACTCACATGTAATCACATGCATCAGGTCTGAGCAGGCTTACACCTGCCAGCCACAGTTGTGCTGAATTCCTCCACCCATCCTTGGCCTTCAGGGGGTGGAGACAAAGCAATGAGCAGGGGATTCTAGGTAATGATGTCCCAAGCATGAGCAGACTGGCTTCCAGAAAACCCGTCATGGATTGGGAATGGATGGTAATTTGCAAATAGCAGCCAAATGGCTGGAAGTCAGATTACGCATGCAGGGGAAGGTCTGGAAGTTTATTAGAGCATTGGAAAGTCCCACAATTTGCCCCCCCCCCGGTGATGGGCACGAGAGTGAGGGAGTGAATTGTGGCATAAAAACTGTTTTTACAAACATTCACAACCTTTGTGACCCATTTGTGAATGGTTTACCATCTACTTGAGTAGGTGGTAAAATGTGAATGTGTTGCAACCACATTTCTGCCGCAAAATATTCTTACATACTGCTATGATTCGGTATTAGGAAAGGACGCCGTAAACATGCCCCTTCCTAATACCAAATTGGTATGTATTTGCAATTCCAAACTGTGATTCTGTAATGTTACCGAAATGCAATTTGGAATTCATACAAACCAAAATGCATTTTTCTGGTCGCAATATTCCAAATTCAGAGAACTGGGCCGTTTGCGACCGCAAAAATGCTTGGCACATCTGGCCCTAAATGGCTGACATGGATTACTTTATTGTTTTTTCTATTCTTTATTCAGAAATCGATCAGTGTTTTTGAAACTGAAGTTAAGGACATGAATAAAGGGCCCAACAGGGACCCGTTTCAATGTCTGTTTTAAATTACCACTTAGTCTGAGACCATGGAAGGACCACATCCTCTTAAAGCCCTATAACAGACCACCTGTAATGAACTGATCCAGTTCTGTGGTATTTCAGTACAGTTTATGATTCCAGAGGAATGCAACACCCACTGGGCTAAAAGGGCTTTAGCCCTCCATCCACCATCAGCTGGCTTGGGCTGGACTGGGTCTGCAGGCTTGATTGCCCAGTTAAAGACTTGCTGCTCTGTCATTCATAGCGAGGTTGTTCCCAGCTATAAGGGCCCTGTTCACAATGCAGCATTTACTATTTCAATTGTTAATGCCTCACTCCCTTCCTAATTGTTCCCAGCTCATTCAGACTAGCAATGTGTCATAGGTTTCTGCAGTGAAGTGTGAAAGCTGCTGATCTCCCACAGACGTTCATATAAAAACAACATGAGGTTCATGTAAAATTTCACCTGCAGCTAAAGACAGTGTGCTATCGGCATCACTATTTAATTAACGGGCAGTGATGTGGCAGATACTATCATGCAAGGATTTTGCCATTAAATGTTATTTTGAAATTAGAACAGTCTTCCTGTTGGTTTGTTCAATTTCCTAGTGCTGTAAGGCCTTCCTGAAGCGGAAACACTATTTAAATGTAAACACAACAGAAGAAATGTTGCATTCTGACACAGGAGCGGCTTGTGGGGCTTTGTTGGGCCAGGGTGATGCGGGGGTGCGGGGACGAATTAATAAAACTTTTTTTTTTTAAATAAATCACTCACCTGCTCCGCTCCCGCGCCGCTCCTCACCTGTCGCTGCAGGCTCTGAGCAGCATCAGGATTGGTTGGGAGCGCCCAGTCAGGGACTCCCAGGCAGACTAGAAGCCTGTGCATACTCTCCATGGAGAAAGCCTACTGCGCATGTATGTTTGGGCGGCCCGAGACGGCCAGCCAAACATACATGCGCAGTGAGAGGAGTGCACAGTGCACTCTCATCATCTCATCATCCCCAATGCCACGCCACTTAAACTAACAAAAAGATAATAAACAAGGTTTATTATCTTTTTGTTTGTTAAACGTGATTTGCAGTGGCTGCTGCTGGTGGGGGGACGACGCTCCTCCACCCTAACGGAGGAGCTGTGCCTGTTCTGACATCAGGTAAAGTAAATGTTTGCTGCTGTGTTATTCTATTTAATGCTTCATATTGCAATTCTGCTGCTTCTAAGCACTGGACATATCAGATGTTACTACTAGGCAATCTCGTGGTATTCACTTTACCTACCTAAGAAGGATGGATGGCTGAGTGTACTTTGCTGAATTCAGACTTCTGACCTAACAATCACATAAGTTCAGCATCAAGCAAATATTGTATCCATTATACTTAATGAACGTGATGAACACGTATATGTATATAGGTATTAGCATATATGTGTGGCTATATGTTCCAATAATAAATATTCTGTGGGATGTATGTTTAAACTGCATAATTCTAGTTGAATCTCAGTAGGGGTATTACAGCCTTTACTCCCTAGGAAGCTAATTACATGGCTTCACTGACTTGACTAAGGGGCACTTGGTAATTACAGTGCTGCAACACCTGCTGAAGCAAGCACTGTGTAAAACATAAGATATTAAATATTTCCTAATTAAAAATAAAATGTTAATGAAAGATAAGGTTACAATAAATGCAGAGTGCCATGGCTAAAAATACCTTATAGCTCTATACAAATATTTTACCTTTTCCTGAACAAATCCCCTATTTGGGTGTTATGTTTTGAAGCATTGGTGATCTCTCGGAATTAAGGGTTTAGTATAATGAGCAATACTGAAAAGGTGGGATGAACAGCAAGCAAAAATATTTTGCCTTGTGATGTTGATAATCCTCAGACCGTTCCTGTCTCCATCCTTTGTACCCATAAATCTCATAGGAAATTTGGTAGTAAATCAAAGACGGTCATGAAGGCCTTCCTTATGAATGGTAGTATTCCACACAAAGTGGTAACTCGGGTTGGAATTCTTCTACACGGCTTTCTGAGTGAGTGGGTGTCTCTTGGAATTACTAGGTCTGCATATTTTGCATCTGGTAATCCTGGGTCTACAAACTCAATACTTGATCATTCCAGACCTGAACACACTAGTAACTAAACATTTTGATGGCTTTGTGGGATTCTGCTTTTGTATAATTTTTCATCTACTCACTGAATATGACTTTCTACTACACGCTCACAAGGATAAGTATTAAAAACATATAAAGAGTTTTTGTTTATTAGGGCTGAAGCATGTTTTACCATTTTAATGCATACATGTACAAAATATGGTTTGTGCATGCCAAGAGTAAATAAATTAGATGTAAACAATTTTGAGCCGATACTTAAAGAATTAACTCATGTATGAATAGTGCTCAAAACCAACTGAAAAAAATATCCTTTGAACTGTGAAATAGTTTGTCATTGTTAAACTTCACATATGTAAGCACAGGTGCATCCCAGAAAGCTACTCAAAACGTTATGAACTTTAATTACAATTTCAGTAATTATAACAATTTTTCAATTTTAATATATATGTGTGTGCGTATATATTGATCAGACAAAAAATCTAGTCACTGAGCATTATGATTGGTTAATTCCAAAATTAGGTTCAGGTGAAATGGAAATCAACCATAAATCAATCCTTCATTGGGGAATGTAACCCTAATTCATATTTCCAGTCCATCACTGTTTCCTTATTACCAAAGAGTATACCATAATTCGCAAAGAAAGACAAATGAAATAAATTGGTGGTATCACCATAATTTCAAGAGTCCCTCAACTGCAATTTCTTCCACTTTTGATTGTGCTTATTTTTTTCTTGCTTTATTGCCTTTTGTAATAGTCTCTTTACATGTCAGCTGTAAACCACCAAACCACAACTCAAAATGTATTGACCAGTTCACACAGTATCTATCTCTATGCCTGCTAATGTTGAAAATACAATTTTCATGGGTGATTTCAACATTAATTGTAGCACTCCTAAATCAGGGATGTGGAATTCCTATTGCCCGACACATCTGGTTTGGGGTCAAGGGCAACAAGGTTTTATGTTTACTTTGTCCTTGGGACAAGTAGGCCCAACCCCCTGCAGCACAAACCCTTTGGCTGCCTGTTTACAGAGAGTGGAACTCTCTGCAGTTGACAAATGTGTTTCCAAAAGATAATGCTGTTCGAACTTGTATTTATGGTTCATTATTTGAAAGCCTTCATTATTAGGGTGAGTGCTGTAAATAAATGTTTTAAGGTCACACTTCACTACTGACGTTGGTTCCAGTACAAAAAAAAAAAAAAACGTGTACACACGTTTGAAAAGTTTAGACTAAGAGGCTAAGAATCATTCTCCCAGAATGCTCTCTGGTTTTATGCAAATGAAGTGTCATTTAATAAAATGTGTTGATGCATGCTAGTATTTCCCAAAAATATTTCTAATGAAAAATCAGTGTAACCATTTTCAACACGATTATGGGAAGCATGAAAATAAACAAACACTGACAAAGCCAACTGATCTGACATATTTTTATAAGTCTTTTAGTTTCATCAATGCGTGTCTTGTTTTGACATGGCTTTTGTAATACTTTATTGTTGTGGGAGCTACCAGGCCCTCAACATTGTAACAAACACTGGCAAAACCCCCCCAAAAGGTTTTTGAACTCTAAAAGCACATGTTGCCACCAGTGGCATAACAAAGGCCCCGCAGCCGCCCTCCAGGGGGCCCCTTCAGCACAGCACCTGCCCTGAGTGAGTCTGGAGAGGGGGCTCCTCCATGTTCTTTGCAAAGGGGCACCCTCCAGTTTCGTTACGTCACTGATTGCCACTGTAGTTCCCGACACTGAACAAAACTACTTTGTGTGGCAATATGCTCCTTGTGGAAGAGCAGAATACGATCACTCACAGTAAAGCCAGCCGAAAGAGAGAGAAATAGAAGTTTAATAAAAACAAAATGTCTTTTTTAACACCAGACCTAATTAGGGACCAAGACCCACATGTAGGTAGCTTTTTGCATGTCGCAAACAGCGACTTTCGCTGTTTGCGACGTGCAAAAAGCACACTGCGATGCACAAGCCCAGTTTTGCGATTCAGTAACCTGGTTACCGAATCACAAAACGGGTTTGCGACTCGCAATTAGTAAGGGGTGTTCCCTTCCTAATTGCGACTAGCAAGGGAAATGTAGGATTGTTTGGTGACCGCGGGCGCAAACCAATCGCAGTTTGCACCCATTTCAAATGGGTGCTAACACTTTTGCAAAAGGGAAGGGATCCCCTTGGGACCCCTTCCCCATTGTGAATGTCCCTGCAAACATTTTCTCAGAGCAGGCAGTGGTCCTGCGGACCACTGCCTGCTCTGAAAAAATGAAACGAAAACGTTTAATTTTTCATTTTTGTTATGCATCTCGTTTTCCTTTAAGGAAAACGGGCTGCATTACAAAAAAAAAAAAAAAAACTGCTTTATTGAAAAGCAGTCACAGACATGGTGGTCTGCTGTCTCCAGTAGGCCACCATTCGCGAAGGGGTCGCAAATTGCGACCCACCTCATGATTATTCATGAGGTGGGCATTTGCGAAGCCCTTGCGAATCACAGATGGTGTCAAGGACACCATCCTACATTCGGATTTGCGACTCGCAATTTGCAGGTCACAAATCTGAACCTACCTACATGTGGCCCCAAATTCTTAAAGAAAGTCACAAAAGTGCACCCATGGTATATGTCGTACCCCTGTAAAATATTTGTGAACTGTATTTTAGCATGGGTGAATACGATGTGTAGATTTGCTCATGTGAAAATCTATTGAGCATTTGCAAGTTCATTTTCCCTCCAGCCACTTTCTTCCCAACCCTGGAAGAAGTTCTAATTCTGCCATTGTCAGGAGTAAATGTCCAACCTTTCTTATTATGGGAAAATATTAGAGAGAAGCTGGTAAAAATCTTTAAAACATGCAGGTTAGTAGGTTTGCAGACTTAAAGGCATTCCAGCCCTGGAACTATTGCTTTCTGCTTCCTCCAGCCCAAGTATGCAGATCTGCAGAAAGGTGGCAAAATAAGGAAATTGCTACAGTCGGGATTGAAACTGCAAGTATTCAAGCCCTACTATGGTAGTAGCCCTGGCATAATCAGAGAGGCTATTAATTGCGGCCATAATTTGTCGCCACACTACATGGCACCAAAGGGACAAGTAGATCTTTTTACAGGACAAGTAGATTTGAGAAGCAACCTGTCCCCTGGACAAGTAGATATTTTAATAAATTCCACACCCCTGTAAATCCAAATTATTCATCACCCTTGTAAACCTCGACAATGCACATATATAGATATAATTTTTTTTTATTACCGAAAACCAATTGTTACAGGGATGTTATAGTTAGGAAACAGAATTTTAAAAAAACATGAAAATTCACTTACAAAACCAAAGATTACAGGGATTTTATAGTTAGGCTCACATTTTAAACGTACAAAACCATAGAAGCTCACCTGTTAGGGTTAGAGTTATGTCAAGTAACTATAACTGGTGCCATAATGTAACTATAACTCCTGAGGCCCCATGCATTATATTTCATAAGAGTCCCAGGGAGTTGGCGGTCCCCCGGGGCTGTGGCGGTGCATTGCCCCCCTGCCTTCATTATAAAGCTCCCTGGAGGTGGCGCTCCTTGGGGCATCAAAATGCACTGGGGCACACGGGCCCCCCCCTCCTTTATTTCAAAATGCCCGTGACCTGGTCCACCTAGGGGATTCATAATAATTATTTTTTTTAACGGGAGCCCGCGCCTGTTTTTTTTTTAAATTAATTTTTGCTGCAAATTTGCAACGCTTTTGTGAATCTGCAACAATTTTTTTTAAAGTGCTTTTTCACCCTAGTGGGGTCCCTCTGGTAAACCAGCACCAGAGATAAGGGGTCAGGGTGTACCTACCCTGGCCCCTTTTTCTTTTTTCTGGGACTCGGCTGAAGCTGAGTCCCAAGATGGCTGCCAATACTTTCTGGTTTGAAGTTAAGTGTTAGCAGCCAATCAGAGCTCTGCAGCTCCGTGCATGAGCTCTTATTATTCGCAAAGTCGTCGAGGAGGATCCGCTTTGTTCAAACGCACACTCTTACTTGAATGCCCAACAGGTTTTAATAATATGCACACCCTCAGATGATAAATCAATACCCTTATGTGAAAACATGCACATTTTAGTATCAACCTTGTGCTTATAAACTGCTGTTTAAGCCTCATTAATAAAACCTCTTTTTTTAACCTACAGCTACTGGCCTGGCAGTCATGAGTGATAGCATTTAGAATCCTTAAAAAAAAATAATTTCCATGTTCCCCACAGTTAAAATAAATACAGACAGGAAAATAATAGGTTTTCTATTTGTATCTATCTGTAATAATCAGTAAAAATGAAAAACTGAGAGCCTTAATTATAATTAGTCCTGTTAGTCCAAAACTTCCAAAATTGTGTTTTTGTTTGGCCTACAACTCCTGCTATTGTTCTTCCTTCAAGAGCTTTTTTATGCTATTACTCTGCCTCACTAATTATATCATCCTCAAAAATTCTACAGCCTCTATCTATAGCTGAGTTATTCTTCATTCAGTGTTGTCAAATATTTTGACAAATTGTGCCTCTTGTAAGTATTCTGCTGCAACCAGTGTTCATGCGTATGCTAAAAAGTTTTGTATACATGTAACTGTAATAGGAGCAGAATAACCACATAAATGTGAACAACTAGCACTGTTTATCGCCATTTTTCCAAAACCTAACTTGAGGGATGGGCACCTAAATATCTTTTAAAAGTTGTTTTTCATAAGCCCTATTAAAATGAGGCCTAGCCAGCTGTTTTGGTATGTTTTTAGAATTCACCATTTGCCACAGCTAGTCCCAGAAAATAAAACTTAAAATTCTACATCCTGTGAAGTCTACAGACTCAGGCCCTCATTACGAGTCTGGCGGTCATCAGACCGCCAGCCTTGCTGTGGCGGTCTTACCACCGCAGACCTGGTGGTAAAGTCTACTGCATTACAAGTTGTGGGGTTTGGCAGAAACCAAACCACCACAACGCCGCTTGGCCCGCTGATGTGGTCACATTGACGCGGCCGGTGGTGAGCACCTCCAGCTCGGTGGCAGGCCTCTGCTGGCCGGATTAGGAGGCTGCAGACCGCCAGGCTTTCCGTGGCGGTCACCCCGCCACAAAACCCCTAGCGGTAACGCACCTGGTGACAGGAATCCCCACCACAAAACCCCTAGTGGCACACGCACCCCACACGTCCACACACTTCCAAGCACCCCCCCAATTGTCCACACACTTCCATTCAAACATCCCCACCCGCTCTCACACTGACATACACACCCCCCTCCGAAAACATTCACACCCCTCCACCCTGCACTGCATACATACATTCACTCCCTCCATTCACTCCCCATGCACCACTTACACGCACCCACAAACACCCCCAACCGTACACATCCATTCACACCCCCACTCGCATTCACACATACGCAACCCCATCCACACACTTGCACAGACACCCCCACTCACTCAAAGACGTGCACACAGACACCCCCTCTCACTCGCTCACACTCACTCATACACCCCCATTCGCACACATACATGCACACACATGCACCCAACACTCCCTCAGCCCCCCACCCCTTTGAATGATCACCTTACCTTTTCCGGCAAGCTGGTCATCGGCACCACCACACCAGCAAGATTCTGCCAATCCATAATATGGCTTGTAATACGGTGGGGTGGCGGTACTGGCGATGCAATTGCCTCTTCAACTCCGTCGAACTTCCGCCCATAAATGCACATAAGTCCTAGCATGATTCCTAATATGACGGTCAGCAGACCACCAGCACTGGTGGTCTGTTGACTGCAGCGGCTTCGGCGGTCTTTGAAAAAAGACCGCTGAAGTCGTAACGAGGGCCTCAATGTGTCTTTGAATGCAACATTTGTAATTTCTTCTGCTAAAATGTCTTATACTTCACACATTGTCCCGAAAAAAATGCACCTCATTTAACACAATGTACCAAAACAGTGATGAGAGGGCACACAAATGTTTTGACATGGGCTTTGAAGTTGGCACCCTTGCCACTCTAGAAGTGTACCCCCCCCGCCCCGGAAGTTTGAGTCTGGTTGTGGAAGTGGAGTAATGGGGACTAAAACTCCTGTTACTGGAACCTTATACAATTGAGGACTACGAGTCCCCAAGAGGAAGATTTCAATCCTCCTACCAGCCCATACACCAACCCCTCCCCCGACTTAAATGTCCCTGCTCAGGTAACCAAGAGGCAGATTCTGTGTAATAGACCTGGATTGTTTTCTTTGCACACAGACTTCCAGTACAGTAAGAGAATGAAAGTAAAACTGTGTAGACAAATAACAGAGCTTTTTGAAAAAATCCACACGTACAGGTCTTCCACGTTTACGTAGCGCTGCTGATGCTACTATGAGCAGTTCCCCCTGGTGTGACTCAGTTTATGGCCTATATTCTATGAGACGCTCATGTTAGTTTTGGTCTGACATGGGCAGGTATTCACCTAGAGTCCTACACCAGATCTCTATAACACTAGGCTTGGGCCTATAGTGCCCTGTGACACTTTGCGCTTACGTCCTAGGAGTTTCCCATCCCCCACCCGTTACCCGCCTAGATGCCTCCTAAGATGTCTTCCGCGCGCTCCCGCCCCCGCACCCCTCCTTGCTGTCACCCGCCGTGCGCGCCCCCGCACCCACCTGCAACCAATGGGAATGCAGGCCCACGTCCCGGGCACGAGCACGCGGGCCTGGTAGGAGGGGCGCTGATAAACGTGTGCGGCCGTGCGCGCTCCCGCATTCCCTCAGGCTCGCGCGTCTCCCGCTCACCCTCCTTTGTGCGTCTTCAGCCCCCAGTGCAGCGCCTTCTGTACCGGTTGTATCACCCCCAGTTCCCGGGCCATGGCGGACGAGAAGCCAAAGGTGAGCGCGTGGAGTAAGGGGGGGAGGTAAACCGCGCTGTTTGGAGGGGCGACTGGGCCTGCCATAGGTACGCGGGTTGCTGGCCGTGGGGTGGGGGTGGGGTGAGGCTTATTCCTGATGGGAGGGGGAGGAAGGCCCGCACCGGGCGGGAAGAGACTTTGAAGCCTGTACAAGCTACAGGGTCACGGGAGCTGCAGCCCCTGTTGAGGTCGAGATCAGTTTTAGCCATGGTATGAGGCCTCTGTTGGGGGAACTAGCTTCGGTATGAAGCTTGTGTCGTGATGGGGGGGCGGATTCAAACGATACGGGTTAAGCCCTTCAAAGTGTGTAGGTGAGTTGCTCTAGATGGGGTGTTCTCGGGCTCTAGTGTGGCACGAGATCTGCAGCGATGTTTGAGGAACGAGTTCTTAATGATAGGCACGTATTCAGTTTGCATACCCTTTCTAGGCAAAGGGGTATGCATGGTTGTTTGGTTTGTGCTGCATTGACATTCAAAGTATTGGGGTGCGCTGGCCTTGCCAGGAGTTGAGCGGGATGGGTAGGTGCTTATTGGAAAGAACTACCAGTCCTATGTATTTGGACCACGGCGACCCCTTGACTAGAGTATTCGTAATCTCGTGATAATTGTGTGTAGGTGGGCCTGGTGTTGGGAGTGTGTAGTTCAAATTCTTTCTGATGCTTGGTTATTTGGGGATGACTGATATCCTAATGGTTACCAAGAGTGGTCTTTAATGAGTGGGCTAGTCCTGTGAGTTAATACTGGGTAAAGGACCCAGTGGGCTGTTAGAAGATCTCCCGTATTGGGTTGGTTTATTCAGCGGAGTTATCACCTTTTGGAGGCATTAGTTTGAGTGTCGGTATCACTTCCCCCAGGGGAGCCTTTACGGGCATAATCTGGTCCTAAGGTGCAAAATATAAATTCTGGTTTGGTAAAGGGTCTTGGTGAGATTGATTAAAGAAAATGTTAAGAGTTCCTGGCTTAGGTATGTAAATCTGTTAGGAATTATTTTAACATGGGTTGCTGGAGTAAAACGCCGTATTGGGTTACAAGCACGAAGGGTTTCGGTTAGAGGGAAGACTTTCGCTAGTTGAGACCGGCGAGATGGTAAATGACATGAGCACGCCAAAATTCAGGGTACTTCCCTTTAAGTTTATTTGCTCTGCATCGCGGTAATATTGGATGTCTTTACTGTTAAATGAAAAAAGTCAAGAGCGCTTACTTTTAAATGTTTGCTTCCTTGTTTTGCATTGGAACAAAGACTTATGAAACTTTTTTGTGAACTGAATTATCTGCTCTCTACACATCGATTGATTTGTGCCTTCCTTTTTTCTTCAACAGGAAGGCGGAAAGACTGAAAACAATGACCACATCAACTTGAAAGTGGCGGGCCAGGATGGCTCCGTGGTGCAGTTTAAGATCAAAAGGCAAACGCCCCTTAGTAAACTCATGAAAGCCTACTGTGAACGACAGGTGAGAGCCTTGATAGATAACGTGCTTGTTTGTGAGAGTTAAGCTGTTATCTTGTGGCTTTTGGGTCTTGCTTATAGACGGCAATAGGTTAGAGACCTATGTTGTAAAGTACAAATTACTTAACAGCGGGCCTGGGAACAGCCCACTGGCTGGCTTTCATGTCAGTTTTATTTGCTTGCTTAATCAGTGGCATTACTTGCTCTTGTGTGCCCTTGCCCTAGAAAATAGCTTATTTACTGTGAATCTGATTGGGTGACTTGTCCTGTGGCAATTTCTTGCTCTCAATAAATCTGCTGCCTCGCCTTCTGTTCCTTGCCTACACTGATTGTGCCCGATCCCTCCCCCCTCCCCTAAATTTGATCCCTCCTTCCTTATCAATCTTTTCTTTTGGAGGACGCAGCATCAGCAATTTGTTACTGGGCCACTTTTTTTTCCGATAACGCATGCATCTTTCTTTATAGGATACCACACCAAGATATATGCTTAATTTTTAAAATGAATGTTGCAGCAACTTGATGCACACGTAATCGTGCTGGCACTGCTTATGCTTGTTTCGATGGTCAGCAACAAGCTTCGGCTAAGCGTAAAGGTTGGCTAATACCTTTCAAAGACAATACCTACTGAGTTTGCCAGTGCTTTATGATGTGTAAGGCTGAACTCCTGTTGTGCGTGTAGTGTTTCCAATAATTTGTTGGGAAGAGTAACATGTTTATCAACAGTAGTAGAAGGTTCTTGCTTCCCGACTGCAATTTATTAATCCAGGCGGTGGGGTTAATTCAGCCATATCCGTAGACAGTACTTCAACAGTGCGCTGGATTTGAGGGAAGCTCTTTAATATGCTGTGCGTTTTTTTTTTTTTTCATTAAGGACACTTTTATTTGGGTTAGAACTTTGGTTTATTGCTGTTCTTGGGTTCAGTGATTCACATTATCAGTGTGAAGATGCTGAGTGACTGCATGTGCCTGTTTTAAATAAAAGGCAGCTGTAGTAGAATGTTAAGGTTTTTATTTTATTTTTTTATTTAAATAAAAAAAAGACACAAAGCCAGAGTTCAATGCCCTTGTGTTGCGACTTGTGTACATCATGACTTGTATTATGCTAATAAAATGCACACGTCCCCTTAGATTTCATAGGACTTAAACTATAAATGTGGTTTGGTTTACTTGAATGCATGCAGTTTATTTTCATGGGCTACCTGTCTTTTGTTCCAGGGTTTGTCCATGAGGCAGATCAGGTTCCGGTTTGACGGGCAGCCCATCAACGAAACAGACACACCTGCACAGGTGAGTGGTGAGGTGTAGAACAAAATGCCCAGGATTTTTGTCACATTGATCAGTTGCATCAGGATCCAGCTGAGTAAGCAGTTGAGAGTTAGGGTACTTTGGTGAACTAACAATAAAGAATATTTGGCTCCAGCTTGATGAGAATGGACCATATTCTTGTAGTCTCTGGTTGCCGTGTTCAATCTTGGCCTTTAGTGAATGGAAAGATACATCTTCTTAAAGTAATTTAACGACTACTGCAACATGTTGGTACATAGTTCAGATCCCTTTTGGAAATGGATCCTTCTAGTAGAGATTAGTTTCCCCACTTGTCAGCATTTCCCCAAGTAAAACTTCCTGCATGCCTTGTAAAGGCAGAATGCGTTCTTCCTCAATTGAAGTGAACAAAAAAGTTTTACTTGAATGAATCTCAGCCATTGCATTTACTCGGCTGAATCTCAGCCATTGGCATTTACTCGGGCCGCATCCCTGTCAATGTGTTTTTTTTGTTTTGTTCGCATTGCCACCTTAGGCTAGACCGGTCCATGTGCAACTCAGTCTTGGTCTTGCTTCAGTAGAAACAGTTGAGTCCATACTGAAGCACGCCCCTCCGTAAACTGGAATAAGAGTAGTCCAAGACCAGTTTGGCCCTAGTTGGGGCTCATCAGGTGGGTGCAGTTTGGTATTAGTGAGCCCAGGACACCCATCACTGGACATTCCAGTCTCGGTTAGGGCATCACACTAAAGAATCGATGGACTGGAATGCAGCCCAAGCGTGTGCCAGTGCATGGTGTAAAAAATGTGAATGCGGAGGAAAGTGCAGGCTAAAATAGACTAGGTGGTCCCCAGAGATTTTTAATAAATTAGTCCACCTATCTAGTTAAAAAAGGTGGTCACTATCAACTATGATCTTAGATAGCTCAGTGGTTCGACGTGTTTGCCGATTAAAGTTGCTACTGATCAATAGCAATTCTTCAGGACCAATGTTTCTAATTTTGGTTTAGTTTGATACCTTATTAATAAAAACCGATCTATAATAGAAAGCAACAGCAATAAAGCAGCTTGCATACTTCTAAAGAGAAGTACAACCATGCACTTGCATGTCACTGTTAGTGTACATGCATCAAACAGTGTTAAGAGAATAATAACCCGATCATAAAAGGTGACATCATAGTGGAAAACATATCGCATAGATAGTATACACTGTTAAGTAGGGTTAATTCATCCTATTTTGGTATCCATAGTATTGCCTCTAGTCGAGGCAGAAACATATTAACTGGAATTGGCCCAGGTAATTGGCAGTGGCTAGGAATAATTAGTGCTTATCACCCATCACCTTGTTGTGCGCCGTCTGTTACGCGATAGTCCTAAGGTCAAAGACGCACCCCTAATTGTCTTACACATTGTTGGACTATCCAGATGCTTGTTTTTAGACGTAACAGTGTTTGCTGAAAAGGTACTCCATATTTCCGTAGTACTACCCTGTAAAAAAAGAAAAAAGTGTGCCTCTTGGTCTAGCCGACTTAAGTCGCACCTAGAGATCTCCTTTCCTATCTAGAAAGCCTTGCATAATCAAAAGAATACGTAAACCTAATTGTATACGGACACAGGGTTAGGTCTCTTAATCTGTTATGATCAACTGTCATTTATGTTTTTGCATTGGCCCAACATGGGGCAGAGGGTCGGCCAGCTTAAGCTAGTGGCTCTGTTGCACCAAGTGATATTGATCCTGACCACATGATCACATCCACCAAATAAGTGCACTACAGCGCTAGAGCAGGAGGGCCAACAGTCTAGTCCCCAATATTTTTTTCCCTTGTTTAGCCTAAAGTCACTTGGGCAAGTTTTTGTCATTCTTAGGTTTTACATAATGGGGCCGTTCACTCTTCCATGGTGATTCATTGGTCTGTTCAAGTGTTGTTCACATTTTGTATGCCCACTACATACATCATGGGGGACTGGACCCACTTAAGCAAGTAAACTCACTTCACTGTATTTGCCAGTGTGTTCCTTGTGAGCATCCCTTTAGCAAGCATTGACAAATCTGGTGGGACTGGCTTTGCCAGCCTTTGCCTATGTTATATTTTTTTGCAAAAAAACATATGTTTTGTTCAGTCCAGCCAAAAAATGGCTAACGTTTTAAATACTTATTTGGTCTCAGAAAGCATACGTTGTAATAGTAGTCCCTGGCACTTAAGGAAACTACTTGGTATGGGGGCTGTGGTTCTTATGAAAGGGAGGAATGCAGTCACTCAGTGATGTAAGCAGATGTGGCCTGACCCATTGCCCGTAGTGTATGCTGTAGTAGGTGGAAGACACATTTAAATCACACAGTGAAAGACCAGTGAGTCTTTTACTTGTATAACTTTAGTGAAATCAAAACATCAGATCTAACAAACATAGGTAAAGTCGGTAGTTCTGGTGTTGACTGCCAACCTTTTGAATTTGTCAGTGCTTGTATTGTTTCTTGTAAAACTTTTTTTTTTATATATATAAAAGCGAACAGTCACTAACATATATGGCCTTGCAAAGCACATTTTGCCACAGTCCCTGCTACTGATGAGCACTACGTTTGTGGATGTATTTTGTGGAAGAGTAGAATGCTCTCACTCGCAGTGAAGTTAGCCAGTGAATTGGAAGAAAAGTGTGAGTGACACAACAGACCAGACCAGTGGATGAGTATACTGGTCAAAAGCCCTCTGTGCATGGTAGATTATACTCATTCTAGTAAAAATCAAATGTATCGGTCAGCTCTGGACTTAAAAATTAGTCTTCAGTGCTGCGGCTGATAAGGCCAGTCACTGCTTTTATTTCTGTCTTAACTTTTTTCAACTTATATTTGTGCTAGGTCATTCAGATTTTTTTTTTTGTGTGTAAACATATGCTCGCTCCTTTAGACTGTCATTTTTACTGCTTTTACACTTGTGGTGCAGATTCAGGCAAAAATGAAACAGGCTTGTCAAGGCAAGCCCTACCTGCTTTGCCAAGGCTTGTTTATTCAGCCTTGTGTTTACTCTCTTCAGGGTACTGTAACGTAGTACCTCTTATCTTTTCAACACTAAGAATATTTTCCTGCAATATGCAGTAAAACAAACTGGTTTCTATGCCTGTTCTAACTACACATGCCTGATAGAAAGTACTCCCACTGCTCTAGCAAAATTAGATGCAATGGACATTTTGTCTTTAAATATACAATCCTGTTGCCTGTGCTAGTCCTTAGTGCAAAGCGTGAGTACATTTGCGATGTCGATGCAAACATTTTAAGCCCCAGGATCCCAAATATAATCACTCCAAAATTGAACTCTGGCACAGCCTGTGTTGAGTGAGACTATCCACTGCTCAGTGCCCCTATCATTGTTTTCTTGAGCTGGCCATTGAATCATGGCAGGGTAAGGAGCGTAGAGTTGGTTGCCTGGATGATAAGGCTACACGTTTACAACTTTGATTTATTTTTCCACAGTTGGAAATGGAGGATGAAGATACAATTGATGTGTTCCAGCAGCAGACGGGGGGTGCTGACTAGAGAACCAACCTCACTTACACCCTGGAACTGTGCTGTCTCAACAACTCGGGCGGCTCATGCAGGCTGCAGCGAACCTCGTGCACTTTCCCATGGCCGCAGTATAGTTTCTCCCATTCTTTCCTCCATTTCTCTGTTGTATATAAATTGCCTGGCGTCCGGTGCACAGACATAACGCTTGTCTTTATTATTTTTTTTAAACAAAATGGCTAATTGTATAATTTTGACCTGCGTCATCTATAGAGCGACGGGCACGTAAATCGAGCCCCTGGGAACAGTTCCCTTTCCTCTGTCAGTGGTGTGTTCATTCCAGTAAGTTATTTTGTTTTCACTGTTTAAATAAAAGAATCCTAAGACAAGTAAGCCCAAATACCCTGTTCGATTTGAGACTCTTTAAGCTTTTTCTTTTTTATCATTGTTAAAACAAGAACGATTTTATAACCTTTTTGTACGTAGCTGTTACATGTAGACCAAATCTGTCTGAGTCGGGTTGAATTGCTAGAAATCAATATTCTAGTTGGTTTTCCCCTTTCAAGTCCAGTGTCGTGTTGTTTAAATAAACTTTTTGTTTAAAATAAACCTGCTTTGTCACGTTTACTCTGGCTTAAATTCTACGTCAGCACTATTGTGCTAAACCTGGTGATACCAAACAGTGCCAGCTATCCCTCATGGTATAATTACCATGTCTAGTCTTGAGTTAATGTAACAGTCTTCTTAACAGATGTATTTAATTTCCATGGTCCATTTCCACTATGGCAGCTGTGCATTAATGCACTTCACAGCAGCACTGCTATACTCTCAAGAGAACATATTCAGCACTTCTAGCAAGCCTGCCCTCTTTAGACTGCCGGTTTACTGTAGAGGATTTTTTTTTTTTTGGTGCACCGCTACAAACAACTTAAGTGGTAGTACCAACACTTCAAACGAGATGTCCTACCTACGCCTGTAATGACTTTCAGAATTTGATTTTACTTTAAGCAGTACTATAATTAAAAAATCCAGGGTTTACTCGTACTGATGTCTTACTGCTGCCTCAACAAATAGACCAGTATATTTGAGAGGGCATATAGCGTGATGTTTGGTATATTCACGGCATTACCAATACAATGTTTTCTCACATTTGTAGTGCAGTTAGCTGGAGTGCTACCTAGTACAAGAGTAGCGGTCAGAAGCACATGCTTCTATCCTAGAGATCGCAGCTGCAGCATCACAGTGATCATCACTGATGTATTTCAATAGCAAGTACTGTACAGGCAGCAGAAAAGTATGTTAACTCCATGTCAAGTGTAGTAAAGAATAGCATGCATCCACTCTTTGGAAGAGTGGAACCCAGTGATCCAGAATTTACTGTGTTGCCTTTAATAATGAACTATAATTCATATATAAAGAATTTTGAGCAGGTTAACAACGCCCTCTAAGTAACTGCATTGGCTGTGGTGTTTTCCAGGTGACAGGTATGGATTATGGATTTCACATAGCTCTTGAACTGTTTGGTAAGTACAGTATCAGGGATTTTTTCCCCAATCCCCTGATATCAATATATGCACTTAATGCATATCTGCTTTACTGAACCACTGCCTAGAAAAAATAAATGTTGAAACTGCATATTTTCATGTCCGTACTTTGGTCTTCCCGTTAACCTTGGTGCAGTTTTCTGGGTATTCCATACAGTAGGCAGTGACAAATCTCAATTCTTGCTTTCTGCACACAGGGTCTAACTTTCCAGACAGTGTGGCAAGCACATCTCTGTGGGCTTCTTTCCATGTGTTTATTTTCAACTGTAAATTCCCAGTGCGTTTCTGGTGGTGCTTCTCGGGCAGCCACTATTCAACCTTGCACAGTGATATTTCCACTTGGGAGGTGGAATGTGAGCGCCTTGGCTGGTCCCACGCCCAGTTGCGAAAAAATGGTTATGCATGGGGCTAGGTATGACACTTAAAAAACAATCCTAGCTACAGAAATGCCTACCAAACAACATCCTGGCCTTGGGGAGAGGAATCGCCATTTATGGAGCGCTATGACACCTTGTGGTGAAAGCCAGAGGTCCCTGGAATCCACAAAACCAGTCCACCTGTTTTTGACCAAGGCCATCACCATGGGGACTAGGATGGCCACACAAAGAAAAAGAACAGTGCACGTACAAATGACAGCAAAAAGGAATTAACAGTTTTACAACAGACGTCAGTCAATCCTGGAGATATGCCTTGATATTAACATACTGATAGGGGACCTCAATGCCAAGACTGGAAGCAATAACACTGGGTATGAAGAAGTCATGGGCAGATGTGGTGACATAAACAAGAATGGCAAAAGCTGTGCAGATCTGTGTCCTGAACAGTCTGGAGATGGGCAGCATTGTATTCCCACACAGAAGAATACCCAATTTAATGTGGGTGTCGCCAGACCATTCAGCAGAGAATCAGATCAACCATGTCTGCATTTCCATTAAGATCTGTGCAATATGCAAGTGATGAGCAGATGTAGTGATAAGACTATTACTTTGCCATGGCTAGGCTAACGCTGAAGAAAGCATGAATGGAATTGACAAACCAATCCCAGCAGTATAACCACACTCCTCAAAGATGCACAGAAATGGAGTGAACGCTGCCACCCTCAGTAACAAGTATCCAGTTCTGCAAGAACTAAGGTAAATCCAGGAGAAAGTCTGTGGGAGAAGATCAAAAACTGACACACCAACCTGCTAGGAGTTACTGGGTCCCAAGAAACACCAGCGTAAAGAATGGATCTCCACTCAGATTTTTCGAAAAATCCAAGATGAAGGAGCAGACAGTTACAGACACCACTAGCCGAGCAGAAAAGGTGAAAGCTCAAGTGAAAATATCAAATGAAACAGAGGCAAAGAGAAGCTTAAGAGCAGACAAGCTGAGCATCATCTGCTCCTGCTACAGAAGCCCAGGAAGCAGCAGGCCAGGGAAAACATAAGAACGCTATGGCATAACAAGGAAACTCTCCAGCATATATAGCAAGCCAGAAAGACAAGGCTGGGAAGACCATCATGGGTAACAAAGGCCAACAACAAAGATAGGGGGCTTTTAAGAAGTGCTAAAACAGCCTGTTCGGCAGTCTCCACCAGACATGGCCAGCCAGGAAGGACTTACCAGTTGATTGCAGCATACCAACCAAGGAAGAAATGCGGCAAGCCATTAATCATCTGAGAAAATGGGAAGGCAGCAGAACCTGACAACATTCCTGCTGAGGCAATTAAGGCACACTGAAACATCAGTGAACGTGTTCTACCCCAATTGTGGAAGGATCTGGGAAAAGAAAAAGGGGTCATCAAACAAAGGAGGAAATAGTCATCAAGATCCCCAAGAAAGGTGACCTGAGTGACTGCAGAGAGAACTCTTATATCCGCCCCAGGCAAAGTTCAACAGTTTCATCCTGAACAGAATGAAGTAATACGTCAACACTCAGTTGTAAGACAAGCAAGCTGGCTACCACAAGGATATATGCTGCACAGACAAGATTGCAACACTGGGCATCATCATTGAGTAGTCAAAGGAATAAATCTCCCCTC
Organism: Pleurodeles waltl; assembly: GCF_031143425.1. Classification (NCBI taxonomy): domain Eukaryota; kingdom Metazoa; phylum Chordata; class Amphibia; order Caudata; family Salamandridae; genus Pleurodeles; species Pleurodeles waltl. The sequence goes on along the minus strand of NC_090446.1, from coordinate 1,125,550,802 downwards.
TTTGTCAACTTGATTATGAGAAATCATTCGACAGTGTGGGCCGAGAGACTCTTTTTGGAAACTCCTTCACCACTATAGTGTGCCAGATAAACTCTTACAAATCATCAGGAACTCTTACAAAGGAGTGACCTGGAAGATAGTCCATGGAGGATAACCCACACACACTTTGCAAGTGAGGACCGGAGTCCACCAGTGTCTATTGCTCTGCCTTGTCTCTTCCTGCTGCCCATAGACTGGATCCTGAAGGCACCCATGGCAAGGAGAAGAAATGGTGGGATCCACAGGAGAAAACTAAGATCGTGAAGGCTGAAACGGGCAGCACAAGTGCAGTCACTCTTGAAGGTAATACACTGGAAGAGGTTAAGCCTTCACCTACGTGGCAATGCCATAGACAAGCAGGGCAGCATAGACACCATCAAGACAAGAATTGGCAAAGCAAGGGCTGTGTTCAGCTAATGAAGATCTGAAGCTCCAAGGACTGAATGCTGAAGACCAAGAACAGGCTTTTCAACACCAACGTAAAATCTGCCCTTTTGTATGGAGCAGAAACTTGGACATTAACAGTGACTACCACCAACAAAGTCCAGACCTTCGACCCCTGTCTTATGAAAATGTTCTAAATCTGCTGGCCAAACATCATCTGCAACAAGAAAATGGCAGACTTTCAAACTCTCTGCTCATGAAGAAATAATAGATACTTGGGATGGAGAAGTCACACACTCCACAAGCCAGCATCAAACACTGGCAGGCAGCAGGCTCTGACATGGAGCCCTTAAGAGAAAAAAGGAAGACCAAGAACCACCTGGCATCAAGAATCTTAGGAGGCCTCACAAGCTCCTAATGTCATGTCTCTAATAAGTGGTGCAAGCAGGGTTGTGGAATTTCGTAAACTATCAACTTGTCCGTGTGAAAAGGTTGCTTAATAAATCTAATAAGTGCTGTAATAGCCTCTCCGATCTTATTCCTGGGCTAATATTTTAGTCAGGCTTGAATATTAGCAATTTCCTTATTTTGCCACCTTTCTGCAGATCTAGATACAGGGGGTAGAGGAAGCCGTAACAAATAGTTCCAGGATTGAAATGCCCTTTTGAGTCTGTGCAAACCTACTAACTTGCATGTTTCAAGGGCTTCGCCAATCTTTTCCTATACCGAGAGAGGATAGAAATTTACTCCTGATAAGGGCAGAAGTAAAACTTTTTCCAGCGTTGGGGAAGAAAGTGGTTGAAGTGATTGTGAACTTGAAATCGCTCAACAGATTTTTGCATGAGCAAATCTACACATGCATATTTGCTTGCTCTAAAATACAGTTCACAAATATTTTCTGCGACTACAATTTCCTAGTCTACTTTAAGTTCTAATGAATTTATGAAATGTATAAATCTACACTAATGCAGACATCTACCCTAGGATCACTTTTATGACTTTCAGAATCAGGCCCCTAATTAGGTCTGGGGTTAACCAAGACTTTTTTATTTTTTATTAAAATTCTTTCTCTAGCCATCTGTCGGCTGCCTTCACTTTGAGTGACAGCAATCTGCTCTTTCACAAGGAGCATATCGGCACACCAAGTTTTGTTCATTGCCAGGGACTACTATGACAACTTTTTTTTTTTTTTTAGACCAAAAAAAATTGGTGTTTGTTACAATGGTGAGCTCCCACAACAATGTTTGATAAAAGCCCTGTCAAAATAAGATCTGTATTGACAATACCAAAAGACTGGCGGGTCTAGAATGTTCTGAATACGTAAATAAACCATACAGTGTTGACTGGAGTGGCTAGCTAGGTCATTCTAAAAGCAATTGTGTACCCTTGAGACCCTTTGCTGTTGTGAAAACTTAAATCATGCATGTATCGTGTTTATAGAATTGCATTCAATACAGTGTAAAGAGCCCCTATGTAACTCAGTGTATCAATAGTTTCAATCCAATATGCATGTTTTATAATAATTTGAAGCTCCCTGTGCCATTGAGGATGCTTGCTAACTTTCATGGCTCTAATAGGCCCAGAAGCCAAACGGCTCAGGGTTATACATTTTCTCATTTCCTGGGGCAACATTGCTTGCAAACCAGGCAGGTGGGATTGTGGGAGAATAATTTGTATTGTATTTATGAATGATCTTTTCTCAGGGTTGTCCAGCACTTCCTTGTGTTTTTATTTCAAGTATATGCTCCAACTGACCTTTTTCTAGCAAAGAGTCAAGGATAGTTGAAATTGCAGTTGTCTTCAAACTTTTGTTATGATGCACTTGAACTTTAGGCTCTGCCTTGCTTTGGAAAGGTTGTGGTGAAAACTAAAGTAGCTACATGGACCCCTAGGACATACTGTATAGACTTGTGCCTTTCTTCCTTACAATTAGATGGTTCTGGTAGTGAATCCTCCAGTTTGAAAGCATTACATAACCCTCTACTGCAACTCTTCTTGTAAAGAAACGCTGATGGCTACACAACTCAAAATGCTAACAAAGCCCTATCTGTTGGTCAGTGTGCTTAGTCTTTTAGAAAACGTAACACTATCAGTAGTAAAAATAAGTATGTTTTTGATGTATTTGCATCAGCAGGTCATAAGGCTATATGATAGTGTTGTGAGGACCTCTAGGGCCCAGCTTGATCACCCCCCTGTTTTAGCGTAACTTAAGTGTTCATGTTTTAGTTGTCCTGACATTATTTCTAGGTATGTAGCTAGGCTGGCGTGGCTCCTCTGTATGGGCGGAGGAGCGTCACCTCCGCCAGCAGCAACCGCTGCAAATCCTTTTACATGGAAAGGATAAACTCTGTTTATCCTGACGCTACTCTGAGCTCTTGGAGCCTGTGCCTGCAGCAGCGACGGTAGAGGAACACTGCACAGGATTAAAGCAGGTATGTTTTTTTAACCCCACCCCCCTCTCTGCAAGCCGCTCCTGGAGCTAATCTTAGATCAGTTTGAGCAGAAGGGCACACTCAATATGCTGTCGGCATAGACATATGGTTAGGTACGAACCTCTAGGACATCTAGCACCACATACACCAGGGTTGGATTGCTTATCTTCTTTACCATGGTCCTAATGCAGTTCACTATATGCAAGAATGCGATTGTTTCAATAAATGCGTTAAACTCATCTTCCATCTTTGTCTCGCCTTGGCATGAATGAGTAACAGCATGAAAGGGTAAAGATCTGTTTGCAAGGTTTCTCTGGGGAGTCAGTGTCATGTCCAGGTTGCCATAATCACCTTTAACCCCAGTGGGTTTGGAGGTTTTGGTGAGTCACTGTGTAAGCTAGCCAGGAGTTAGGCTGGAACTTACTAACTTTGCAGATAGACTCAGTTGCCACACTTTGCCGTTCTGCCATCCTACACATAAAGTCCTATTACCAAAGTAGAATGCATAACGCGGTGCCACCAGCATATTAAGGTCAGGTAAGTATCTACTGGATCTCCTGAGTAGTTTTGTCTTCTATGCCCAAGGTGTCCTATTCACCTTTATACAGAGATGACTGTGGTATTGGGGAAATATCCTCATAAGCTATATGGACACCTATATTTGTAGGTTGTTCTAGCTTGAACTTTTAAAAGGAAACCCCACTTAGTGTTTCCATCTCTGCATTCTTTTTTAAATTATTTTTTTTTTTAATCCAGTAGTTATTGCAGGAAATTGTAAACGTGCTGTCAGTGTTTACTTTTAAATGGGCTACTTAATGGGGATGGAGATGTTGCCTTTGTGATTGATGCACACTTAGTACAAAACAGGCATTTTATTAATGGATCCATTTTCCTGTAGTTGATGCCACTGTGCATAAATTTCACACATACACGATGCTAACCCACAAGCACAACATAGAGCATACATATCTGGAACATCAAAATTGGTTCCAAGGCACCCTACCACAAATTGTTGAACGTGTTAGAATGGGTCCCCTCGGTAATGATGGGGCCACATGGCCAGTCATAGCTGCCAACAATCCCAATATACAGAAATTACTAGTAGCAGATCTGTACCCATTATAGAATAATTAATCTATATAGATGCTCAACACAGTTCATAATGCAAACATTGAATTCTGCCCCATTAAGGGCTGCTCCAGCCGTCCAACAACAGTTTGCTACGCCACGTATTAACCGAGTGACTATTAATGCTATTATGTGTACAGTACCCACCAAATGGGAGGAGGGTCAGCTTTGGATTGCTCAAAAAACAAACCAGCTGTGGAAGCAGTGTTTCCCCGTACGGGACCCCAAGATGAACATAGAATTAATGTGCTTGCCACTTGGGTTGGTGCCTTCTGATGACTTTGCTACTTAGGGGAACAGTTTTGCTGCAATATATACCATAACACATGGTACACCATTGCTTGTGGTTTTGCCAGAGGTGTTAAAACAAATTCAAAACTAATATGGGCCTGCCCCAGCCCTGAACCTGGGGGTGAAATTAATTAGCAATTTTGCCACAGTAGCCTCAATTATTTTAGGAAATATTAAAGGGGAAGCAGCAACTCTGGCAGTACGCCAATGTCTTGCTCAAGTCCCTTGAATAGACCAGGAACTGGGGCTACCAAAAATAATAGCCGAGGCTTATACATGTATAGGTTGGGATAATTTGGGGGCTAGACCAAATAAGCCACAGGTAATCCTGAAAAGGATAATACCAAGCAAGCACAGGAGTCTTCTAAAAAAAAAAAAAAAAAAAAAAAACTGGGGCAAACAAAAATGTAATAAAGATCAAACAATCACGGGAGAATCTCTAAAGCTGGAGAGCTCTGAAAAATGCTCTAGCTTGCATAACTGATAATTTGAAACCGCTTTACTTGTATCGGTATACTGATACACACCCTTCTTATCAGGACTTATTACACAAAAGGTCTGAGAGATTTGGACGGTCAGAGTGCAGAAAAGAGTACGTGAAACCAAAAAAGGACTTAACGGTTGTCTGACATAATTATAAAGAGAAACAGGTTGCAAGAATTTCAGTAAAATATGCCATACATTGTGAGAACACTACTGCTGAACATGATGTGGGCAATGTCTCTGCTTGACAGTGTAACAGAGATCACAATCGTTCACCAGAATCTTCAAGAGTTTCTTGATGTGAGAGAAATTTAACTACATAGTAATTGAAACCACAGACAGGCGGGTCACCCCTCCAGACAGTCTATAAATTAAACATTTAAATTGATGGGGACATAATGCCCACAATTAAAGTAATTGTTCTGAGAAAGATTAAAACTAAGCTATGACATTCTTTTGGCAGAAAAAGACTGGCTGCCAAACTTTGTTAGAACACTCCCACAAGGGGAAAATGTGATTTTACTGTCTCATTCCTTGTTCCAGAGCAAGTAAAGCAAGCCTACACTGCAGACTGGGGTCTTGTGCAATCCCTAGCATTATACTGAAACCGTGTGGGCTCGGATAGGTTTTCTCCTTATGTAATACCCATATGGTCTAGCCCGCAAGTGCAACACACAATACCCTATAAAACATAAAGCTCCTGTGAGGAAGATTCTCTCAGATCTCGAGTACCAGGGAATAATTGAACCTTGTGTATCTCCAATGAGCAACCCCTTGTTTCATGTCGCCAAGCTAGATCATTCCTATAGAATAGTGTTAGATTACAGACATCTAAATAGTCATACTTGCACCTTTGCAATACAAAATTCACACAGTACAGCACTAATGAACAATATCGTCCGTAAAAAATATAAAAGTACAGTTGATATTTTCTGCCAAAATATATCACCTGAAAGCAGGGATCTAATATTTTTTTTCCACGTTCAGCTCTTAGCGCCGATTCTGTCGACTTCTCCAAAGGTATAAGAATAGCACAGGGCTATTCTCTGTCCGTGTGACATCAGTATTGCTTGATATTGATCCAGAAGCATTGTCCAATATTGATGACATATATCTGACCGATGATGACTTAAACACACCTTTAGCCAGGCTAGGGTGCATTGTTTTGGGATTTGCCAAACTTGCCTAAAATTAACTTTTAAGTAAACAGAAATTGCTTTTCTTAGTGTCCTATTTTTGGGATATGAGCTTTCAAATGAGAGGAAGAATCTGGCATCACACTTCCTTGAGAAATGTGCACAATTACAACCACAAAATACCATTAAAAAAATTGTCCTTGTTAGGATTTTCCAATTTTGGCAGAGTAAATACATACCTGATTATGCATAACATACAAACCACAGCATGATTTAATTTGTCCAGATTCTTCCTGAAAACATTGGACACCTGAACACACACACACATCCTCAGATCACTCAGACTGGTATGCTCGAAGTGAAACACCTACACACATGTTAAAACTAAACAAACTTGGTCGTCCTGATAATTTCGGGTGCCATTGGCTTTACTTGAGTCACCTTCAATGAAGGTCACACATTACCAATTGCATATAAATCAAATTTATATTCCAATGCTGAAATGCGTTCTGCATCCACTGAAAAAATACTGGCTGCAGGTCAGATGGCTGTCAATAATGAAATACTACTGGTTTAGAGCAAGCACATCATCATCATAACCCTGGTACCAACCCTAGAGGCAGTTGCAAAGGCTGGCATTCCAAATGTAAAAGCCTTAGATCCTACAATGGGCCACTTCCTTGACCACCACTGATGTAGAGTATGTATTAGACTCGAAATTGCAAACTCAAGAGTTTCTCCAATATCAACTGGAGTACCCATGCCCACTGACATTATGCCCCTTGATCAGTATAAATATATTATTTACACCGATGATTGGGATGTGAAGACAGTTTCTCCAATGCTGTCTGAGCTTCAATATTATAAGATATTTGAAAGTGAAGATATGTACATGAACTCCGCAGATTTTGGCAAAATGTTTTGTTATCGCCACTATGTACACCGAGACAGAGCTAGTACCCAATGTACAATTACACGCAATGGGAACACTGTCTAGCTCCACTGGTAGGGAGTTCTAACCCATATTTAGGTAAATATCATATCACTATCATATTACTTCAAGTTATCAGCAACAAAAGCAAGAAGAAATATGGTGACCGCTACAAAATTAATTTATACAAATAATTAATTTCCCAGTTCGCCATCAAGGGCTATGAATATTGGAAATATACTGATTTAAAATCAGTTTGGGAAACAAAAGATTGGCATGTACAGGGCATGGGTGCATTATGTAAAGCATGTCTGATTCCTTTACAGATTATTCTTCTGAAAGACACTAGGTCTAGAAAACATTGAAGAACTGAATGTGCCCAGTATCTATTCAGCTGCAAAATTCAACAATTAGCAAAGTGTAGTAAATAATACAGAGGGTCAGCTCAACAGTATGGTCAGAAATGGTACATTTAATTCCACACTTTCAGGTCCCAACGGGTGGTTATTGTTGCAAGTGGACACATGGTTATGCATGTTTTGTAAACTCTACACAGGGTTTTAAAGCAAGCCGAATGGACCCTTGTTATATCGAGACATAACATGCAGGTATTGATATTTCATACATCCTGGGCAAGTTATGTCAGCAATGGTTGCAACATTCCACTGCGACAGCTGTAAAAGAACATCTCTCCTCTCTGATGCATTGATTTGCAAGATTACTTGTGAGGTCCTACATCACGCTCCAAAGGATTCTTGTATGCGATTTACACTGAAATGTGGAAGCTTTCTCAAATGAACGCTGCTGCTCGTTTAAGGCAAATAGATTAGACAAATGTAGAGAAAGCATTAGACGTTGTCGATAATGGTATGAACACACTGGCCACTTGCACTTACATTTGTCATCTGCAAAATATATTATACAAAATGACGTCATTTTTACAACCTGGATAGTCAGCTTAGGTCCATCATGCAACTGAGTTGAAGAGTACAGATTCTGAAATTGAACCGCGTGCTCTGGAAGCATTTGCACTCGAAAGAGATATTCTCACCAATTTAACACGCAAACAACAGATAATGGTGAAGAAGGACACAACATATACATTGCTAAATATATAAAAATTGCCTTTCACAGTGGCTAAAACACCATCAGCATTGTGGTTAGTACATGGAGTAATCTCCCTGCCAATATCCATGTTTCAATTCACGTTATTTGAAACATTTTTTATTTACGGTAGGTAGGTTTGAAGCTGTAGTGGAGAGTTTTTTTACATGAAGTGTGGGATCTGTCTTTGGATTATAACTGTATGAGAGGGGAAAAGGAAGTATCTCTCAGTGATAGTGAGACTTCCGTAAGCCACTCAGTGATTTGTAAACAGGTGACATTCCACGGCGTATGTAACATGTTGGCGACTAACTTAGCTTGTTACTTGAAGGGAGTTTCCGTCCCCTTGATTCGCTCAGTGTTTCAGTTACTTTCTAATGGAAGTTACTTGATGCTGAGTGATCAATTCTGCTGTGGGATGAGAGCAGGTCTCCCGTATGTTATTTTGGTTTTACAAATAGTGACCTTTTGTGGAAATGCGTTATTCCCTACCACTCATGAGATTAGGTCTGCAAGTTTGTGGCCTTCCATTCCTGCCTTTAATGTTAACTTTGAGTCGACTAAAAGCACCACTGTTTCAGAAACACGTGGCGCTTATATCTGCCTGTGAAACATTAGAATTGTAAGTGGTGAGGTTATCTGCAGAGATAGTCACTTCTAAATACTAACTTTCAAAGGCACTTCAGTGAACTTGTGAGGTTCATTTTTAATGCTTCTAACACCCCAGGTGTTGCACACTTTTTAAAAATGATTGGGTCTGGCTTTGTCAGAACCTTCCAGACTGTTGTCTTAGTAACTCCGTCTTTTGTACACTTTGTGTGAGTGTTTTTGGTGGTATATCGCTTGTATTGGCATTAATTAGCAGTATTTTACTATTACTATTTGTGCTCCACAGTGGATGTCCCATTTAAAAAATGAATGTTGATGGAACTACTGAACGTCTAGCTGTGTTGTGAATGCATGATAAAGCACTTTGGAGTATTTTTGTTGGAGGAACTAAACAACTGGCCTTTGTCTTTTCGACCACTAGGGTTTTACTGTGTGCAGCCTGTGTTCCTCTGCCTTTAGTGCCCTTTCAAGTGTGCACTGGATGTGTGTTTTACACAGCAATTGCTATTATCTATGAACATGGCTGTTGTGATGATCCTGCTGAGGGTTCATTCCCAGGGTTGTGCTATGAATTTACGGTTGCTTCAAGATGCCTTTTATGAGCCATCCTACGTGGATATGGATACTACGGCTCCAGGCATGTTTTCATCTGACTCGGCCTCGACGGTCATTGGGCAGGATCCTCGGCAGAGGCTTAGGCTTTGGATAATGTTTGTTACTTTGATTTGCTCTGTGAGGCTTTGATGGCTCTGTCATCTGCAGATGCAGGATCCTCCTTGGACTCTGCTGATGTTTTGGAAGACATTTTGGCTGGTTCTGATGACTTTTAAATTTGGCATTTGTTTTTATGCAAAAGGACTATTTTTAATTGGCTCATTTTTAATTGTTTGCTCTCTTTGTTGGTGTGAACATTTTATTTCCTTTGGGATTTTGGACATTTTTATTGCTTCTAGTTTGTTAGGTGACGTTTTAGAATCTGGCAAAGAGAGGGTGTTGTGAGGACCTCAAGAGTCCGAGTTGGTCTCCCCTGTTTTAGCTTCATTTTAGTGTTCATATTTTAGTCGTTTCAGTAATGCTGCTTTTAGCGATGATTTTTCCATATATCTATCAGGTGGCTTTTATTCTAGGAAAGCAAGGAACATCCTGTCCCTTTAGCCGTTGCACAACATATAATCAGTACTTTCTATCTGAGGCTAGAAGAACACTGTACATAATGTTGGTTTGTGTTGCCTATTAAGGAGACAGCTTCTACCACTCAGACATAGCATTGCTGCATCGGAACTGTACTTCCAATGCACGTGACAAAAAGAGGAGTAAATGCCTCGGATAGCCTAGAGAATGGGAAACCTCTAAAGCATTAAAAACGTGTTCCACAAGAAAATGAAGGACAGAGCTGAGTGACTAAGTTATCTGTTGTTTTGTTATTCTAATAGGATCCGAAAGTCCGAAGTAAGAGTAGAATGATTCTTTATTTTTCTTATATTTCATTAAGATTCCCAGAGGGGAGCTGTAGTTCAAACAAAACAGCAAACGTGTGTTTCACCCCTTCCCGGTGCAGCAGGCCTGGGGCTTTCTCAAGGCATAAAGTAAAAAGCTGCAGATATACAGAATAAAGAAGCTCCATCTGCTCCTCCTTTCTCCTTCCTACAAATAAGGCCCAATACAGAGTGTAACATCTGGAGAACTGCACAGTAAACACAGGGAAGGGGAGGCCCATTCGGTGTGAAAGGGAAAGCAGGTGTAGAGGAGGCAATATTTGCCAGATTTTTGGCCAAACCTATTGTGAGAGGCCTTCTTTGGCACATAGTCTCCCCCCTGTGCTTGGTGAGCCCCCTCCCGATTGTTTGTCTGAAAGGAGGCTCTTGATTCCCAGCCTGGGACAAACTACTGTGGCAGAGGGGATCTGTGGTACGCCTCTTTTACTGGTTAGACTGGTACACAGGTTATTGATTGACCCAGTGAAGGAATCGGAGGAACAATTAAGCAAACCCTTGCAACAGGTGAAAGATCTAGCTAGGAAATGTGCAGACATGAAAAAAGAGCTAAAGCAACTGATGAATAGACTGGAAGATGTTGAAGGCAGGTCCCACTTCCACAACGTTAGAATTGTAGGAGTACTGGTGAAATCGGAAGGTCCAACATTGAACTCTTTGTGGAGGAATGGCTGGATATGACAGACCTACAAGGTAAACCCTCCAGATTCTTTTCTGTGGAAAGTGCACACAGGGTTCCGTTATGTCCACAGCGGCCAGAGGCAAACCCATGCCCAATCATAGTACGGCTCATGACCTTTAGAGATAGAGATGTTGTCCTCCAAACAGCAAGAAAACATGGTCCATAGATGGACAGAAAGTGCATTCATACCCAGACTATACGAATCTAGTGCAGATTCAACAATGATCCTTCATACAAGAAAATACCAAGACAAAATGGACTAAAGTACTCTCTTCCAGGCAAAGCTGCGAGTGGAGCAGGAGGGTAAAGTCTGCTTCTTCACAAACGCACAAGATGCCTGGTTCTGGCTAAAAAATCGTGGCCTCTGGTTGGGCACACCACCTGGGCAGAGAGAAGAGGGATGGAAAATGGTATCAAAGAGAGTTTGTTTCCTCTCCCACAAAGGCACAGATGAAATTTGCGCAGGAACAAACAGTCAAAGAGCTGCAACACTACACGGATGCTCTTAGCACTAAGAAGTGGAGATCCCTTGTCCCAGAGGAAGAAGGCAGCAGTTCGGAACAAGCCAAAACAGAGCACAAGGAGGACAAGATGGCGTTAGTGATCCCAATGACATCAGAACACTTGGGGAAAGGGGTCCATGCCAAGGGCAAGGCCTGGTAAGACAAGATAGGGCCTTGGGACGCAGGTGTTGAGGCAATGCTTTTACAATACTTCCTACACCAGAGACTACTTAAGGTGTGTCATGGCTGAGTGGGCCTGCTTAGCACAAGAGGCAGATTGCAACATACCAGCGAAAATTGCATAAATGTGTTTGTTAATGTTTTTGTTTGGGAAGTATACATGCTGTTAATTTGGGGGAGTGGTTAGTTTAAAATCACTGCATGGTGAGGCAGGGTGGGAGGTTAGTTAGGGGGAGATTTACAACAACTTACTAAACTGGAGAGACCCTTCACTATGTTCCACACGGGTAGTCATATCCTATTAGGGTAAAGTCGATTATATCCACCATGACACACACACACTCTTTGACATTAATATCATGGAATGTCAACAGCCTTGGAAATAAATTAAACAGAAGGCTACTGCAAAGTGCCCTTAATAGAAACAAACCTGATGTGTACCTGCAAGAGACACATTTAGTAGATATGCAACACAACACCATGGGGTGAGGAAGATCTAGGTTGGCTGGCTACGGGCAATATACTTCAGGATCAGGTGGGGTCCTGATATTGATTAGAAAAACATTCTTATTGCATGCATAGCGTACATGGACAGACACAAATGGCTGTTACATTGCTTGTAACACAAGGGAGAAGGCCCCCTATTAGCTAATGTTTATGCTCCCCGGCCTGCAGATGGTAACACTGCGGAAACTGGGTGGAAGAGTGATGGAGGGCAGGCCAGAGCTGGTGTTGCTGTTGGGTGATTTTAACCTGGTAATGGATACCACAATGTACAGGATGAGGGCTAAGGTGGAGGGAGAGGCCACTAGAGGGAAACTGGCAGGATTCAAGCAGGCACTGGGCTTATGTAATGTATGGAGAACTTTCCACCCAGAGGAAAGACGGTATTCATTCCACTCCGGGGGCCACAATATGCACTCAAGGATAGATTATCTATTCACTACCAGTGACCCACATTCCAGATTCATTGATGTAGTCTACCTGGCTAGGGGTCTCAGCGACCATTCCCCCTTGATAGCAATGTTAATTATTAAGGTACCGAAACCCAAGAGGCAATGGAAAATGGAAACATGGCACCTTGCCAACAAGCACAAAGTTATATTATTTTGAGAAAGATAAGCACTCATTGAAGAGCCCAATAGTACTGTGGGAAGCATATTAGGCTACAATTAGCGGGTTACCATCACTGGAGAGATACGAGACAGAAGTGAGAGGTGTGCTAAACTGGCCATATTGGAAGGAGAATTGGTTCAGCTAGAGAGGGAATACCCAGTCTCTCCAATCCCCTCAGGGAAAGTGGCCATGAGTTTAAAAAGAGCGGAGTACCAGACAGTAGCCAAACATGAGGCAAGAACATCCTACCTGGCAAAACAGAAACAAGCAAACTACTAGTGTGACTCAGGAGTAGGGAGAGAGAGAATATGGCTGTCCGGGAAGTGAAGACAGATACCGAAGACGTAGTGAGTGCATAGCAGAGGAGCCAGGTACTTGGAACCCTTCTACAGATCCCAATTGCGAGCCTCGGAACAGAAAGTTTTAGATTTCATAAAACATTTCTCCATGAGAAGATTGGGGGGTGGGGCTGACTGAGTGGCAGATCTGGAGTTAGATATTACATCACTACTAAACGTAAATGTTAAGATACTGGCTAAACTTCTAGCGAACAGATTGAGGGCGGTAATGCAGGAGGTAGTACATCCAGATCAAAACAGGTTTATACCGGGCCGCTTGACCAAGCTGAACTTAAGGCAGCTGTATAATAACCTGGCAGCAAGCTGGGAATCACCAGTGGGGAAAGTGATTGCTTGCTTAGATGGAAATAAAGCTTTCAAGTCGATCGAATGGGCCTACCTCTTCCAGGTTATGACCAAGATGGGATTTAGCCCTAAATACACTAGATGGGTCAGACTGTTGTACGATCTTCACAAGACAAGAGTGAAGGTTAACAGCCACAAGTCAAGAGCATTTAATATACGCATGGGGCACACAGCAGGGTTGCCCGCTCTCGTTGATGCTGTTTGCATTGGTTATAGAAGTCTTGGAGGCGTGCATGCGCATGGACACAGGTGTGGGGATGGCCTGGAGGTGGGGGTGCAGATGGTATTTTACTATGTCTGACCAACGCAACCCAATCCCTAGACAGACTGGGAGAGATTTTTCATATATTTGGGGAACATTCTGGTTTTGTCATAAATTGGGACAAGCATTTTTCTCCTAGTTGCATTTTTTTGTGAAAATTTTATTTTGAAAGGAATCTTGCTTTCAAGCTTCTGCAAATATTTGTATCTGAGCAGCATTCTGGGAGCATTATACATAGCCTCCCCATTATACTTAGGGGGATAATCCTCCCCTTAAGAAACCAATGCCTCAGCTCCCCAGCCTTGCAGTAAGGAACTGATGCCGCACATCCCCTGCAGCAGTAAGGAGCCGACACCGCATCGGCCCCACTGAAGCCTTACCTCCCTACTCCGTGCAATGCCTGTTTCATTGTTTACCAGAGGTACTGTGCCTGGGGTCCATGCAACCCAGTGACCGACTCGCACCCCCTCATGAGTGGTTCCGGACTGAGGGAATCAACTCCGTCAACGACGTTGTGATAGCCCCAGTTGAGCTATTGTGTTTCTGAGCACTTTTATTGAGATTTAACCTTTACAAATGTGTATCTTATTAGAACTACTGGCAGTAGTGCAGTCCAAGTTTCTTACAGCATTTGTTTAGAGCGCTCACCCTAATAACAATAATGGCTTTGTACTAATGAACCATAAATTCAAGTTCTCATCAAAATATGGATACACATATTACATCAGCTGCAGGCAATTCACTCCCCTGCTCCATAATGTTGTAATGTAAACTGGCAGCCAAAGGGTTTGTGCTGCAGTACTTGGGCTTACTTGTCCCAAGGACAAAATTAAAACTTGTTGTCCTTGACCCAAAACAATATGTCCTGAGCATCGGGCTATAGGAATATCACACACCTGTGCAGGACACCTTTATTGTTTTTCCTTTACTTGAATTAACAGTATGTAGATAAATGCTTGCCTTTTGGCAGTTGCAGATACCAAGGCCTTCTTGTTTAACAGTTTTCTGAATGCTAATGCTCAGTCCAGTAAACAGTAGCTCAGTGCTCCTTTTCACCTGGGCGCTGCTTGTAAAGGTTCGGAAGGCTTCAAGCTGCCCCCCGAGCTGTACTTTGAGAATCTCTGAAATAGGATCCACACTTGCAATATGTACTTGTCCCTCTGTTCTAGTGTATATCATAAATTCCAAACCTTTTAGTTTGGTATTGATAGTGTTCCCAAAATGCACATTAGAATGTGCTGTACATTATATGACTTATTAAAAAGTGCTTTACAGTATTTTTATGTTTAGATAACCTTTCTGGTATGACCAGTTCTGCCTGCTGCTGATAGCAGTTTGTAAAGGACCTCAATGTTTTGTGGTTCTATTGTACACCTGAATATTATTGGGGAAAAGGTTTGTGTTAGAACTGTCTGCTCTTAGCGTGGTTTCCCCTGTTTTCTTGGGTTCTGACCTGTTTTGATCCTGTGCTGAATTTCATTGTTGTTGGCTTTAAGGTTTGGGGCCCTTTACCACTGCTGACCAATGCTAAAGTGAAAGTGCTTGTTGTCTAAATTAGATTGGTAATTGGTTTATTCGTGATTGGCACATTTGATTTACTAGTAGGCCCCTTTTAAAGTGCACTAGAGGTGCCCAGGGCCTGTAAATCGATTGCTACTAGTGGGCCTGCAGCACTGATTTTCTCACCCATGAGTAGCCCTGTAAAAGATGTCTCAGACCTGCCACTGCAGTGTCTGTGTGCACAGTTTGGAACAGCCAGGTCGACCTAACAAGTGTACCCATTTGCCAGGCCAAATCTTCCCTTTTAATACATGTATGTCACAACTAAGGTATGCCCGAAGGAAGCCCCATGGGCAGGGTGCAGTGTATTTAAAAGGTAGGACATGTACTGGTGTATTTTACATGTCCTACTAGTGAAATACTTGCTACACTTGTTTTTCACTATGACAGGCCTATCTCTCCCATAGGTTAACATGGGGATTGCCTTAAAATATCTTTAAGGGTAATTTTACATTGTGAACTGATAGAGATATGGTGTTTGGGGTCTCTGAACTCATAATTTAAATATACATATTTTGGTGAAGTTGGTTTTTAAAATTGGAACTTTTAGAAAGTGGGTAGTTTCTTGCTTAACCATTCTGTACCTCTTCCTGGCTGTGGAATACATGTCTCGGTCATGCAACAGTTGGGCCGGTTGTGAATTCACTCTAGACTGTCGCACAAAGAGAGCTGAGGTGTGTCCTGCGTATCCTGATGGGTCTTGCTGGGCTAGAGTGGGTGGGAGGAGCTGACACGTGCACCTGAATGGGCTGTGCCTTTCCTTACACAAAACAGTCTCCAACCCCCTGGAGTGTATCTGGGGCCATGGCAGGAAAGGCGGGGTCTTGTGCAGTACAAAGACTTTCCTTTGAAGTTTGCCTACTTCAAAGGCAGAAATGAGTATAAGTTTTAGGTCTCTGAGACAACAACTTTAGAACACTTCTGGACAGAGGGCATTATGTCAGGAAGAAGACCTAGATGCTGTAGGAAGGACTGCCACTCTGCCTGTTCCTTTGCTGGCCTGCTGCTTCTGTCCTGGGAATGAAAGAACTTCTACATCCTGCTTTCCAAGGTTCTCCAAGGGCTTGAACTGAGCTTGCCTCCTCTTAGAAGTCTCAGGGACATCAAAGACTTCATCTGCCAGCACCTGGGCTTGCCAAGTGTTGCCAAATCCAGTTTCTGGGCTCTTGAAAGTGAGTTCTGGTGAAACCAGGAAAAAAACAAGTGCACGGGCACAGAACGACCTCAGAACTGCTGCTGCTGCGTGAAGTCCTGAGTGTTGTATCCGGGATATCCGACTCAGACTCCTCTGCAGCACCTGTGTGACCCCATGATGTGATCATGACACCGCAAAATCAATGCTGCACGTCTTGACCTGCTGGATTTATCGACCCTGCCATATCGTAAGGAACTGATGCCGTATCACCTCCCCTCAAACAGTAAGAAACCAATGCCTCCGCTCCCCTGCCTCACAGTACGGAACTGACACTGCACATCCCCGGTAGCAGTAAGGAACCAACACCACACCGGCTCCAGCGACGCCTTACCTCCTCTGTGCAACACCTTAGTTTCATTGTTAACCAAAGGTACTGGGCATGGGGTCCATGCGACTCCATGACTGGCCCGCACTCCCTCACGAGTGGTGCCAGACTGAGGGGAACAACTCCGTGAACGACATTGTGATAGCCCCAGTTGGAGCTATTGTGTTTCTGAGAGCTTTCATTGAGATTTAACCTTTACAAATTTGTATCTTTGCTTGTGTATGTTGGATTTTTGTCGTTTTGGTCTTGTATTCAGATAAATATTGGCTATTTTTCTAAACTGGTGTGGAGTACTTTTGTGGTGTTTTCACTGTTAGCGTGTGTGTACAATTACTTTACACATTGCCTCTGAGATAAGCCTGACTGCTCGTGCCAAGCTACCAAGGGGATATGTAGGGGTTATCTTAGCTGTGTGGCTCCCTTACCCTGACGAGAGTGAGGGTCCCTACTTGGACAGGGTGCAAACCACTGCCAGCTAGAGACCCCATTTCTAACAGTTTGGTTCTTGTTGCGCAGTGCACAGTGCACAGATGTACTCAAAATGCATACATACTGTTATTTTGTTATGATGCTGGTACTTTGTCTGAGTATCAATATTGTGCAACAGCCCATCTTTCGATTAAATATAGGTGCCCTCTAGAAACAGTGCACAGTATGTGAAATAATTTGCTTTGCTCGCTTTCATTAGGTCTGACATTAGCCAAGAGCTTCTGAACTTACACTATTCATTTTGAACAGCACTATTAATTAGTTGTCCAGTTGAGTTGTTTGTGCTTTTTCTGGCCCTATAGTACATAACAGCGGGTCAGCCACTGGCTAACTTCACTGTCAGTATTCTGCACATAAAGTAGTTCCTATACTGCCAGGGACTACTATTGCAGTGTGCTGTTTTTTTTTCCTCCAAAAAACATTTGTAGCAGGTGGTGGTGCTGTAGGTTCACATGCTCTGCGTACTTCTACCATCTATGGATGTTTGAAAGTTGTTTCTGTTCTTAGTAGTCTTCAGTCTGTCTTGTGACTTCCCTTTCATCCCACAGTGCACCAAGACACTACTTCAAATTCATATTTTTTTCTCATGCCATCTGATTTGTAGGAGCTAGTAACAGCTCTGGGATCAACAAGCACTTCACTGGTTCTTTCGGTTCTAGACACTGAGCAAACTACAACTGTATTTGGAAAATGCCTTGAGGACCATGTCTTCGAAAGAAAATGTAACTAGATGTTTTTATTTTTACATATAAATGTGTACTTTGCTAATGGGAGAATGGCTTTGTAGGGTACTGGGTATGGAGAATATGCTATTCCAGCTTTGTCCACGGTGAAACGCTAAGATCTTGTGGTTGGACCACAGTAGTGTGCAATGTTTGCCTCTGTTGACAACAAGGAGTAGGACTGTGTGGTGTGCAGAGCCTAAACAACCCCAAAAAATCACACACACCCTTATCAAAGGGAATGGTGCTAGGCACACTAGATGATGCAGTGCCTATGTACTCCTGATGTGCCAGAAATCTCTGACCCTGGCGTCCTCAAGTGTGCCTTTGAGAAAGGCAAAGGGAGCATTACACTTGCCCAAAAACAACAAAGGTCAGAGGCGTTGTCAGCCAACGGTTCAGTCATGGGGGTGAGATAGTAACTCCAGAGCCAAAGCAGTGGCCCAAGTCAAAACGTCGATAGCTCACAATATTTGACCCACACCTGAGAGTTGTCCTTTCTGGTTTTGTCCTTCAGTGCCATCTCAACAGGAGGCAGAGCATTGAGCCCACTGACTGGCAGGGGGCTTCAGGTCAGCCCTTGAGTTGCTAAGCATAGCCAGAGTACAGAACCACTTTAAGATCCAGAGAAGCCTTGTGAGAAACACACCAAGCCTCTGCACTAGTCAACAGTCTTTCTTGGGGAAAGCATCAGCTCTCTTTCGAGCTGGAACAGTCTCCCAAGCCTGCATTGGAAGCACTGAAGCCTATTTTGTTTGCAGAGATTGGAATATGACTAGTCTTCCCAAATCATCCAGTTGCTTAAAATCCCTGACAGGCAATGTTAATCTATCCATCTGCACAGAAAATCCTTACCTGCCCACTGACACTCCCAGCAAAGAAGTTAACCTTTGATGTGGGGTTATCACAGGAGCTAGGGAGCTTTACATTACCCAAGAAGCAGCCAGCTACACGGTGCCAAACACCCCACATACCCCTTTCCTCCACCCTGCACACATACTAATCCCCCCCGCCATCACGACACTGGTGTCTATCTTGGAAATGTCTGCTATCTATACTCCGACATTATGGTATCCAAGACCCTGTGCATAATTTGAGGCAGTGGTTGCTGTTGGGGGACACTATAAATGAGGGATGGGGAGAATTAATGGTCCAGTGTATAGCCTCCCTATTTAGACACTAGTAAACAAAATATACACTGTTCCAAAGATAGAAAGAAAAAAAAAAACACAGGGAAGTCCTATTCTTTGAAGCAAGAGCCCTCACACACCCACTGGGTGTCATGCTTCATCATCGGGTTAGCTCCTCTTCAGACTGGCGCTGCAATGTCTGACAGGTACCCCACAGGGGGCTCTTTGTCGGAGATCTTTTCTCGATGGTGCGTTGCCAACAACTCATGGGTAGGCACGGGAAGAGAAGGAGGCGAGGAGAAAAAAAAGGCTAAAATTGGCTCAAGACCCCAACCACAGGGGAACAAATTTATTAATCCAAAGTGGGTATTGGCCAAGATTAAAACAACAACGGGAGTGAAAAAAGAGATATTGCTCAATCACTCACTATAATGCTAAGAGAAAATTGGGAACGAGGAACTGCCTTACATTCCCTTATCAAAGGTCAACATGTTTCAGGGGTCCATCCGGATCCAGTGACGCTTCTTCAGGACCAAGCAAATCAATACTTCTCCTATTATCCAACACAAAGACACCCTAAGTCTGACACTATCAGTCTCAATGTCTCCTATCACTTACAAAAGTCAAGTGTATCTCAGACTTGTCACGTCTAGAGCTCAACCGCCCCCAATATGGAATAGGCTCCATGGGAAAACACGGGCCTGGAGACAGACACAACCATTTCGTGCAATCTCCGTCCTCCGTCGGGAAACCTACCCCCGTCGGCGCTCCCATAAATCCAAGCCTGTGCCACAGCAGCGTGCGCCACCACACTGTAGGCCTCCAGATCAGGGGCCCGAGACTTCCCAACTCATGTGGAAGAGTCAGGGTGCACCACTTAACTCGCGGTTGCTTACCCCCCAAGCTAATCTAATAAGTAATGGTCTCAATGTGTTAAAATAGGTTCTTGGTAGTACTATCGGGACGTTCTGAAACAGGAACACAAATCGTGGCATTACCACCATTTTCATAAGTGCTATACGGCCAACCAAAGATAATGGAAGCCTGATCCACCTCTCCACATCCCCCGTCAATCTCTTAAGCGCGGCATCAAAGTTATCAGCTTTCCTAGGGTCCGTGTGTACCTTAATCCCTAGATATCTCACCGACTCCGTCTCCCACTCAAGAGGGAAACCCACATCCACCTGTGTTGTTACCGAGGTCGGGGGAACATTATGGACTTGCCCCAGTTGACCTTGAGCCCGACAGTGCGCCATATCTAGTAATTTTGCGGAGGATCCTCAATATATAATAATGTGTTGTCCACAGACGTAGATAGCACAAGGGTGTAATTTTGAAAACGAAGGCCGTGATGTCCATGATACACTCTATGGGCACATGCCAAGGGCTCTGCCACCAGCGCATATAACAAAGGGGAAAGCGGGCAACCCTGTCTAGTGCCTCTAGTGATCTTAAAAGCCTCTGTCACCATTCCATTTATGCGAACCCTGGCTAGCGGTTACCCATACAATGTGGAAACCAGGCGCAAAAAAATGTCACTTACGCCGAACCGCCGCAAGACCGCCCCCATGAAAGCCCACTCCACCAAATCAAACGCCTTCTCTGCATCTAAAAAAAACGCTACTTTTTTTAGTTCTGGGTTGATATTCTGTATCGTTCCAAACAGTGTGCGGAGATTCATAGTTAGGTTACAGCCCGGAACGAACCCCGTCTGTTCCGGCTTGATCAAGTGTGGCAGCACCCTGGCCAAGCGATCCGCCAAAATTTTTGCATAGATTTTAACATCTACGTTTAGTAGTGACAGTAGACGGTAGGATGAGCATTGCTCTGAGGGTTTCCCTGGCTTAAGCAAGGTGATTATCATTGCCTCCCTCATTGATGGGCGCATAAGCCCCTCCATCACCATTTCCTTCTATACTTCTTTCAGCTGTGGGAGTAACAAGCGTTTGTATGCTTTATAGAAGCGTACCGTTAGTCCATCTGGACCAGGAGCCTTACCTTCGGCCATCCCTCTTAGCACTTTCTCTATCTCTCCCAAAGTCAGTGGTGCCATAAGGGTTTCCCTATCTGTGTCTGTCAGCGTCGGCATAGTAATATGTGTGAGATAGTCCATCAGTGCCTCCGGGTCTACCCTGGAGGTATATAAGGATTGATAGTATTCACGAAAGCTGGCCGCTATGAGTTCGGAGTCTCTAATCTTGTCTCCATCCTCTGCCTCTATTGCTATAATTTCATTTTTGTCCTGATGGGGACGGACCAGATTTGCTAGGACCGAGGCAGGTCTGTCACCTTCTCCATATATTCGATTGGTCGCATATTTCCCCAGGTGTTGAATTTCTGCAAGGGCTGTCTCCCGAAACTCCTGCAACTTATCGTGGATGTGTCCTAATATGTGTACATCTGCAGTGAGTTGGTGATCCTGTTCTAATTGTGATAACACTGGCTCCAACAGCTGTAAACTCCCCCTAATCGATCTTAGAACCCCCACATGTTTAGCTATAGTGATCCCACGGATATACACCTTAAACGTCTCCTATACTATGCCAACCTTAGCCACTGAACCTTTGTTAATCTGAAAAAAGTCTTTGATCGCTGTAGCCAGTTCATCCATGAAGACCGAGTCCAATAGTGAGAATGTGGGAAACCTCCACGAGAACAGTGGGGTTGGTATTGCGCTCAAAGTCAACAGTAGCGGGGCAGGGGAGTGGTCCGAGTACGTTCCAGGCCAAGGGGCTTCAGATAACAGTCTGCCAAGCACACTACGGGAAACCAGCCACAAATCTATACGTGTGTATAAGTTGTGCGCAGCTGAGTAATGGGAATAGCCACCTCCCTCTGGATGCCTATCTCTCCAGATGTCCATCAACCCCGGCTTATCAGCCAAGTCTAGTATCTCCTTCGCCGCAGCTGCTGGTCTGCGGGCCACACCCCCGACCTGTCTAATATAGGGTCCAGTGTGCAATTAAAGTCTCCAAACCATAGCTGAAGAAGACCTCCCTCAGGAGTCCGCTCTAACTGCCAGATCGTGGTAGAACTGTGGGTCATCATAGTTCGGACCATATATGCCTATCAGTAAAAATTACAATGCACTCCCACTACAGTGTGCCACCGCAGATTGTCCCCCTGGGTCTGCTGCCACCTCCCGGAGGCTGATGTCAGAAGTCCTTGAGGCCCAAATCAGTACCCCTCAGGAGTGTGAGGTGAAACCAGCCGCCAGAAACTGTCCATGCATCCTCCTAGGAGTGAGCATAGGGCTATCTGGAGCCAGGTGTGTCTCTTGTAAAATAGCAATGTCTACTTTATGTCTATGTAAGTATGCCACTATCTTACAAGTCTTTCGAGCATCATTGAGTCCCCACGCATTCCAGGTAACTAGTCTGATCTTCCTGGAGCTCTTATATCTGGATATAAGTGAGTTTGGGTCATTCGTTATAGTAGGACTTCCACACTGTGTCCACCCTCCCTTCGTCATGTATCTGCAATCGTACTCCTCTAAACATAGATATTAATGCAAACAACAATCCCCAAAATCCCCCTGAGATCCCACCCCCCACCTACAATAGGCAATACCCCAACCTGCCCATCTGATTATTCCCCCAAGAAACATCTCCCCAACGTAATCTATCCCTATGATAACTATAGGTGGTGCACACACGTAGGCGGATGTTACCCACTGATGTGCCGGCCACATATACATTGTTACAAACAAACCAATCCTAATGTATATATTGCATGTAAATCTAATAATAAATACACAGTCCTCATATATCTTCCCCTCTGTGGTACTATACCAAATTTGACAGTTTCAGTATCTAAAGTGCGGTCAGTGATTAAGGGTTAATCACAGTGTTCCCACTGTATTAGGGGCTCAGGCACTTTTCCAGGGTTGTAAACTCACGACTAATAGCCCATCTCCAGTTGGCTAGGAATCTGCATCATCAACACCGCTCCACCCTTTACTTGCCACTCTGCGTTTCACAAACTGATCCAGTTTTTTGTGGTCCGTGAAAAATATTGGGCTTCAGTCCACTTCTACTCTTAATTTAGCCGGGTTCAGCATTCTGTATTCTGGGCGCAAGTTCTTAGTTGTTTCTTCCCCGCAATAAACTGTCTCCTCGCCTCCTGCACGTGTATCGTGAAGTCCGCGTACAGCGAGACTGTCATTCCTTCATATTGCAAAGTTTTCAGTTCCCTGGCGCGGCGCAAGGCAGCATCACGATATCTATAGTTCAACAGCTCCGTTATAATAGGACGAGGAGAGGCCCCCGGAGGCGGGTGGGCCACCAAGGATCGGTGTGCGCGCTCCACGACGAAGAGGTCAGAAAAAGTAGCACGCCCCAATAGTTGCACCAGTAATTGTTCAATGAAGCCCTCCATATTGTCAATCGCTGTGGATTCTGCAATTCCCACTATACGTAGGTTATTTCTCCGGGAACGGGCTTCTAGGTCGTCTACCTTGAGGCGTAAGGAGCTTAATTCTTTGTTTAGTTTTACTTGGCTGGTAGCTAGCTCTGTCTGACCATTCTCCACCTCAGATACCCTCCTATCTGATTGATCCAGACGCTCCGCATGTTTGTCAAGGCGATCTGTCATTCTATCCATGCGGTATGAGAGTGAGTCTATCTTGCCATCTATCTGGGTTAAGCTATGTTGCATTGCCACCAAAATTTGACGCAAGTCTTGTTCGTCACCTGAGGCTACATCGGGACCCTTCTCTGGCGCCACCACCGCTCCATCTCCTGCGGGACTGCTCACTTTGCGCCGATCGAACTGCAGCTTGGCCTGGTTCTTATCTTTCTTGCCCATTTTGTGTTTTTTGTAGGACTTCTAGTTTACACTAGTCAGGCGGTGCGAGGGCACAAAAGGTATACTTCTGTTGTATTAGCACAACAATCGCCAACGAAGGATGAAAATGCCGCGTGCATATAAACTTGCTCCGCTGCTTGGTTTTTCGCAATCCAATCTCAACTAGCCGCACCAGCCAAGCATCCAGGATCGTGGCACACCAAAATCCCCTCCAGAACCATCTCCAAATGTGAATTTCGCCGGCCTTAGGCGAGTCTCCTACGTACGTTGTAGGCCAGCAATAGTGTTGGGACCAAGATCTCCACAGTTTGAGGGGCCTCCACAACCCAGTGGCCCAACTTCAGGCCCAAGCAGCGTAGAGCCCAGCATCAGGGCCCTCAGCGTGTGATCTCCGCCACCAGCCGCTCTACGCCACCTTTACCCCGTAGGGCTGCTCCAATCTCTGCCTCACCCACCGTTGCTCCACTCCTAAGCGCCCGGGGGCCAGCGCCAGGCCCAAACAGCACAGAGCTCAATTCGGGGCTCCCAGCATGTGCACTCCATCTCCTTCAGCACACCGGGCCGCCCCGTATCACTTCACCACGCGGGGCCTTTCAGGTATCCAGCTGCAGTCATCAGCGTCTCACCTAGGCCTCACTAGTACCTCGATGTTCTCCGCGTCCATCCAGCAGCACCACCGAACACAGCACACATTGCGTTCTTCATGCGTTCAACAGTGCATCAGCCTCTCCCCACAGCACTGCTTTCACCAGGCCACCCCCTGCTCCAACGGTCGCCCTGTATGCCTCTTTTCACTGCCGGGCCTCATAGCCTCCCTACAGCCGCGTTATCATGGGCTCTCGGGCAGCGACTACTTCCTCTCCGCTCCTCGATTTCCAGCAAAATCGGGGCCCATCACATACCTCCAAAATCTTTCTGCCAACAGCTGATATGTAGTACTCGGTCAGGAATGGTTTAGTTTTTAAGGAGTATTTAATGGATTGTAAGGCGGCCGGCGGAGCTCCGCTACAACGCAGTCATCTTGTGACCGGGCAAGCTCTGTCCAATCGTCCAGGCCCTTATTTGCAGCAGGTGCCATCAAATGATGAGTATGACGTATGGAAATGACGTATGGAAAGACTTCCAAGTTGACCTGCTGGATGATTTAAGTTTTGAGCTCTACCCTGTATAAGAGCCTCTACTCTAGAGAATACCACCTCATACCACAAAGGTCTGCAACACTACAAAGTTAAGCTCCACACTCGGTTGGAGGAGGACGTTTTTGTGGTGGAAGCTTAAAGAAGATGGAGAGGATAATCACCTTCAGTTGGGACACCCAATAGTATAGCTTGACACCTGCCATCCCTAAGCCCCCATCATATACCGAATGCCTGCATTTACCAAATGCTATATGAGACGGTTGTTTCGCCCACAAGGTGTTGCGATCCAAAGAAGTAAGTTTTTCGGAACCAGCTATTCTAAATGGCAAGTGGGAAATGCTGGAGGGTATGTAAGAATCTGCGAAGGATCATAATTTTAAATAGAGCCACTCTTCCCCAATATGCTGAGTGGGAGCCGATCCCATTTCAGGAAATCACATTTCATTTTCATAATAAGCGGTGTATGGTGAGACTCCATGCATGCATGTTCTGGCTCCCTGGAGATGTGGAAGCCCAGGTATTGAAAGCTCCGTTTCCAAATTGGGATGGACACTTGCCAGTCCATTGTGTGTCCATCACCATGAACTGGAACCAGGAGTGACTTATTCCAGTTCACCCATTGACCAGGAACCAACTCGTATAAGGTTAGGCTTTCTAGAATGAGGGACATGAGGGATGTGGGTCAGATAAGAAAAGGAGGATGTTGTCCGGGTAGAGAACAATCTTATCCTCCATCTGCCTGGTCTACTGCCACCTGTGGAACTGTACAACAACACAGATGAGCCACGCCAGCGGCACAAGGGCGAAGAGAAGTAGAGAAAGGGCATCCTTGCCTGATGCCTCTATGGATTGGAAAATTATCGGAAAGTACTTCATTGACTCGCACCTGGGCAAACGAGGTTGTGGACAGCATGTAGGCCCTGAATTTTGGGCCGAAACCCATTCACTCTAAGGAGTCAACTGAAAAAGACCAGTCAATGGAGTCAAAGGTTTTTTCTAAATCAATTAGAAGAGCACACATATCCTGTAATGTCGAGGAATGGGCCAGGGCCGCCTGCACCTGGCATATACAGTGTTGAGTTCTAAGGGTGGGCACAAAGCCACATTGTTCAGGATGAATCAAAGTTGGTAGGACCCGTTGGAGCTGTTCAGTGAATATTTTGGCATATATCTTAGTCTCTGCACTAACCAGTGACATTGGGCAGGAGGAGGCGCAGTGTATGGGCTGTTGTCTGGCCTTTGCAATGACCACTATTGTGGCAGCATCAAGTATAGCCCAGAATTGCGCGTTGACAAGTGCCTTCTCGAACACATCAAGGAAGAACGGATTCAGCAGGTCTTCAAATTCTGAAAGAGAATCCATGAGTTTTCTATGATTTCATAGCCTGACAACGTACGTAATCTTGTCAAGGACTCATCTAGGTCTGAACAGAGAGTTGGTGGGGGCTGTGGCAGAGAGATGTTCAGGATCCGATGGTCCCATTATACCTGAGGTTGAGGATGATGGGTGTAGATTTCTCGATAGTTGGAAATGCCATCTGTAGGAAGCTGGCCTGGTGTGTGGTGGGTACCTATGGTACTTACACCTCATACCAGGTCCTGGTATCCCCTCTCAGTGAAGTGTAGGCAGTGTCTAGAAGCCAGGCTCTCTAGAGGTAGCTGTGGATGAGCAGCCAAGGCTTATCTAGGAGACATACAAAGCTCATGCAATACCACTACAGTCACACAGTACTTGCACACAAGAAAGAAAACACTTGGTTGTACAAAAATAAAGGTACTTTATTCTTGGAACACAGTATCAGAAAATGCTAGAGAGGCAACCCTCCAATAGGAGGTAAGTAAATACACAATATATATATTTATATATATACACCCTACTAAACAGTAAGAGGCATAAAAAGGTTAGAAAACAGTGTAAAATAACAATATGCAATAGTGACCCAAGGGGGAGCCCAAACCATATACTAAGAAAGTGGAATGGAACACAGGGCCCCACCTAGGTAAGTAAATATTGTAGAGGGGAGCTGGGAGTACTGGGAAACCACACAGGTATGTAATGTAGTACCCCTCTCCCCCAGCGACCAGGAATGCAGGAGTAAAACACTGGCTTTCTCCCAAACCACCCCAAAGGATGAAAAGAAGATACAGGAGACACCAGAAAAGCCTGAAGGTACCAGCATTGGATTGCAGAAGATGGAGACCTGTAGAGAGAGGGGACCAAGTCCAGAAGTGTCTGTGGAGTCCAAGGGGAGTAGGATATACTACCCACCCAGAGTTACTTTTGGAGTTGGTCGACTAAGAAGAAAGACAGGTCAGCACTGCAGCACAGAAGCTGGGGGAAGAGTTCCTGATGCGTGCAAAAGGTGTCCCACGTTGGAAGCTTGATTGCAGATGGGTGTCGGTGAAGGATTTCTACCAACAAGCCTTGGCAAAGGCAAACATGCGGTTGGAGGAAAAGGGATGCTGTCGGGGACCAGCAAGGTCCAAGAGGACTCTACTCAGGAGGGGAGTCACAAGGGGACCCTTTGTGACGCAGAACGCCCACAGGAGCAGAGGCAGCACCCACAGGTGTCCCCCAGGACAGGAACACATAAGTCGCTGAAGCAGCCTTTCGCAGCGCCGCCGAAGTTGCTCCCACATCACCAGAGGACCACGCAGAGGCCCAGGAGTTGCAGAAGGGAGTGCTGGGGGCTGGAGCTACACGCCACCTGAGGTTCCCCTTGGAGGTGTAGCCAACAAGCCTGGGCAGCTGCAAAGGACACGGTGCACAGGGAACTGTCTTGCGTGGAGTGGAAAGGACTTACCACCTCAAAGTGCAACAGCTGATAGGACCAAGGGAGACTCTTTGGACCACCACCCGTGATGCAGGACCCACGCCCCTCAGGATGAGGGGAGATCCACGCAGCCAGTCGTCATTGCAGTCAGGTACCTGTAGTTACAGGGGAGTGATGCCTTCACCCCAAGGGAGATTCCTTTTTCTTCTTGTGCAGACTGAAGAGTTGTAGTCTTCTGAGGATGCACGGCCGGGGGAAATGTTTCAGTTGCTGGAAGGAGACGGAGAAACAATGTTGCACAGCAAAGTCAGCACTGTAGCTGCAGATTGTAGGTTCCTGTGGAGTCCAGTTGCAGTTCCAGTGGCCAAAAGTCAAAGTAAACATTGCAGAGGAGTCCTGATGGAGTCTTGCACGTCGAATTTGAGGACCCCCCCTAGAGGGAGACCCTAAGTAGCCCTGGAAGGGGGATTGCTCACCTAGCAAGGTGACCACCTATCAGGAGGGGGCTGTGACGTCACCTGCATGACCTGGCCTCTCAGATGCTCCAAGAGGCCTCTGCCCACCTTGGGTTCAAGATGGCAGAAACAAGTGGCCACCTGGAGGAGCTCTGGGCACCACCCCTAGGGTGGTGAGGGACAGGGGAGTGGTTACTCCTCTTTCCATTGTCCAGTTTTGTGCCAGAGCAGGGACTGGAGGTCCCTGAACCGTTGCAGACTGGTTTATGCCACGAGGGCACCAAATGTGCCTTTCAAAGCATACCAGTAGTTTGGGGAGGCTACCCCTCCCAAGCCATGTAACACCTATTTCCAAAGGGAGAGGGTGCTACTCCCTCTTTCCCCACCACCCAAAGGAAATCCTTTGTTCTGCCTTCCTGGGCTTGAGTTGGTCAAGTAGCAGGAGGGCAGAAACCCTTCTGAGGGGAGGCAGCAGCATGGGCTGGGCAGAAAAACCCAGAAATCTGGTAGGTGCAATGCTGGGAGTCCTCTAAGGAGCTCCCAGAGTGCATGGAATTATACAACCACTACTGGGAACAGTATTGGGGGATAATTCCAACATGTTTGATTCCAAACATGCCAGGTTCGGAGTTAACATTATGTAGCTGGACACAGGTAGTGACCTATGTCCAGTACACACGTAAAGTTGCATCCCAGCACTCACGAAGTCCCGGAAAATGGAGCTGGAGTTGGTGGTACTTGCACCCTGCCCTTTGGGCTAGGTGGGCCTACTATAGGGGTGACTTACAGTGACCTGGTGTAGTGACCTGAAGTGAAAGGGTGCATGCACCTTTTCACGCAGGCTGCAATGGCAGGCCTGCATACACATTTTACATAGGCTCCCATGGGTGGCATAATACATGCTGCAGCCCATGAGGGACCCCTGGTGTCCCAATGCCCTGGGTAACTGGGTACCATATACTAGGGACTTATAAGAGGGCACCAGTATGCCAAATGTGGGGTGTGTGAAGTCCCAGCAATCAAATTTAGAGGGAGAGAGCAAGTCACTGGGGTCCTGGTCAGCAGGATCCCATTGAACACAGTCAAAACATACTGACATCAGGCAAAAAGTGCAGATAACCAGGCCAAAAAAGAGGGTACTTTACTACAGGACCCAAGTAACGTTGTATTTATCCCTGGAAGGACATTTGTTTCCAATTTTATGTCCATGCACTTGGTCACATGTCAGTCTGCTTAGCCACATGGTGTCTCATCGTACATCCACACACTCTAATCCAAAGATCACAGTCTCATGTGAAGAGGCACTTTCAGCTATCGGTCTGTGAGGGACATGCATGTTTCTGGCTAAGTGACCATTCATCTGCGTACTGTTAATGTGTGTGGGCTGGGTCACTGTCACACTTCTCTGAGATTTGGGAATAGTGCAGTTAGTGTGACTACTGTTCGATGAGGGCTACCACTTCTATTCCGGTGGGTGCTCTTGGTAGTATAGAACTGCTAGTATGTGTAGAGTGGGGAAAAAAAGCTCCCAGCAGTGACTTGGTTTGTGAGGGGTGTGAGAATGCTGTTGGTATTTAATTTTCTTGTCCACCATAAAGGATTTCACAGTACTTCCTTGTAGTTTTGTTGAGAACATGGTCACTCTAAACGATGGCCGAGTCTTACTCTAGAAACTACGCTACAGCAATTGTTTTAAGTAGACGGCTTCCACTTATGTCATTTGGCAGTTTGCTTTCCCTTATAAGGCTGCCCAAATATTGGGAGAGGAGGGCATTAATGACTCAGACTGTCTATTTATTTGCTGTTTTGCCAGGTTGGAGACAGCAGGCAGAGACTTCCACTCTGCCACAGGGCGCCCAGCCAAGGCACTCCGTCCAATCCTAATGCTGCTTTAATGCTGCCAGTAGCATGAAAGCAGCATCAGGATTGGTCGCAGGGCACGCTGGGAGCCTGTGCCTGCAACTTCTGGCAGCCAGAGGAGCGGATCAAAACGTCAGAGGTAAGTTTAAAAAAAAAACAAAGATTTTATTTTTTCGCCCCTCGTCACGCACCACCCCGCTCACCTACAGAAGGAGGGAGATCCAGTAGATGCGGACCCTGCTGCCTGTCACAGGCGTAAGGAGTGCTGTACACACCCCACTCCCAGTGGCAGGCAGTCATTTCTGTAGGAGAAGGAAAGACCAAGTGGCCTCCCGTGGCTACATAGCAGCATGTGGACCGTCGAGTGCAAGCAGGTGCCGGTGAAGCCTCCCACACACGAGTTCACAGGCAAGAGTTTTCTTGGGAGTGTAGTGACTCAACTAGACAAGAAACGCTGGGCACTGTTTCCCTGCCAAAAAAAAAGAGAAGCACCTTGCGCACCATTCCTCACTGAGCTGACCTCATGCGGAAGGAAAGACTGTGGTAGAGGAGCAACAGCATTTACAACTGGTCCCTAACAGAGCCTCACTGGACAAACACCACCTCTGTCAACACACGTGGGGGCAGACGAAAGAAGTCTCTGTCAACACACGTGGGGGCAGACGAAAGAAGTATGTACCAAAGGCCAAGGCAGTCTAGCTCCAAAGAGAACCTGGCTCACCTAAAACAGCAGGACAAAGAATGTGCCAACCGTGCTTCACTGCGTCCCAGCTCCAGCACAACCTCGTGGTGATGCCAGAGATCCACCCCAGTTCTTTTGCTGTCTCCACTTGTGAGCATTGATACTGCTCCAGCTCCTCAAGCACAGGCACTGATCCTTACCGTCATCAGGGATTAGTGCAGCAGTGGGATGAAAAGCCATACCCAGTAGTGCTGTGGGTAAAAGTAAGCCTAATGTGGAGCGGACTCAAGCATCGGGTCGCACGCCTCTACTACCAACGGCAACCAGTGTGGTTCCACGGAAAGAGACATGAGGGGATAAACAAGATATAGCAAGAAGGCTTCAAGAGACACAAGAAGTCACTGCCAAAGAGGAGTGCCCCAACCGCAACATAGGGCATAGAAGAAAGGCAGTTAAGGACTTGATTGGCGACAGCACATAGGGACACTGTCAAAGAGAGACAGCACAAGTGGAGCAGGGTGACAAAGCCTGCAACACCACACAAGCCAAGAGACGACCACAACGGTTGGCCTTAAAGACTCCCAGTTTCATTTTGACATGCCTTAAGGAGAGGCTGCTACTGCATTGCAGCTCCACCAGACATCTGACTCCTGAGAGGAAACAGACAGCAGCCTATCTACCCAACGAGGTGAGAAGAGGATCAGAAGAGCTGAGTGGCAAACGTAAGAGGAGTGCTCAGATGCTACCCCCAACAAGAGAGAGAAGTGGGGATATCCCAGGAATGAACCAAGATCAAGAGCCCCCGAAACCTCTAGTTACAGTCTGATACCTGCTGCACAACGCTGCAGCCGGGGAATTGCTAAAGGGTGCACAGCCATTATCAGGAGCACACTGCACCTGAGACCCTGGTCTGGACACTAGGACCACATTGCCTTGCACCCTCAAGGCACACCATGCCACATCCACACTAACCCTGCCTGACAATGGCACAGCCTGAAATGCCGAAAAGGCACCATCAAGAGAAGGTTAGTTAGAAGCAAGACTTCCATACTCTACAGGAACGGAACTCCTAGAAAGTCCTGGCTGAAGGAGCAACATTGTGTGGAAGTTCCAAGAAGATACCTGAGGAGGGGATAGGTGAATTGTGGGTAGATGCCACATTGACCTGAAAACAAAACTCACAGTCCTACAGACAAGACGGGACCAGCGAAAAGTCCATGAAGACAAAAAGGTACAGTCCTACAGTCAGGACAAGACCTGCGAGAGGCCCATGATGGGAGAAAACGCACATTCCTATAAACAGGACCATGAGCGGTGCATAAAAAGAAAACCGGCGACACATGCTCTGGCTCCACTTGGCACCAGAAGATGAGGAGAGCACGCACGGCATGTGGCCAGATGCCACATCGCAACGAGAACTGAAAAAATAAAGAGGTGAGAAGAGTGTGTGACCAGACTTGTCAGCCTGAAGAACCTGATGACCACAGGTGTGCAGGAGAAATGATGAAGGTTGATAAGACAGAGGACCCGTTACTACTGACACAAGCAAACCACTGATGTGTAGCAACATCTCTGGCGACAGCCCTGCAGGAGAATCAAGAGTAAGCCACACACGTGTGAATCCTGTATCTGCCCCACACTTCCAGTGCGACTATCTGGTCACAGTCATCCGCTGCTTGATGAATGATGACATCCCTGCTAAGAACCACACATGCCATAGGAGAAGAACAGCACCAGCAACACATCAAGTTACAGGGCTGCGAAGACCCTCCAGTCACCCTAACCCCCTGCAAGTCCTTGCCGCCAACATCATCATGCCACGTGCATCATCATAATTACCAAAGGAGAGTCTCACCACCAGAGTAGAGCCTTACACCCGCGAACCATCAGGAGACAAAGGAAGCACCTCGGGCCCTGTGAGTGACCAATCATCCAGAGACTATCTGCTAGCCCCACCCGCACCTGGGTCTGGTTGTTGCGCATCCCCGACCATGAATCATCTAGCCTTGTGGGTGCACGAGTGACTCATCTGTGGCTCTGTTGGCTGTCCTGCAGTGCAGCACCCCGTGTTATCCACACACAGTCTGGTGCAGTCCTTGTGGTCCTGTGGCGACCTAGCGGAAAAGGCCTCAAGGGAATCCCCACACAAGAGATGGGCCTAAAGCTGCTTTACCGACGGGTACCCAGAGGCATCAGGCCTCAGAGGAAGATGCCAAACATTGTAGATGCCGTCCCAGTCCTTACAAGGTTGTCCTTCATGGAATCAAGATACCCCAAGAGGAAAATCTGTAGCTCCTGATGCACCCCGGTTTGAACTGTTGACACCAACCACATCACTGCAAGAGCAGGCGGGACCAACAAATATTGTATGGGTGGACTTCAAGTCAACTGACATGCTGTTGTAGGGTCCAGACTCAATCCACACCTGTGTTTGTGCTTAGAATCATCTGGTTAAAACATGGATGCAAGCTGTGATGTCCAGGTGCCGCCAACTGCACCTGTCCACTCGTCCATCACTGTCCTACTGATTGCCTCTAGAGACTGAGCGACACAGTGGTGTCTAGTTTGTTTTGTTTATTCCCACAGGTTGGACTTGTCCCTTTGTTTGTATTGTGTGAGGGATGTAGTGTCCTGCTGGACACATAACTGGTTTAGCCCCTACCTGAGGGCTGATCTTAGACCTACCCCATACCCATCCAACACCGGCATCGCTGGTCAGATGACCCTGTCAATAAAAGGGTCTGGGGGCAAGTCCTCGTGGCCAGTTATGTATCCACCATACCTTTGTCTACATCGATATTTTCCTTAGTATGTGGTTCAAGGGCCGACTATTTTAAACCAGGGAACACACCACACAAACTCTGCCTTTACTGCAGCAAGGAACAACCAGCCCCTTCCTCCATGTACCACTGCTTTAGTATGGTTCAAAGCAACAACCATCTTAGGAGTAAGTTAACCCATAGCATGCTATACTGTTCTGCCTCTGCTGCCACATATATCATGACATGCTAATGTTTTTTATGTCCTTCCACTGCTTTCACTTTTAAAAATGAAAAATAGATAAATGTATACATAACTAAATACAAACGTATATAATGAAAATCATATCGCACTAGCTTCTACTGAACTAGAGATCTGTGTTAAACACCATAGGAAGTACCGTAACATTGTTTGCCACGATGTTCACAATCTATAACCCTCTGCTACTGATGCTGCCACAGGATTACACTGTGTGAAGCTTAAATAATATGTTTGAGACTCTACTTGTATTTACAGTGTGTAAAGCACACGTTCGGAAGTACTAATTTCATCAGACGCAAGAAAGGTTGAATGGACTGAACAAGATTCGAACCTGTGGTCATGAGGTCATACACAGTTCCCCGATTTGAAACTATTGGAACACTGAGCCACAGAACCGGTACTGCTCACTCAGATGCCCATAAACTTTAACATAGGGGCGTAGCTAAAACACCTTTACATCATCTTATATGTTATGATCCAAGCTGGAAAAATCTGGGAAGATATAAACAGTGGCCGAAGTGGGCGAGATAGGAAGGGCACGATGTGCCCATACTTTTTTAATTCATGAAAGAACGTTCCCCTACTTTTTGTAAAAAGACAACCATCCAGGGACGATTAATTCCAATAGTTTAAATGCTTCAGCTAAAGTACCAAGCAGGCCTTCCTGCAAAGAATGTCTGCTGCTTGAAAGAAATGGACATGAGCACAACTGGTTAATCTGCAAATGTAAAGGGTGCTTGAGAGCCGGTAGTGGCTTTAAATGATGGAATCACTTGAAGCTTTGTGATGACAAAGATTTACTATTTTTGAGTGGTAGTGCAAGGGAATTACCATTTGGCCTGTGAAGTGTTCGATTTTAAGGGACAGCTTTATAAACCAAAATGTGTACAGGCTGGGTGTTACTAAAATCTATATTTTGGAAGAACCATTTTACCTTACACATTTTTGTGCATTTTGCAGCAGTCTATCTTACATTGTGTATAATGCAAGTTTAAAATAATGACTTACATATTCACAGTGCTTTCTCTCACAGACCGGGGCCTTGTAGCACTAAAAATACACAAGCCATTACTCTCCACTGTTCCAACCAAGATTCAATTCTGTGACTCTCTGGTTGCACCCAGGCTTCTGCAAGGCATTAACTAATGGAAGTTTCATAATGTACTGCATGCAGTACATTTGCCACTGATTAACTTAACTTATTTATTTTGTTTGTCATTTAAGCTGTGCGCTATTTTATTTGTAGGTACCTGATGGTGAAAGACCAAAAAAGGTTACAAAATATTTATTTTTTAACCACACCTTTGTCCCTGTCCCCACACTCACCGCCCGCCCCCATTGAATGTAGCATCACAGTTCCCATACCTTTTTTTTTTTGTGCATTTCGACCGCTTGATATAAATGTGTTCAGAATTGGCTGTTTATTCAGTAGAAAATAATAGATCCGAGTTGTGAGTGACGTTTTCCAAATGGCCTGTAGATGGCAGCAGTTTCATGACCTACAATCCACACTGCCTGGGTTGCTGCTGTACACCGCTCATTCATGCAAAATGCTTCTCGGGGCTTACCTTGCACCTGCAGGTCAAGGGAGTGTTCTTTCTTCCTTCTGATTACTGAATCGGGATAGGAGACATTTTGAATTGGCCGCCTTAGAACTTTACTTGCGCGGTTATCTTTTTTGAGAGCACATATCCTCCTGGTCACAGTCAGTACAAATGAGGTTTAATGATCCCCATGACAGGCATATCTCAAGTCCCACATAAAAAGTAAACAGTTCTGCTACCCTCCAATTAGACGTACCATACAAAGGGGTTGGGGGACATACATGCCCAGAACATCCTGTTATTCTGTTTTGTTTGCCTGTTTCCTCTGAAGGACAGCAGGATGTGGCAGCTCCCATCTGCTGCGGTCAGGACATTATAATCTTTGTTTCTCTATGCTGCACTTACGCCGACAAGGGTGGCCACATTGGCATTGAGGCAAATTCTGGACAGGACTGTAAAAATTCAGGTCAAAGGGTCAATATTCAGGCCAACAATTCAGGACAAAGGTGTCAAAATTCAGGATAAAATGCGAGGACAAAAGGTCAATTTTATGGACACATCCAAGGAGAAGCACTTTATCATTGCATTTAATTACTGTTTTCTACATAGCACTATTTATTCATTAGGCCTTTTTGTGATTACCTCTACGCATGCTACATTCAGGTGGCACTTTATATCCTTGTTCAATAGTAAATTAATGCCCTTGAGCACGGTTTCAACCCCTCCCCAAATTTACTCAATGTTTCTTGGAGAGAAAGCAACAGCAACATTTTGTTTATGTTTCTAAACATTTTAGAACCCATGGCAAACAGCTGGGGAACACAACAGTAAGTGGCCTTTTGCTAGTTCAAACGAGTTAAACAAAAACATATGGCTCACATCAGCCTCCAGTGGACTTTAAATCTAAAGATGGTGTAGGCAAAAGTCTCACACCTATATGTCAGGATATGAGGTACCCACAACTCGTCTGTAGTCTCAAAGCACCGGAGTATGCATCATGGTTGTGATTTAGTCGTCACCTGCCTTTGCTATCCCTTGCACTGTCTTTGCGACCCCTGGCCTCAGAAGTGGCAAATTCAGCGCTAGGAACACAGTGGCCATCATCCTTATGGATGTCAGCTGGGATTCCGCTCTCTGTATTCTGTCATTTTTTTACAAAAAATTAATAAAATATTTTCTCCAGTATTGGATCTTTCATAGATTCACATGCTTGAATCATCCCCGTCGTCAAGGTGGGAGCCTCACGGTAAACTTAAATACATAAAGCAGTAAGTCAGTAAAAGTAAAACCAGTAGGCCCTAGTAGGCCTCATAGGGTATTTTACAGTCTATCCACTTTGTTTTGTGAAAAGACCCAAACTTTAGTATTAACCAATCAGGATTCAGCCCCTCCCAAACACTCCCAACAGAGGCTGAATTCCCTCAGATTTTCTACCGCAAGTCGTGTGAAGGGAGTCTCCCTGAGCTCTGCTCAGTTTTTTCCTTATTTCTGACTGAAGATTGTTTTTCTCTCAGGAAAGCTTCACTATGTCTGAAAAGACAAAGAAGGGTCTGTTCAGAGACTGTGATAATTGTGGGAAGAAGAGACTGCATGTTGATGACCCCCACAAGAAGTGTATCTACTGCCTCCATCCAGACCACAAGGTGACAGACTGCAAAATCTGTCGCACCTTTAGTAAAAAAAACCTTAAAGACCGTGAGGGTAGACTTCTCTTATGGCTGCAAAAGCAATGGAACATCCTTCCTCAGATGACAGCGAACCGTCATCACATACTTCTCGCCCTCATAAGAGAACAGGTGAGAGAAGTAGAGGGTCTGATGAACCACCTAGGAAGGTGCCCAAAAAGACAAAACAAGTCTCTACTGAAGCGAAAAAGGATGTTTCCCACTCCGAGACATTTAAACATTTGCCAAAAAAGGTTCATTCAGAACCTACGACGCCTTTGCACCGAAAAAGCACCTAAAAAAAGCCATCTCTGTCACCACAGAAAGAGCCAGAAAAACTATTTTCGGTGAAAAAACAACCGTCGACGACCACCCAGTCGACGACAGTGTCGACGACAACAGCGACTACAGTATCGTCGACGTTCACAACACCGGTCGCACCGATGATTATGACGTCGTCGCCGTTATCATCGACGACGATAATTACGGCAAAAATCTTTAAGAAAGCTTAGTCGGCAACCACATTGTCGACAGCGGAGGCCTCCTGGGTTCACCAATCTACCAGGGCACTCCCATCTACGAAGCACCTCTCAATGAGGTTTAAAAAGGCACTGCCGACGACGGCACCTATAGAAGATACGTCGGCGAAACAACCGTCGTCTATAAAGGGCCCGTCGACGAAGGGGCCATCGATGAAGGATCCGTCGACAAAAGACCCGTTAGCAAAGACGCCGTCGATGTCTGAACCGTCGACGAGAGATCCATCGACGAGGGAACCGTCGACGAGGGAACCGTCGACGAGGGGACTGTCGACGAGGGGCCCGTCGACGAGTGAACCGTCGACGAGTGAACCGTCCACGAGGGAACCGTCGACGAGGGAACCATCGACGATTATATCGTCAACACAACTAACAGTGTACAAGCCATCCACCTACCTGGATACTTCGCCACACCATTCCTCATACCATCAGGACGACTCTGCCAGATTCTTACCCCTTTCACTTATTGATATGGGTGACAAGGCATCCAATATCCTGCCAATGCATACCTCGCCAAGTAAAGTGTTGCCATATCCACCACAACATCTTTTTGAGGATGAGGACGATGATGCATACTCTCAAAATGATGGAATGTTTGGAGCAGCTAGTAGCCCGTCCCAACTCAATTTCAAATGCCAAGAGTTTGATGAAGAGGAGGATCAACATTACCAGCCTAGTTACGCCTCAACATCTTATGCACAGGCAGAACAACCATCGCCCCTCGCTATGCCTAACACGCTGGTAGCAGATCTACAGTATATGTTGAAAGACTACTATAAAAGGTTTCCACCATCAACTCAGTCCATGCCACCTAGACCTGAGAGCTACCAGACACCTCGTCAGACTCACACTTCTAATTTTTCGGAAACGCCACAGGCTAGTATACCGATAACGATTATATGACGGAACACCGAATTAAAAACAACTACTAACCTTAACAACGAGGTCGGAACACCGACCTCGTCCTTACTACTAATGATTTTACCACGAATGCCTTAACAACGATATTTCGTTGTAAAGGCATTCCTGATAAAATCATTAGCAATAGGCACCATTCACCCTACATCCCTCACCCCACCCCCACCCCAAAACCTAAAACCCGCTGACCCCCCACCCACTCCCCAAAACCAAAAACGCCCCACCCCCCCAACCCCACCCCAAAACCTAAAACCCCCTGACCCCCCACCCACTCCCCAAAACCAAAAATGCCCCAACCCCCCAACCCCACCCCAAAACCTAAAAACCCCTGACCCCCCACCCCCTCCCCAAAACCCAAAACGCCCAACCCCACCCCAAAACCTAAACCCACCACTTACCTTCGCCAACTCCCTTCTTTGTACCTTAACCACGCATGTTCGTTGTTCAGAACATACGTAGTTAAGGCACAAAAATACGAAGTCGTGGTTAAAAAAAGCGTTGTTACGCTTTCGTTAACCACGACTTTCGTGATAAAAAAGTCGTAAAAAAGGATGTTTCCCACCGATAACTAGCCAAACTCAGGAAGCTTGCCCCTCGTCAGACGACGA
Organism: Pleurodeles waltl; assembly: GCF_031143425.1. NCBI lineage: Eukaryota > Metazoa > Chordata > Amphibia > Caudata > Salamandridae > Pleurodeles > Pleurodeles waltl. Next base: position 1,125,511,894 of record NC_090446.1, on the reverse strand, counting down.
AAGGGAAGAGGGTGAGTTAAGAGATTCGGCGGCTAGTGAATGGGATGATTATCTCGTCCCCACACCATCTCCACCGCCAGCAGGTCCAGTAGATTCTCCTCCAGAGGACATAGGAGGTTTCCATAATTTAATAGAGAGGGCAGCGAAACGTTTTGGACTTGCAATTGTTTCTCATGAAACCGAATGTTTTTTGTACGACTTTAAAGAACCATCAAAGAGATCTGTAAGAGCCATACCCATTGTAGATTTCTTATGGCAGGAGGGTTTGAAGGCAATGAAAAACCCAGCAAAAGTGCCTTCTCAAATGCCAAGACTAGAGAAGAAGTACAAGGCCCCAGATGATTCTCCGGCCTGTCTAGTCTCACAGCCGAAACCTGACTCTGTTATATCACAGGCGGCTCAGCGGCGTTCCAAAAACCCCTCCACACCTATTGCGTCTCCACCAGACAAAGAAGGAAGGAGATTAGACAATATCAGCAAAAAATTCTCCTCTGTTGCTGCAGTCACAGTTAAGGCGGCTAACTCCCTCGCCATCCTGGGAAGGTACGATCGCCAGATGTGGGCGGACATGTCTGCCTTTTTAGATTTACTGCCAGAAGACGTCAAGGTGGAAGCAAAAAAGGTCTTGCAGGAGGGAGAAAGGGTCTCTGCGGAGATTATAGACAGCGCAATAGACATTTCTCTCACTGGCTTTAGACAATTAGCTGGCGCAGCAGTCCTGCGCAGACAAGGATGGCTTAAAGCTACTTCATTCAGACCAGAAGTCCAGAGTCGTGTTCTTGACATGCCTTTCGATGGAGAGAGTCTGTTTGGTAAACATGTCGACGACATGTTGCAGGCTATCAAGACGGATACCGATACGGCAAAATCCCTTGGTACCCTGCAATATAAAAAACAACCCTTTCGTGGAGCAAGGGGTAGAGGTAATTACTCCTTTCGAGGTGGATACCAACAATACAGATCACAATATCAGTCTTCCTCCACAGGATCACGATATCAGTACCATCAGCAACAGCAGCATTATAGATTACCACCGGCCGCAGCTTACAAACATCCAGCTAGAGGAAGAGGAGCTGCCCGAGGAAGAGATACAGGCAGAAAGCAATGACCCGACGATCATCTCAGCGCTTCCCCACCAACCAACATCGAGGGTCGGAGGTCGCATCACTTCCTATTTCCCCATGTGGAAGACTATAACATCGGACAGATGGGTACTCGATGTAGTGGCCAGAGGTCATACTCTGGAATTCACACAAACACCACCAATTGTCCCTCCATCGGGCCCACCGCCTCCGAGGTTGAACCAACTCCTCAGGGAAGTAAGAGTAATGTTGAGAAAAGGAGCAGTAGAACCAGTCCCTTTATCTCAAAAGAACAGAGGATTCTACTCCTGTTTTTTCCTTGTAAAGAAACCCTCAGGAGACTGGCGTCCCATCCTCGACTTGAGAGCACTAAACAAGTTTCTAAAGAAACGGTCGTTCAGGATGGTAACACTGCAGGATGTCCTGCGTCTGTTAAATACCGGGGATCGGATGGCATCCCTAGACCTCCAGGATGCTTATTTTCATATCCCCATATATCGCAACCATCGCAAATTCCTAAGGTTCAGAGTAGGAAGTATGCACCTCCAAATCCGGGTTCTCCCATTCGGTCTCAAATCAGACCCCAGAATCTTCACAAAAATGTTGGCTCCGGTAGCAGCACATCTCCGTCAGTCAGGTATCCAGGTCTTCCCTTACCTGGACGACTGGCTTATAAAGGCACCCTCAAAATCGCAAGTGACAAGTCATATCTCCTATTGCCTTCAATTGTTACACAGCCTGGGGTTTGTAATCAACTACCAGGAATCTCACCTCCACCCCAAACAGGTATTAAGTTTCTTGGGAGCAATTCTAGACACAGTCCGCAACAAAGCGTACCCATCTCACAAGAGGAAACAGAAATTAACCTCCTTAGCAGACAGCCTCTCCAGAAAAAGGTTTGTTTCAGTCCGCATCTACAAGTCATTGCTCGGGATGATATCATCATGCATTCCGCTAGTCCCAGATTGCAGGCTCCATATGCGACCCCTGCAAGAGCAATTAGACATACAATGGACCCAGGTCAACCGTTCTTTCGAAGACAAGATCCGCATAACGCCTCTAATGAAGAACACCATGAGGTGGTGGGCGACTCTAACCAATTTGTCAAACGGACTCTCATTTCTTCTTCAAACACCAAGTTACATAGTAACAACGGATGCCTCTCTCGAAGGATGGGGGGCACACTGCCAGGACCTGCAAATCAGCGGAATCTGGAATGTGAAAGACACTCAGCTCCACATCAATTATCTAGAACTCAAGGCAATACACTTAGCTCTAAAAGCTTTCTTTCCAAAAATACAAAATTCAAGCGTCTTAATCAGGACAGACAACACAACCAGCATGTTTTATCTAAACAAGCAAGGAGGCACGAGATCCCTACAACTCTCGCAGCTAGCACAGCAAATTTGGACATGGGCCATCAAGCACAATATTTCGCTCAAAGCGGAGCATGTGCCAGGACAAACCAATGTTCTAGCAGACACCCTGAGCAGGACAGTGATTCCTTATCACAAGTGGGAACTAGACCAAAAAACTCTCAACAGTCTTTTTCTATTATGGGGCAAACCGAACCTAGACCTATTTGCCACTCTCGAGAACAAGAAATGCCAGTTCTACGCAAGTTGGCTTCCCCAAAAAGATTCGTGGGGGAATGCGTTTTCGATGAGATGGTCCGGGGTTTATGCCTACGCTTTTCCTCCGATCCCACTCATTCCGAGAGTCATCAACAAACTGAAGGTGGAGGGGTGTTGCCTTCTCCTCATAGCTCCCAGATGGCCCAGACAAGTCTGGTATACAGAGCTCCTCATGCTCTCCGAACGACCACATCTACGACTCAGACGGAGTCCGACTCTTTTAACAATGCACCAGGGACAAATCAGACACCCGGATCCGTCGTCTCTTCATTTGTCGGCTTGGCTCCTGAATACAATGAATACTTGAATCTCAACATTTCCCAGGAGTGTAGAGACATCTTGGCAAAAGCTAGAGCTGACACCACCAACAAAACCTATAAACTGAAATGGAAGCGTTTTTGTATATGGTGTGCAGCAGAAGATATACATCCTTTGTCCTCTACTCCGGAACAGATACTTCCATATCTCCTCCTCCTGGCAAAATCAGGACTTGCATATTCTTCCATTCGGGTACATCTGGCTGCAATCTCCAGATACCGCAGATCTCCAGACAAAGTCTCATTGTGTTCTACAAGAATTGTCAAACAATTCATGAAGGGCCTTTTTCGGGCCTTCCCGCCAGTTAGGAAGCCTCCACCATTATGGTCCCTAAATGTTGTCTTGATGCAGCTCATGAAAGCTCCTTTTGAGCCGATCCATAAGGCTGATCTAAAATTCATTTCATGGAAAACAGCGTTACTGCTAGCTCTTACTTCAGCAAAAAGAGTCAGTGACATTCAGGCTTTCACTGTCAAACAGCCTTTCCTCCAATTCACAAACTCAGGTGTCATCCTGCGTACAAATCCTAAGTTCATCCCGAAAGTTCCTTCAACGTTTCACTTGAATGAACCAGTCATCTTAAAAACTTTCTTTCCAAATCCGCAAACAATAGCAGAGAAGACGTTACATTCTCTTGATATTAAAAGATGTTTAAAGTTTTATCTACAGAAAACTCAAGCCATCCGCCAATCTGATCAATTATTTGTAGCATTTGGCGGCACAAGAAAGGGACATGCGGTGTCCAAACAGACTATAGCAAGATGGATTGGCCTGGCAATTCAATTCTGCCATTCAAAAGCAGGAAAACCGCTCCACACCAAGGTGAGAGCCCACTCTACAAGATCGGTAGCCACTTCAGCTGCACTCTTTGCAGGTGTACCACTACATAGCATCTGTAGAGCAGCAACATGGTCCAGCCAGCACACATTTACAAGGCATTACTGTCTCGAGGAAACTAACAACGTCGATACAGCAGTGGGACAGGCAGTGCTGAGGCATCTATTTTGTTAAGGTGAGCCTCTTACACATCCCACCACCACACTCGAGGTATGTTCGTTATTCGTTCTTAGTCTCATTAGTAGCTACGGTGTGTTTTACTCTAATTTTGTGCTTCGGATTGTTCACTTTGTTATACTGCGTTAACTTGTAGTAGACTTCATAATAATAACAAAACAAATTGTGTCAGGAATTTCTGCCACACAGCTTTTATTGCTCTTCTATTCGGATGTCTATGGATATGTAGGTATATATATATATATATATATATATATATATATATATGTGTAGATATGTATATATATATATGTATGTTTTGATATATATAGATCTTTAAGTGGATCTTAAAGCTGAACTAAAGTGACTCACATCACTTATAAAATTCCGACAAAATTACAGTCAATGTAATTCACTAATTAAGAAGACACTACTGCTCGTTATTCTGATTCAAGCATGTGAATCTATGAAAGATCCAATACTGGAGAAGAAAATTAGTTACTTACCTGTAACTGCAGTTCTCCAGTATTGGTATCTTTCATAGATTCACATGCGACCCACCCTCCTCCCCTCAGAGGCTCCCCTATTATACAGATATTAAACTTCACACTCCTACTAGAAAATCTGAGGGAATTCAGCCTCTGTTGGGAGTGTTTGGGAGGGGCTGAATCCTGATTGGTTGATACTAAAGTTTGGGTCTTTTCACAAAACAAAGTGGATAGACTGTAAAATACCCTATGAGGCCTACTAGGGCCTACTGGTTTTACTTTTACTGACTTACTGCTTTATGTATTTAAGTTTACAGTGAGGCTCCCACCTCGACGACGGGGATGATTCAAGCATGTGAATCTATGAAAGATACCAATACTGGAGAACTGCAGTTACAGGTAAGTAACTAATTTTCATTCACTCTTAGTGTAATAAAAATGGAGTACAGTTAGCTGGAAAATGCCCTTCCATAGCAGCTGAGGTAAGTAAACATGCTTTTAAATGCACATGGTGTGCATGCTTGCAGGTGAGAGTGTGTTTATGTGAGAGTGTGTGTAAGTGAATGTGTGTGTATGTGTGTGTGAGAGAAAGTGGAGGTCAAAGGGCATGTGATATCACTTCCACTACCCCTGGCATTTTGGTGAATTGATATCCATGGTGTGCATCCGGGACTCTACATTTATCTCAGAACTGGGAGCCCAGACTACTATTCAAAGAGAATTAAAGAGGATGACATCAAGATCAGATGGGAGATCCACAGCAACTAACTCAAGTGGTTGTTTCTAAGAACTGGATAAGTAAGGATGAGATGAACAAAGTGGGACAATTCCTAAAATCAGACAAGATAGGTCTGCCATGAGCATCAGAAAATATTGAGTAACTGGAGAGTTGTCTCAGCAGAGAGGAAAGAAACAGAAGAGGCACCGTCAAGTGGTTGAATAAGCAGCACCTGCCCTGGCAAACTCTTCTGGTGCAATGGTCCCCTTGTCATGCTTTTCTTTAATATATGGTAGTGTTTTCCCCTTTATATACAATTAGACCCCAGATTGAACTGGAAATAAGGTACCTTTTGACACCTAGAGATTAATATTTACCATTCCCCCACTGATTTGCCGAATGGAAATTTGGACAATCTGGGGGGGTTCCTGGCTGTCTGGCCGTCCCCCAAATGAGATGGGGTTTACCCGTAAAGACTTTAAGAAGGCTTACTGCACTTCTCATTTGTTCCTACTGACCATTCCACGGAACACTAACCGGGGTTGTCCCGCTCAGCTTTCTCCTTCTTTACTAGACCCATAAACTCATTTACATTAAAACACCCTCCTGCACTATCTTTGTTAGGCCTTCAGACTCTCACAGGATGGCTCTGCTTGGGGCAACTCCGTCGGTGGCATGCTTCAGGCCTCTAAAAATTGGGGAATTTGTTTTTTGATGGTGAGCTACTAGATTTCCAAAGCCTTATAGCAGACAACAATCTTCACCGGGTCAATTCCTTACTTATGAACACCTTAAACAATCATTAAATGCCCTATTTCATGTCTCTACCTAACACAAATCCAAATGAGGTGTGCCAAACACTCTACGCCATAAGGACTGGCAACACAGTGATAAGATGGGTGTACTGAGCTTTCCTGAAACATGAAGACCACTCCAGGCCTTCTGTCTGTACTACCTGGGAGACTGACATGATCAAACCTCTGCACAATAGGGACTAGGCTAACAAAATGGACTATACCCACAATGTATCCAGCTGCTGCCATTTTAGGTATTTTCAATATAATATTCAGAACTAAGCCTACCTTACACCTGCCCGAATTAACAATATATACATGGGAGACTTAGCTGCATGTCCTTGCTGTATGCAATTAGATGCTGATTTGCTTCATAAGCTTTGGTATTGCCCCACACTCCTTTCATACTGGCAGAGAGTTCTTGAGGTGCTGTTGATCACAATGGGCCATATACTAACGAATTCCCCAGAAGTGGTCCTATTGGGCATATTCCCCTGCCCTAAGTTCGAGAAACCCTCCAGCAAATTCCTTGACCTGTCTCTTCTTCTAGCAAAACCCAATATCACACTGCACTGAAAGGATTTATTTCCTCCTACTATTGATAGTTGGACCAAGATCTCACGCTCTTGGTTTCGCTCTCAGACCACCAGGTGTGAGAAGGTTTGAGAAAATATTTTATTGCACAGATGTGGGATATTTTGGTGGTGGGTTGTAAAGATTGCACCAAGAATGATAACTCTCCCCCTGTAAACCACCCCAACACATACACTCTTGGTTTCTATGTACTAGTTGTTCTTGCTATATCTAGGCAATTACACAAGGCATTGGTCTAAGGGCGTCTATCTCTGACACACTGTCATGATTTTCCCAGTAGAACACTTTCTTCTAAGCACCACAGGGTTCATTGCTGTGCTTCCCTATGCTGATAGGTAAAACAGCAGCAACTAGGCGGGGTGTGGAGTGACAGTTTATTATGGGTCAGTTTGTTACACAGAAAAATTTAAAAATTGTGCGCTAATTCTTCATAAATGTATGTAGCCCAGCACTGTTATTTTGTAAATGTACCATGGAATCTGTTGCTATGTACCTGGCTACTATCCTGCTATGCACCCTCTTTTGGCATACAACAATAAAATATTTAAAAAACATGTTGGTGTTTCAATATATTCCGTAATTGTTTTTTTGATCTTTCGCCATCAAGTAACTACATATAAAATAACACACACCTTAAATGAAAAATTAATTGACGTTAAACTAATCAGTGGGAAATGCAATATTTTATAACTTAAAACCTCTATTAATTAATGCAATCATTACAGATGACTGGGTGTGCAATCAGAGGCCCATAGAATTGAGTCCTGTTTGGTGCAGCAGGAAAAGTGACTTGTTTATTTTTAGTGCTACGTGGTCCCTGAAAGCACTGCAAATACTAAGTCATTATCAGGGCCACTGGAATTATGCGATTGTGCGGCTGCATAGTTTTTCGCATAGCTATGGATGCGCTACATTTGCCACCTAATCCATCATCTGCCGCATAATTTTCAGATTTTTACATACCGGGAACCAAAGAATGTGCAACAAGTTTTTTGTTTTTTTTTGCTTTTGCTCTGCTTCTTTCTCTTCTGGTTCTTCAGAACCTGTTTAACTTCCTTCTACATAGAGGCACCTGGGCCTCCATTGCCTCATTTGAACCCTAGCGCACCTAAGCAACAGAAGTCTGTGCCCTTCTTGAAGAGCCTGTCAATCCTCCAGCTGCTGTAGGAATGCCCTGTCTGAGGACACTTCCCGCTTTAAGGATGAGGAAGGTCCTTTGGCGCACACCACCTATTGTCTAGTGCAGGACGATCTTAGTAAGTATCAGCCTTCCTGTGCACCTGGCTTGCCAACGCCACCAAGCATTAGCTCTCATTTTGAGGGAGTGGGCTGAGCCAGACAGGTACCTCATCCTAGACTTTGAAGGATTTTTCAGTTTGAGTGTTGATTCTCTGCAGCTTAGAGTTGCTGGACAGAGAAGCGCATGGGAGCCTAACTCCATCTCTCCTCGCGGCGCGGAACACATCGGATGATAACAGCTGTTTTATACACTGCTTCAGTCGACCACCAGACCAATACAGATACTGGATGGGTCTCCGCAGAACCACAGAGGGAAGGTCAGATCTGCCCTAAACTTTAACATTCTTTTTTTTACTCTAGCCTGGAACAGTGCACGCGTCTTAAAATGGCGGCGATCGCCCATTAACTCGACAGCGGCGCTCACCCTATAAATCTCAAAAGATAAAGATCAAAGGCTTCATCCTCTGCACTTATCTTCATTAGACTGTAGAACCAAAGTGCTTTATACCATTTCTCAATGGTAAATTGCCTTGCTATGAGGAAAAGCAGTATGAGCAACTAACATGACATTCCGGACCTTAAGATGGCGCCCGTGAAGCTACAGACCACAATATCAATCCAAGGCTGACTAAACAACCATGTGAACAAGCACACCTCTGCTTGCAACTTTTAATTTAAAGAAGCAAATATTTCTGCGCAGAGAACAAGTGGCGAGCGCAAGGTGTAATGTTAAAATGTAATGCCATAGATGAACTGTCATTATATATAACTTCACGGTTTATGTTACATAACGGAAATGGACACAACACATCCACATAACTCTACAAAATAAAAAGAAATTCAGATTTGGCACTCTCTAGCTCCAGTCCTCAGCTCAGCTTCGGGACCTAGTAAAGCTAAAATCCTCTGATGCTAACAAGATAGCAGAGTCTGACCACCTCAGAGATTGTGGCATGAACGCAAAACTCTTATCTAGTCCTCAATGGCTACTCTTTTAAAAATCGGAATAAAGCTACTGACGTTCACTGTTGGCCTGCTAAACAATCTCTGCCAACATTCCGGCACATCTGACAAGCAGTTCAGAATTCATTATGGCTGAGAAGCAGCCTAAACCTCGCGTTAAAGGCTCTAAGGTGGAGCCAACCTTTCCAGACTCACCCATCAAAAGTAAAGCTGATATAAACAATACGATGGACATAATCCTCAAGAAATTGTTGGAAGTTTGTGACCTCGCTTAGTCTACAAAAAAAATACTGATTCAATGCAACTTTAACTGGCAGATATTAACACTGTTAACAACAAAATATTACAAGCAGAACAATGAATCGGCGAACTGGAAGACGTAAAAAATAAATCTACCAAAGATATTCTCTCTCTACAAACAATAACAACGTCTATGAAAAAATACATTGCTGAGTTGGAACACCTAAATAGAAGAGGTAACTTAAGAATTTTTGGAATCCCTGAAGGATCTGAAAGCAATGATGGCTCACCCAACTCTTGCTTTTCCTTTCTTGAAAACTGGCTACCTCAAGTGACAGGCCTCCTATTTTCCAAAATATTTGAACTAGAAAGAGCACATAGGGTGCCAATACTCAAACCTTCTAATAGGAGTTCAGTAGAACCAAGACCAGTAGTTTGCAAACCTCTGCGTTTTTAACATGCCAAAACAGACTTGTTCTATATGCGTTAAAATAACCACATTAACTGTAATGGATCAAAAATCTATATCTCACAGGACTACTCCGAAACAACAGTAGATACAAGGAAAGGATTTCTGGCTCTATGTGACAGACTAAAGGACATAAAAATACAATTTTCTTTTGCAGGCCCTGCGAAGTTCAGAATCACAGTGGAAGGGAAATACCACATCTTTAATTACCATAAAGCTCTAAAAACATTCCTAGATGAGATGTCAGACCAAGAGATGGAACTCTCTAAAGCTTTGTCAAACAAAAGGAAAACCTGAGACTTGAAACTTAAAGTGAACCAATCTCATGGAATCCAAGTGAACGAAATCACTTTGCCTTGGTTATTTTTAACTAAAACATGACCTTCTGACAGTCACATAGTCTACATTACCCATAGACAAGTCTTATATCCTTTTGATATAATGACTAAAGCTAACAACCCATACCTATCATACCTAGATTTGTCCATATATTACAATAATTTGGAGTGTCACTAGGTGAAGGTTAACCGTTTTTAGACACCCCTACTCTGGATGTGGGACTTGTACATATTCCTTAAACGCAAATGTTACACTCATAATTGCTAAATGTTTACTAACAGTCTAACCCAGTGTCATGATTACATCCTCTACAAAGGATCTGTTGAGAAAAGGGTAAAATTGAAATATTATCTCCCAAGTTCTGTTTTATTAGTCTTGTTATCTGACAAAATACTGCCTTGCTTATCACGGTTAGATTGTTTAATCTTTTGAAATGCTCCAGCTAATTAATAGCTTATATTTGAAAAGATACTATTTAACCTTCTTTCACATGTTATACCAATCCATATGTATTACTTGTGTACTTCTATCTCTCAAATATATTACCACTGTCCAACTTCAGATGCATACACACGATCTTCCCTCTGGAACTTTATTATGTAAGTGGTGTACGCTGGACATATTACCCTGTAAGTTCTCCTCGGCGTCAAGAAATGCTCGCCCTTCTTTGTTGTCTACTCTATATCTCTCTTGAAAGTTTGGGGGGTAGGTGGGAAGGTCAAGAGGGTGGGAATGGTTTTATTTTTTCCTTTTCTTCTTTATTTTCTTCTTGCCTTCTCTCCCCCTTCTCCCTTTCCCTTTTCCCCTTTCTCTATTTGTTGTGACTTTTAGGGTTGATACAAGTGAGTCATTCACACCAGAATTATACTATTCCGTACGTTGCACCCTTTCTAAGAATACATTGCATAGGAGAGTAGGAGATACACGTTATAGACCTTACATACACAATATTTACTGGAGTACTTCACTTAATCATAAGACAGGAAAATACATCCATACTCGGTTAGTGTATACCAATGATAGACCATATGACCTAAATTATTTCTGTATTTTAGCAAAAACTTTGAATTTCTGCTCCTCTAAATGTGTATGTTTAGCACAAGGTCATCTAAAAGACTTATACTCATTGTACTACACCCAGCAATACCAGCATACTCAACATAAACATGACTAACTCTAGTATTATGGACAGTATCAATATTGTTTCCCTGAATGTCAAGGGTATAAACCACCCTATAAAACATTGAAAAATAATGAAATATCTATACAAAGCTAAGGGTGACATTATCCTGCTCCAGAAAACAAGAATCTCTGACATGGAAGCTTCCAAACTTAAAAATAATTGGATTAGTGATTTGCATTGTTCCCCGGCAATTCACAAAAAAATGGGGTAATTACACTGATCTCCAATCAACTTATCAGTTGAATCTTGATCCTCTGATGTACAACGCAGATGGATCATAACCACACTGAGAAAAGACAATTCCAGAATACATGTTGTCAATGTATACAGCCCGAATAATGATGACACTGTTTTGAAACACACTGTCAGAAAATATAGGCCACTATAATCTGATGACCTAATTGTAGCTGGAGATTTTAATCTTCCACTAGATACTACACTCGACAGACAATCCACATGTAACTACCGCCTGCCCAAACCCCATAAGATCCTAAAGGATATCTGCTCCAAATATGATCTTAAAGATACATGGAGACTCCAACATCCCGACTCAAGAGATTATACTTTTTATTCCCCACCTCATAACTCCTACACAAGAATAGACTATAGCCTTATTTCTAGCTCCTATACTCACCTAATCGACCAAACAAATATTTCACCAAGAATTATTTTTGATCCCTCCTGTATTAATAAACTACTAACTGGGGCTAACTCTAGAGCCCGTAATAAAAAGTGGCATTTCAATACTGAGATCTTAAATGACTAAGAAAATTTAAAAGGATTGAACGATCTATTTCTGACTTCCTTGCAGGGAACTCTTCCTCTGACATACATATACAAACTCTTTGGGATGCTCTTAAAGCGATTTTAAGAGGAACAGTAAAAGAAATAAAAACAAGGATTAACAAATCAAAAAACATGTCCCTCCTGAATCCTGAGAAAGAGATCAGTCATTTAGAATCCACCCATGTTAGAACATTAAATGAAAAATCCTCACCACACTTACTACAAAGAAATACGAATATAACAGAATACTCAGCGAAATAGCGGGAGTATGGATCAACAAATTCAAAGGACTTAAGCTCTGTGAAGCAAATAAAGTTGGGAAGATGCTGGCATCATACCTTAAACACAAACAGAATCAAAAGAACATAACCTCAATTAAAGATAAGATGAATATCACCCATACCAATCCCCCCAAAATTCTAGACACTTTCAGTCAATTTTTATAAGAACTATATTCTGAGGATAATCAAGTTAAAATAAAACAATGTATAGAGTATTTAAATAAGCTACAAACCCCTCGAATAACGGAAGAAAATACAATTTTCCTAACCAAACCAATCTCCACAATTGAAATTACAGAAGCTATCAACAGACTAAAAGATAACAAAGCTCCTTACCCTGATGGCTTCAATGACAAATTCTATAAAACATTTGCCCACTCCCTCCACCCCACTCTAATAAATTTAAACAACAACTATGCCTCTTCTGGAAAACTCATTGGTATGACAGCTGAAGCAAATATAGTTGTAATTCCTAAAGAAGAAAATATGTAGAATTACCAAACAATTATAGACCAATTTCGCTAATAAATCTAGATTGTAAAATGTACATGAAAATCTAAGCCAGATGACTCAACCTATTCATTCCAAAACTAATCAGTAACTCTCAGATAGGATTTCTAAAAAATAGGATGTCCAATGATTACACCCGCCTTCTGTGCCACGTCATTGAGAGAGCTAAAAACTCATCATCTGCTTCTGTTGCAGTAGCTTTGGATGAAGAAAAAGCATTCAACAGAGTCTCATGAACATTCCTAGAACAGTCTCTTTAACCTTGGAGAAGGCTTTATAAAAATGGTCATGGCCATGTAAAGCAACCACAAAGCTCATATCTCCATAAATGGTCTTTTATCCCTCCTATCTGATCTTGAAGAAGGCAGTAGACAAGGATGCCCACTTTCTCCTTCATTTTTTTTTTACCGGCTCTCGAGCCCCACTCCTAGACATTAGCAGTAACCCTCAAATATCAGGAATTGACTTCCATGAGAAAGCAATTAAACTATTGGGGTATGCAGACAACATCGTAATTCTCTCTGACAACCCCCACTCGTCTATACAGGCCCTCATGGGTACAATCAATCAATACTCTAGAATCTCAGTTTAAATAAGGACAAATCTGAAGTGACATTTCTGAACCTGATAGGATAAAAAATCCTCCTAGGTGAGTCAGGCGTTACTTGGCAGCCGAATTACATGAAATATTTAGGTATCGAGTTTGGCTCAGATTTGATTGATACCCTAATTCATAACGAACACCTAAACCTTCAAAAAATTCAACAGTTACTAGACGGATGGTCACCAAAATTCATTACTTGGTGGGGCTGCATCGAAACCATAAAGATGATGATATCTTCTATTGTTAATTACTTAACTAGCATGCTACCCCAGACACATACTGATGACTTCCATCGTAAACTGGATAAAATGATTAACAATTTTATTTGGCAAGGTAAAAGAGCTAGAATAGCGTTACATAAACTAAGATTAACTAAAAATCTAGGAGGCCTCAACCTGCCTAACTTTAGACATTACCAAACAGCTTTCCTAGCCAAACAAGGGGCCTACAGGTTCTCTCCCCCAGAAAACTACACTCCGCTGTGGCTGGAAGTGGAAAAAGCTATATTGAAAAACCTTGACCCAGCTACCCTCCTTACCTCCACTGACAAACATCTACCATACTCTAAATATATATTTAAGAACACCAAAAATGCCTTACTCCAAATTGACAAACAACTGCAGTCTAAAATGAAAGCCTCAAACATTGCTTCTCTCTGGCACAACTCAAACATCAAATATAAAGGCCAGACTATGTACTGGCCATCTTGGATAAGTAGGGGGATATACTACCGCAAACAACTAAGCCTATCCTCCAACTCTTTCACCTTCGCAAATCTTCAAGCAATGTACCATATTGAGGATCAAGAATTCTACAATTTTTTTTAAATCAAAGTTGTGCTGTCTAAATCTAAATCTCACCATGATTACCCTTCTATCCACTCCCTGATCTAAAAAATAATCAAACTAGGCCACCAAGTATAAAAAAATCTACAATTTCTTCCAACCAAACACACCTAAAAAACTTGGGAAATTCTAGAGTTCTGGAATGGTAATTTTCACTCTAAAATTTCTGAACCTGAGTGGAAAGAAATCTGGAGATCAATTACTTCACATTAAGTTGCTCCTATACTTTCACAAGCCAAGTTTTGATTGCTGCATAATATCTACTAGACTCCATCCTGCCTACACAGGATGAAATGAGTAAACACAGCTACATGTTGGAACTGCCGAGAAGAAAAAGGCGACCTACCTCATTTGATTTTTCACTGCAGACAGGTTAAAAACGTCCGGAATTAAGTTCTCTTTTATACCCAAACTCTTCCACATTAAACCAGAGGATAACTTCTCATATTTAATCAAAGGCTTTCTAGACCCCAACATCAAAAATCAACCAGATTGCTGCCTTCTTGACCTCTTATTAACAGTCGTAATCAAATTGATTACTGCTCATTGGAAATCTACACATAATACTACTTTTGCACCCTGATTAAACTGGATAGCTCACATCTGGGGAGCAGACAATACTGCCCTACAGAACTCTCTGTGGAAATCGAAATCACACCACATATAGGGCTCCTTGGACAAATGCTTTGCTTCCACTAAACCTCCATGAACAAACACCTTGCTTCCGCCCTAGAGGAAATTCACAAATAACTCTCAGCCCTTAAGCACCCCAAAGATATATGCATAACAACCCATATTTTCCAGCAGTATCCTATTCCATTTACCCATATGAAAATCAATTTTCCCCTCTTCATTCCCATTACTCTATTAGTTTTTTCATTTTCATTTCCTCTCTGTACCATTCAGATTACTATAAAAGGGCTTCATATATATACAGCCACACTGGAATGTTCTCAACGCATATGTCCTGGAGATATACTGTTTCTTTTTGGGTACATGCTTTCATCTGTTTCTGAAAATAATAAATGAATACAAAACCCCTTTAAAATCACCTGGAGGGTGGCTTGGAATTGCAGTTTCTGGACACACTGGGCTGTTTTACAGTTGTTCAAGGACTGGAACAGACAAAGTTGCTGGGTTTTCTTCCCACCTGCTTCACAGTTGTGGCTTTGCTAGACCTGAATTCATGCAGGTGGGTCTTATGTGGGATCTACCCTGGTCCTCCAGCCCATGAGAAAGTCCTCACTCATCCCAGACTTCTGTCCTGAAGTTGTATCAGAGGATATTGTTCTACCCACTTTGTGCCTTGGTAGTTCTCAACTGGACGGATCGGCCATTGGCTTATTGAGACGGCTAGGATAGTATGGTTCTATATATCCACACAGAGGGATTTAGAGAATCAAATCCTTGTTTATTACTTGCAGTCATGGAGCTCTAGACTGAAACCTGCAGGATGGGTTTTTATGGACGTTGCATTGACATAGGGTTTGATCCATATATCTCTCATGTTTGGGGTAGAGGGTATGCCCACTATGGAGATGGCATACTTCTGTACTAATTACAAGGGGTTTCCTTGATAGATCTTTGTAGGGCAGATTCCTTTACCGCTCTTACTACATTTATGTTTCACTGTTCTTTGGATGTGTCAGTTTTCCTTAGGTTACCTTAAAGATTGCTGCCTCTATGCCACTGCAGTTTGCTCCTCTAGATGGGTTAGGTTGTGTTGTCTTTGAGTGCAGGGCTGCATTTAGGCCCTGCACTCAGGGTGCAGCCGCATCTGCACCCTGAGAGCAGCCAGGGCTGGCTTTAGCGCTGGTCACGCCCTGTGCGACAGTCTTTTTTGGCGTCCCCCCACCCAATGACCACCTCCTCGGATTCACTCACTTCCACCCAGCAAATGTGCCCGCATTCTCTCCATAGCCACCCTCTCACATACATTCATTTGTTTTAAACCGCTTTGTAAAAGCTGGCTTTACTAATCCACTCAGCTAACCACATAAACTGTCCTGTTCTTTGCAGCAGGCATATTAACCCTCTAAGCTACTTTATGGCGAGTCAAAGCTGCCACTAGACAAAGCTCCCATCTCTCTGACTAGCAGGAACATTAATAAGAGGTATCTTGACATTTTAAATTGTTTCCTGAAGGCTGCACGCACAAGGAACTTTTCAGCTGGTGCCTCTAAATCGCAAGCTTCGTAAGTCAGTGCTAAAAACAGCGCCCTCCAGAGGTCAGCGCCCCCCCTCCCCCAATCCAGGTCAGCTCCCGGTGCAGCCGCACCGCCCTAAAGCCTGCCCTGAGTGCAGCCGCCTCTGGGGCTGACTTTGGTGGGGGGGCGCTGGTGTTTAAAACTTATGGGTTAACCTCCTTGTGCCTCCATCAGTTTCAGGCAACAGTAAAAATGTCCAGATAACTCTAGTGAATAATGTTACTGCTGGTGAGGGATTAGAATATTATCTAGGAGAAGTTTTGACTCATCACAAAGTAGCGCAGAGGGACAATGTGAGTGCTGCAAAGAACGTGCACCATGCAGACCACAAAACTGACTGAGTGGACTATGAGTAACGCTTAAAAAAATGAAATGTATGTAAAAAATGGACTGCTGGAGAGTGGTAGTGAGGGAATTCATGGAGAAGGACGTCATGGGGAGAGGGGCAAAAAGGGCTGTGGCACTGGGCGCCACTAAGCTAAAGCTGGCCCTGTTTGAGTGGGTACAATAAAAAGCTTTTCCTCATGCATACTTCACATCCTTCGGGCACCCCGACTGTTGCTTGTTGCAACCACATTTTTACAGACTGAATAGGAAGAGGGACAATGAGGTAATGCCAGGATTACTTACTGACATTGAGTTCAGTAGATGCAGGCTGTCACTCCCAAACAGTTTTTGTTGGGAATACACATTCTTTGCTTGGAACCCTGTCAAGCAGTTCCATTCAAAAGTGTTGCACACCTTCCAGGGCTCTTTAGTTGAGGAGACTGGTAGTGGTAGCAGAAGGTCCCTTCCCAGCACCCTCACTGTCACAGTTCACAAATGAGTACTTCTCCCCAGAGTACTGTGCTTGCTTGCCACTTCATCACCTGCCTGGGTCCACTCCAACACTCCTGGCCATGGTTGGTGCAGCTTCTTCAAAACTCGTAAACTGCACCAAGCATCCTAATCACCCCAGTCTTTTGGGGAATCTTGTTACTGATAGCCCAAAAATATCCTTGTATTTTAGAGGGTTTTTTCAAAACAAACTGCTTTTCATGCACATAGGCATAGCACAGACATACATTACACATGTTTTTATAAAGCATACATTAACCCAGAGGATTATATTGGCTCGGAATACCAGATTGTATGTACGTGTAGGAAAGTACCATCTTGCCTGGCATGTTACCCCCATATTTCACTGTATATATGTTGTTTTAGTTGTTTGTGTCACTGGGACCCTGCCAGCCAGGGCCCCAGTGCTCATAAGTGTGCCCTGTATGCGTTCCCTGTGTGATGGCTAACTGTCTCACTGAGGCTCTGCTAACCAGAACCTCAGTGGTTATGCTCTCTCTTTGCTTTCCAAATTGTCACTAACAGACTAGTGACCAATTTCACCAATTCACATTGGCATACTGGAACACCCTTATAATTCACTAGTATATGGTACTGAGGTACCCAGGGTATTGGGGTTCCAGGAGATCCCTATGGGCTGCAGCATTTCTTTTGCCACCCATAGGGAGCTCTGACAATTCTTACACAGGCCTGCCACTGCAGCCTGAGTGAAATAACGTCCACGTTATTTCACAGCCATTTACCACTGCACTTAAGTAACTTATAAGTCACCTATATGTCTAACCTTTACCTGGTAAAGGTTGGGTGCTAAGTTACTTAGTGTGTGGGCACCCTGGCACTAGCCAAGGTGCCCCCACATCGTTCAGGGCAAATTCCGCGGACTTTGTGAGTGCGGGGACACCATTACACGTGTGCACTGTACATAGGTCACTACCTATGTACAGCGTCACAATGGTAACTCCGAACATGGCCATGTAACATGTCTAAGATCATGGAATTGTCACCCCAATGCCATTATGGCATTGGGGAGACAATTCCATGATCCCCAGAGTCTCTAGCACAGACCCGGGTACTGCCAAACTACCTTTCCCGGGGTTTCACAGCAGCTGCTGCTGCTGCCAACCCCTCAGATAGGTTTCTGCCCTCCTGGGGTCCAGCCAGGCTTGGCCCAGGAAGGCAGAACAAAGGACTTCCTCAGAGAGAGGGTGTTACACCCTCTCCCTTTGGATAAAAGGTGTCAGGGCTGGGGAGGAGTAGCCTCCCCCAGCCTCTGGAAATGCTTTGATGGGCACAGATGGTGCCCATCTCTGCATAAGCCAGTCTACACCGGTTCAGGGATCCCCAGCCCTGCTCTGGCGCGCAACTGGACAAAGGAAAGGGGAGTGACCACTCCCCTTACCTGCACCTCCCAGGGGAGGTGCCCAGAGCTCCTCCAGTGTGCGTGCTCCAGACCTCTGCCATCTTGGAAACTGGACTGCTCTGAGTGGCCAGTGCCAGCAGGTGACGTCAGAGACCCCTTCTGATAGGCTCTTACCTGTGTTGCTAGCCTATCCTCCTTCCTAGGTAGCCAAACCTCCTTTTCTGGCTATTTAGGGTCTCTGCTTTGGGGAATTATTTAGATAACGAATGCAAGAGCTCATCAGAGTTCCTCTGCATCTCTCTCTTCACCTTCTGCCAAGGAATCGACCGCTGACTGCTCAGGACGCCTGCAAAACCGCAACAAAGTAGCAAAGACGACTACTGCAACCTTGTATCGCTGATCCTGCCGCCTTCTCGACTGCTTTCCTGGTGGTGCATGCTGTGGGGGTAGTCTGCCTCCTCTCTGCACTAGAAGCTCTGAAGAAATCTCCAGTGGGATGACAGAATCCTCCCCCTGCAACCGCAGGCACCAAAAGAACTGCATCACCGTTCCTCTGGGTCCCCTCTCAGCACGACGAGCGTGGTCCCTGGAACTCAGCAACTCTGTCCAAGTGACTCCCACAGTCCAGTGACTCTTCAGTCCAAGTTTGGTGGAGGTAAGTCCTTGCCTCCCCACGCTAGACTGCATTGCTGGGTACCGCCTGATTTGCAGCTGCTCCGGCTCCTGTGCACTCTTCCAGGATTTCCTTTGTGCACAGCCAAGCCTGGGTCCCCGACACTCTAACCTGCAGTGCACAACCTCCTGAGTTGTCCTCCGGCATCGTGGGATCTCCTTTTGTGACTTCGGGTGAGCTCCGCTTCACTCTTCTTTGTAGTGCCTGTTCCGGCACTTCTGCGTGTGCTGCCTGCTTCTGTGAGGGCTCCCTATCTTGCTGGGCGCCCCCTCTGTCTCCTCATGCAATTGGCGACATCCTGGTCCCTCCTGGGCCACAGCGGCATCCAAAAACCCTAACCGCGACCCTTGCAGCTAGCAAGGCTTGTTTGCGGTCTTTCTGCGTGGGAACACCTCTGCAAGCTTCTTCACGACGTGGGACATCCATCCTCCAAAGGGGAAGTTCCTAGTCCTCTTCGTTCTTGCAGAATCCACAGCTTCTACCATCCAGTGGCAGCTTCTATGCATCCTCAGCTGGCATTTACTGGGCATCTGCCCAATCTCGACTTTGTCGCGACTCTTGGACTTGGTCCCCTTGTTCCACAGGTACTCTCGTCCAGAAATCCACCTTTGTTGCATTGCTGGTGTTGGTCTTCCTTGCAGAATTCCCCTATCACGACTCCGGTGCTCTCTGGGGAATATAGGTGCACTTTACACCTACTTTTCAGGGTCTTGGGGTGGGCTATTTTTCTAACCCTCACTATTTTCTTACGGTCCCAGCGACCCTCTACAAGCTCACATAGGTTTGGGGTCCATTCGTGGTTCACATTCCACTTTTGGAGTATATGGTTTGTGTTGCCCCTATACCTATGTGCCCTCATTGCAATCTATTGTGACTATACATTGCTTGCATTAATTCCTTTTGCTATTACTGCATATTTTTGGTATTGTGTAGATATATCTTGTGTATATTTGCTATCCTCATACTGAGGGTACTCACTGAGATACTTTTGGCATATTGTCATAAAAATAAAGTACCTTTATTTTTAGTATATCTGTGTCTTGTGTTTTCTTATGATATTGTGCATATGACACCAGTGGTATAGTAGGAGCTTTGCATGTCTCCTAGTTCAGCCTAAGCTGCTCAGCTATAGCTACCTTCTATCAGCCTAAGCTGCTAGAAACACCTCTTCTACACTAATAAGGGATAACTGGACCTGGTGCAGAGTGTAAGTAACCCTTGGTACCCACTACAAACCAGGCCAGCCTCTTACATTGGTTGTGCAGCGGTGGGATAAGTACTTGCAACTACTTACCACTTTGTCATTTTGTACTTTTCATAAGAGAAAAATATACAAAACAAGTTCAGTGTATGTACATCTAACCAAAAAGTTTTGCTTTTCTTCTCTTACTCTATTGCTAAGTGCTGAAAAGTACCTCTAAAACTTTCAAAAAGTTCTAAAAAGTTTAAAAAGGTTTTTTTTGTTTCCTTAAAAAGTTCTGAAACTTTTTCTTTCTTTTTCTGTCCCTTAAACCTTTGTCTATCATGTCTGGTACATGTCCTACTCTTGATCTGGTCAGCTCTGCTTATGACCACCTTAGCTGGAAAGGTGTAAGGGGTCTCTGCATTGATAGAGGTTTAGGGGTAGGGAAGAATCCCTCTAGAGAATTGTTGATTAACATGCTCATTGAAAATGATAATGCCTTAGCTGGCACATCTGTTGAGAAGTTAGGAGATGGTTCACACTCTGATTCTGGGGCAGCCCCAGCAAGAATGTTAGATGGTATTCTTTCCAACTTGCCCCTTAGCAGACCACCTAGCATAACTCGTACTAATGTGAGTTCTCATCACAGTAGGGATGTCATTCCTGCAGGTCAAGTTGTTAGAGTGCCAACTGTTAGGGACATTTCTCCCTCTGTTCATTCACACCATTCTTCTGTGTCAAAGCATGCCCAACCCACCCACCCTGATGACAGAATGTTAGAAAGGGAGCTCAATAGATTGAGACTGGAAGAGTCCAGGCTGAAGCTTAAACAGCAACAGCTGGCTCTAGACAGGGAAACTTTAGACTTAGATAAAAAAAGGCAGAGGTTGGGGTTAGGACCCCATGGTGGCAGCAGCAGGATTACAGATAGTAATCCTGTGAAAGAGCATGATTCTAGGAATCTGCATAAGATAGTTCCCCCTTACAAGGAGGGGGATGACATTAACAAGTGGTTTGCTGCACTTGAGAGGGCCTGTGTTGTACAGGGGGTCCCTCAAAGGCAGTGGGCTGCTATCCTATGGCTATCTTTCAGTGGAAAGGGTAGGGATAGGCTCCTTACTGTGAAGGAAAGTGATTCCAATAATTTTACAGTTTTAAAGAATGCACTCTTGGATGGTTATGGCTTAACCACTGAACAGTACAGGATTAAGTTCAGAGAAACCAAAAAAGAGTCTTCACAAGACAGGGTAGACTTTGTTGACCATTCCGTGAAGGCCTTGGAGGGGTGGTTACATGGCAGTAAAGTTTCTGACTATGAAAGCCTGTATAATCTGATCCTGAGAGAGCATATTCTGAATAACTGTGTGTCTGATTTGTTACACCAATATCTAGTGGACTCAGATCTGACCTCTCCCCAAGAATTGGGAAAGAAGGCAGACAAATGGGTCAGAACAAGAGTGAACAGAAAAGTTCATACAGGGGGTGACAAGGATGGCAAGAAGAAGGATGGTAAGTCTTCAGATAAGGGTGGGGACAAATCTAAAAATGAGTGTTCATCAGGCCCACAAAAACACTCTGGTGGGGGGGGTGGGTCCAAATCCTCTTCTAATCAAGTAAAGAAACCATGGTGCTATTTATGTAAAGTAAAAGGCCATTGGACAACTGATGCCAGTTGTCCAAAGAAAAGCACCAAGCCTCCCACTACCACAACCCCTACTGCTACACCTAGTGCCCCTAGTAATAGCAGTGGTGGTGGGAGCAAACCTAATAATAGCCAAACCAAGGGAGTAGCTGGGCTCACTTTTGGTAATTTAGTTGGGGTTGGTATTGTTAGGGAGACCACAGAGGCTGTGCTAGTCTCTGAAGGTGCCATTGATTTGGCCACCTTGGTTGCTTGTCCCCTTAATATGGATAAGTACAAGCAACTTCCCCTAATAAATGCTGTTGAGGTTCAGGCCTACAGGGACACGGGTGCCAGTGTTACCATGGTAATAGAGAAACTGGTACACCCTGAACAACACCTACTTGGTCACCAGTGCCAAGTGACTGATGCTCATAACAACACTCTTAGCCACCCCATGGCTGTTGTGAATCTCAACTGGGGGGGGGGGGTTACTGGTCCAAAGAAAGTTGTGGTTGCCTCAGATTTACCTGTAGACTGTCTACTAGGGAACGATTTAGAGACATCAGCTTGGGCAGAAGTGGAGTTGGAGGCTCATGCAGCAATGCTGGGCATTCCTGGGCATATTTTTGCTTTGACCAGGGCTCAGGCCAAAAAGCAAAAAGGACAGGGTGACTTGGATCCTGGAACAATGGACCAAGTGCTCCCTAAAGCTAGGGTTAGTAAAGGTAAATCCCTACCTACTATCCCTCCCTCTACAGATGATTCAACTTCTGAGGAAGAAGAATTTCCCCCCTGTGCAGAACCTTCACCAGAGGAGCTGGAAGCAGACACTGCTGAGCTTTTGGGTGGAGGGGGCCTGCCAGGGAGGAGCTGAGTGTGGCACAGCAAACCTGTCTCACATTAAAGGGTCTAAGACAGCAAGCTATCAAACAGCAAAATGGGGATGTCAGTGACTCTCACAGAGTTTACTGGGAGGACAACCTCTTGTATACAGAGGCAAGGGACCCAAAACCTGGAGCTGCCAGGAGATTGGTTATTCCCCTGCAATACAGAGTTCCTCCTAACTCTAGCCCACGACATTCCCTTGGCTGGACATTTGGGGCAGATGAAAACATGGGATAGGCTTGTCCCCCTGTTTCACTGGCCTAGAATGTCAGAGGACACAAAAGATTTTTGTAAGTCCTGTGTCACCTGTCAAGCCAGTGGCAAGACTGGTGGCACCCCAAAGGCTCCCCTTATTCCACTGCCTGTGGTTGGGGTTCCCTTTGAAAGGGTAGGGGTTGACATAGTTGGCCCCCTTGACCCTCCTACTACTTCAGGCAATAGGTTTATCTTGGTGGTAGTGGGCCATGCCACAAGATATCCTGAAGCAATTCCTCTAAGGACCACTACAGCTCCTGCAGTGGCAAAAGCCCTCCTGGGAATCTTTTCCAGGGTGGGTTTCCCAAAAGAGGTGGTATCAGACAGGGGTAGCAACTTTATGTCTGCATACTTGAAGGCCATGTGGAAGGAATGTGGTGTAACATACAAATTCACCACGCCTTATCATTCACAAACAAATGGACTGGTTGAGAGGTTTAACAAAACTCTCAAAGGAATGATAATGGGACTCCCTGAAAAACTCAGGAGGAGATGGGATGTCCTGTTACCTTGCCTCCTTTTTGCTTACAGGGAGGTACCCCAAAAAGGAGTGGGCTTCAGCCCCTTTGAACTCCTATTTGGACACCCTGTAAGAGGTCCTCTAACACTTGTAAAGGAGGGTTGGGAACAACCTTTAAAAGCTCCTAAGCAAGACATAGTGGACTATGTACTTGGCCTAAGATCCAGAATGGCTGACAATATGAAAAAAGCCAGCAAAAACCTTCAGGCCAGCCAAGAGCTCCAAAAGCAATGGCATGACCAGAAGGCTGTTCTGATTCAGTACCAACCAGGGCAGAAAGTGTGGGTCTTGGAGCCTGTGGCCCCAAGAGCACTCCAAGACAAATGGAGTGGACCCCACATTATTGTTGAAAAAAAGGGAGAAGTCACCTACTTAGTTGACTTAGGCACTGCCAGGAGTCCCCTTAGGGTGCTCCATGTCAATCGCCTGAAACCCTACTATGACAGGGCTGATCTCACCCTGCTCATGGCAACAGATGAAGGACAGGAAGAAGAGAGTGACCCTCTCCCTGATCTCTTCTCTTCCACAGAACAAGATGCTCTAGTGGAAGGTGTAGTTTTGGCAGATTGTCTTACGGCTGAGCAGAAAGATCACTGCATAAATCTCCTGGGTCAGTTTTCTGAACTCTCTTCTACTGTGCCAGGCACCACTTCTTGGTGTGAGCACACTATAGATACTGGAGACAGCATGCCTGTCAAAAGTAAGATCTATAGGCAGCCTGACCATGTCAGGGACTGCATAAAACAAGAAGTTCAGAAAATGCTTGAACTGGGAGTGGTTGAGCACTCTGAAAGTCCATGGGCCTCCCCTGTGGTACTTGTACCAAAACCTCATTCCAAAGATGGAAAAAGGGAAATTAGATTTTGTGTAGATTACAGAGGTCTCAACCAGGTAACTAAAACTGATGCTCACCCTATACCCAGGGCATATGAGCTCATAGATACACTGGCATCTGCCAAGTATCTAAGCACCTTTGATTTGACTGCAGGGTATTGGCAGATAAAGTTATAAGAGGAGGCTAAAGCAAAAACAGCATTTTCGACTATTGGAGGGCACTACCAATTCACAGTAATGCCCTTTGGTTTGAAAAATGCACCTGCCACTTTTCAGAGGTTGGTGAATACAGTCCTGCAAGGGTTGGAGGCTTTTAGTGCAGCATATCTAGATGATACAGTTGTCTTTAGCTCCACCTGGGATGATCACCTGGTCCACCTATGGAAAGTTTTGGAGGCCCTGCAAAAGGCAGGCCTCACTATCAAGGCTTCAAAATGCCAGATAGGGCAGGGGAAAGTGGTTTATCTGGGACACCTTGTAGGTGGGGAACAGATTGCACCACTTCAGGGGAAAATCCAAACTATCATAGATTGGGTTCCCCCTACAACTCAGACCCAGGTGAGAGCCTTCTTAGGCCTCACTGGGTATTACAGGAGGTTCATAAAGAACTATGGCTCCATAGCAGCCCCTCTTAATGACCTCACTTCAAAGAAAATGCCTACAAAGGTATTGTGGACAGCTAGCTGTCAGAAAGCTTTTGAGGAGCTGAAACAGGCCATGTGCTCTGCACCTGTCCTAAGAAGCCCATGTTACTCCATGAAATTCATTGTCCAAACTGATGCATCTGAATTAGGGGTAGGGGCAGTCTTATCACAACTCAATTCTGAGGGCCAGGATCAACCTGTTGCTTTTATCAGCAGGAGGTTGACCCCTAGAGAAAAGCGTTGGTCTGCCATAGAGAGGGAGGCCTTTGCTGTGGTCTGGGCACTGAAGAAGTTGAGGCCATACCTGTTTGGCACTCACTTCATTGTTCAGACAGACCACAAACCTCTACTTTGGCTAAAACAAATGAAAGGTGAAAACCCTAAATTGTTGAGGTGGTCCATATCTCTACAGGGAATGGACTATACAGAGGAACATAGACCTGGGAGTACCCACTCCAACGCAGATGGACTCTCCAGATATTTCCACTTAGACAATGAAGACTCATCAGGTCATGGCTAGTCTTATTGTCCTTCGTTTGGGGGGTGGAGGGGGGGTTGTGTAGGAAAGTACCATCTTGCCTGGCATGTTACCCCCATATTTCACTGTATATATGTTGTTTTAGTTGTATGTGTCACTGGGACCCTGCCAGCCAGGGCCCCAGTGCTCATAAGTGTGCCCTGTATGTGTTCCCTGTGTGATGACTAACTGTCTCACTGAGGCTCTGCTAACCAGAACCTCAGTGGTTATGCTCTCTCTTTGCTTTCCAAATTGTCACTAACAGACTAGTGGCCAATTTCACCAATTCACATTGGCATACTGGAACACCCTTATAATTCACTAGTATATGGTACTGAGGTACCCAGGGTATTGGGGTTCCAGGAGATCCCTATGGGCAGCAGCATTTATTTTGCCACCCACAGGGAGCTCTGACAATTCTTACACAGGCCTGCCACTGCAGCCTGAGTGAAATAACGTCCACGTTATTTCACAGCCATTTACCACTGCACTTAAGTAACTTATAAGTCACCTATATGTCTAACCTTTACCTGGTAAAGGTTGGGTGCTAAGTTACTTAGTGTGTGGGCACCCTGGCACTAGCCAAGGTGCCCCCACATCGTTCAGGGCAAATTCCCCGGACTTTGTGAGTGCCGGGACACCATTACACGCGTGCACTGTACACAGGTACAGCGTCACAATGGTAACTCCGAACATGGCCATGTAACATGTCTAAGATCATGGAATTGTGCATTGGGGAGACAATTCCATGATCCCCAGAGTCTCTAGCACAGACGCGGGTACTGCCAAACTACCTTTCCCGGGGTTTCACTGCAGCTGCTGCCAACCCCTCAGACAGGTTTCTGCCCTCCTGGGGTCCAGCCAGGCTTGGCCCAGGAAGGCAGAACAAAGGACTTCCTCAGAGAGAGGGTGTTACACCCTCTCCCTTTGGAAAAAGGTGTCAGGGCTGGGGAGGAGTAGCCTCCCCCAGCCTCTGGAAATGCTTTGATGGGCACAGATGGTGCCCATCTCTGCATAAGCCAGTCTACACCAGTTCAGGGATCCCCCCAGCCCTGCTCTGGCGCGTAACTGGACAAAGGAAAGGGGAGTGACCACTCCCCTGACCTGCACCTCCCAGGGGAGG